>NC_092777.1:31820709-32132375 GCF_047496795.1 Chiloscyllium punctatum | reverse complement strand
ACTGCAGGACCCTTCAAAAACCTTTATTCTAACTAATCATGCTAACTTCTTTTGCCTCCACAATTCCTTGGATTTTAGTGCATTCCCCATCTATGAAAATACATAGCAAGTCTAACTGGGCTACTAAAAGTAAAAAGGGAAATCAAAGGTGAGGGCAAGTGAACCCATCATCAATTGAAGATCGGTAGAAATCTAACATTTCATAATTGATTTGCTTTCCTCCATCACACAAAGTGCAGTCACTGTTTAATCACTTCATTTTGCTCAATCCATGTTGGTTTTAATACTTCATTTGACTCAGCTTTGCTTCACTTAGAAACAGAGTCAGATTGCAGAGTGAAGGCAATACATGTTTGAGTGGCACAGGACAAATACGATAACAATCATTTAGAAATTGATCATGCAGACATTACATGAATTTGCATCAAGCTTTACCTAACAGACGCATTAGAAAGCAATTGCATAATTTAACATGCTATGGTTTGGGGGCTTGGAAAGAGTTAATAAATTGCCACTTTCAATCACAATGGCTAGCATCAAATTTGAAAATGAAGTTATCCTGGAAGCAGTGCTATTGGAGAGAGCCCAGACAGACAGCAATGAATCTGCACACGAAGCTGAACTGGAAATAAAAACCCATAGTAACCTGCTGAAACCACCACTGTGCTTTGAGGAATACAGTTGCTAACAAAAAAAATTTGAGTTACTGTAGTGTCCTGTGGCCTTAATGACTAAACTCTACAACAAAATCATTTTTTGATCTTAAATTCATACACAAGAAAAAAAAAAGCTAAAATTGGGCAGTGGGTATGGAAGTAAAGAAAAGAACATGGATTGATGAAAAGCAAGTCTGACAAGTCTGTTGGCGATTCTTTTAAAAGGCAACTAGAAAGTAAAGTGGGTCAGAGACACTTAAAATGCATTCAACAGAACATCAAACACAAAATCCCTGCAGTGTGGAAACAGGCCCTTAAGCCCACCAAGTCCACACCGACCCTCCCACCCAGATCCATTCCCCTATTATTCAACATTTATCCTAATTCATGCACCTAACTAACATCCCTGAAAACGGGCAATTTAACATGGCTAATCCACCCAATCTTAACAGTTTTGGATTGTGGGCACAAACTAGAGCACCGGAGGAAACCCTTGTAGACATGGGGTGAATGTGCAAAGTCCACAGAGTTATCTGAAGCTGGAATTGAACCCAGTCCCTGGTGCTGTGAGGCAGCAGTGCTAACCACTGAGCCACCATAAGCCCAAGGTTCAGGGAGGAGGTTGATAGTTAACTTTTGAATATTGCAATACTCAAAAGCTAATTGTGTCTGCAAGCCAAGAATGAAATTTCATCTAGCACGTCAGTTAAGGATTGTTAACATGGCAAGGCAAACAATAGAAAGAGCAGAACATTACCAGCTTGGCTGGTGGCAAAATGCTGATTTTTTTTCTTAAAAAGTCATTAGTATGAAGCGGAACCTGGATGCCCTTGTACACAGAATAAAGTTAACACGTACGACAGCATGTAAGTAACCAAACACATGGTATATTAATCTCTGGTGCAAGGGAATAGAAGTACAAGACTAAGAGTAAAGAAGCCTTACTGGAAGAATTAGGCACTCTACAGTTTTGTTGTACTTAAAGGATCACTTTCCACAAGTGCAATCAAGGCTGACAGTGAAAAAGAGACTGTCCTGAACAGATCAATTGGACTAGCCCTACATTCAGTTCGGTCAGTTAGGTGATCTCCGACAAAAAACTAATAGGGCTCAATAGCACAGATGCGGAGAGAATTCTTCCACCACTCGGAAGGTCAAGGCACAACATCAGTTTCAAAGAGTCAGCCATTTGGGACAGAAATAATGGGAAATTAAAGCTCTACTGAAAAGAACAGTGGATGCTCATTCCCTAATCAGCACTTAAATATAGGTGAAGAAAATGAACAGATTTTCAAGTACTGAGGGAAACAAAATCAAAATGGGTTCAATACAAAATGCTATGTAGTAAAGCAGCAGGTCAGGTATGATCTTACTGCTCCTTTTGTTAATTCTTATCCAAACCACTCAGTACTTGACATTGATGCTGTGGTCTCATGTGATTCATACCAATGATCTAGACTTAGAAGTAGTAAGAGTGATGAGTAAGTTTGCAGTGGTACAAAAATTGGTGCGGTGATATATAATGAAGTTTATAGCTTCAGGTTACTCAAGGATATAGACAGACTAGTCAGACGGGCCAATTCAGTAGAAAAATTATAATCAAACCAGATAAATGTTAGACAGGACAAACAAGGCAAGGAACACAATTAAAAAAGGTAGGACCTGAGAAGCATAGAGGATTAGAGGTACCTTGGTGTGTAATTCCTTGAGATATCAGGGCATCTGGATAAAGTGATTAAGGGAGCTTTGGGATATTTGCCAAGGCATAGGAGTTCAAGTTATGATGTAACTGTACAAAGTTTTGGTTAAACCAGAGCACAGGTGTGCAGTTCTGGAAGCCACACTGTAAGGATCTGAGCCTTGGAAATGCTTCTGAAAAGATTTACCAGGATGTATCCTGGGTTCAAGAGTTTCAATTACAATCAGGAGATTCAAACAGACTGAGATGGTCTTCCTTAGAGATATTGAGGAGGAAGACAAATGAGATGTATAAAACTGAGGGGTATTGATAAGGTAGGCAAGGTAGACTTTTCCCCTCGATGGAGGCATGAATGACCGGGGCATAGATTTATGGCAGGGCATTAAAAGACTTAGAGGAAATTAGGAAAATAGAAAGGAGGGTTATGGGGATCTAATTCATGGACTGCAAGATTCAGAAGCAGAAAACCTCCTAACATTGAAGTAGTTAGATGCCTGCTTGTGGCAAAGTGTGGTAATTCCATTTTCCAAAAGTTAGCTACTGGTTTCTGACTGGCACAGACTTTATCATTCTTTTCAACTTTATTCAAAAGAAATTCTCTTCTGAAATAAAACCATCCATGCTTTTTTCCTCCATGGCCTTATTAATTTGAATTACTTGTTTAGTGGTTTGTGTAGCTATGAATCAGTCTTGTGTTCCTTTACTCAATTCAGATGATTTTCCAAGTGATGTTGCCTCTATTCTTCCAAAAAAAAAACCACATCAGTTAGCCATAATTTGTGTTTGCAAATTACACATTTTGCAAGTCTACTGTTTTTCTGTATTGTCTCAATCATGCATACAACTATTATGCCAGCCACTGCCACTTGCCCCACATTGCAATACAATGTGTCACTGCCAACATTTGGAAAATCCAAATAAGTCACAATTACCTGTAACCATCCCTTTCTGTTGCTACTCCAAGTCAATGAAGTTCATTAATCAGGACTTGGCCTTGGAGATCAATGCTCACTACTTGAACAGACGCTCAACTTATTCTATTTTCAAATCTTCATGCAAAGAATTAATACACTATCTTTCCTCCCACCACTAGTGGGAGTATGTTCTCAGAACAACTTGCTCTCTAAGAGATAGATAAACCAATTAGTTGTGCTCCAGCCCTTGGGCAGTACTCCTTTCTCAGAACAATTTGTTTCAATACAGACAAGTGCCTCAGCTACATTTTTCTCAACTACTTTGAGCATTCTCTTTCCAGTCCAAGGATCTTTAGCCTCTTCATTTGATTAGGTTGTCAACTATTATCCATCCCTCAAGTGTGTACTTTATCACCTAATTACTTTAATATCACATCTACCATGTTTATGTCTATTTACCAGGAAGATTAACATTGTCCATTTTACATGCACACTAAAATAGGTTTCTGTAAATCAAGAAACCTAGGATGAATCTGAGAGTATATTTCTCACAAAAGAATATTTGGAAGCGTGCAAAAACATGAATTAGACAAACCAAATTTGCTCCATAATCTATGGTTTGTTTCATGAAATTAACAATCATTTACTGTTCTTTTTTCTAACTGAGTATCATTTTCGTATGAGATCATATTTCCAAACAGGAACATAATCTTTGAAAAGGATACCAGTTGTTAAGTGAACAATCCCTATTCTTACCCCCATACAAAATAAATAGGCTTGTATTTACGGATCATGCCAACATTGAGTGGAGCAGTGAATTCTTTAGATCCATCTTTCAGCAAACTCAATTTGCTATCAGATTAATTTAGACCATTTTGTATACCCATGTAATATTCTACAAAGCTTGACAGCAAAAGATTGACCTCATTACTTGACAGGTGGGGAAAATGGAAAACAAAACCAAGGTGAAGAGAGACAGTAACCTAGACAGCTTTGTCCAACTGTAATGAGCGCATGCAAGACTTGCACACCAAAAAAAAAACTTTTAAATTAACAAATACCTCAACACTACACATCCCCATCATTAAGATATAGACTTGGTCAAGTCTGAAAAATTATTGAAATATTGATATCATTTTGGTTTTACTCTTTTGCTGAGGACAGCTGACAAGCATTTCAAACAAAAATTGTAGAACATATGTACTGTACCTCATAAATGCAAGGAAAATAATGAGCGCAAGGCTCACGCCCCAGCCAGCAACAGCGAAGGCCTGTGGCATAGTCAGTGCTCCTGTTCCAACGATCAAATTAAACATGTAGACAAGCCCCACCTAGAAATTAAAATCAGAAAATGTATTACATATTAGGCATTGAAGTCTACTTGCTATTTCATATTGTTTGTTAGCTCAAAATTTCTCAAGAGCACAGCATCCAAGACTCAAATCACCTTTTCACCTTTCATTCAAAAGTTGAGATAATCCAAAACACAGCTATGGTATCCAGAGAATAATTTCATTAGCAGTAGTAAGGAAATCCATAGCTTTTGTTAATTCCATCATGTAAACTCAAGTAACAACAAAATAAATCCATCTGGTCCACAAAGCTCAAGTAATCTGGCCCGAATACACTTTGCAGTTCATTTGTCCACAGTCTTGGCAGCAAAGTCTCAAAAGCACACCCAAGGTGTGTTTTTGTACTTCAAACAGAGTGACCAGAGTTTCGACATCAACCTTCATGACAATGACTTCCACACCTCCACTGCTCTCTTACTACAAAGCTCTCAAATTTTCTTCTGAGCCATTTAGTACTTGCTATAAATCTATTCTCCAAGTGAAAGAGCTTCTTAAGTATAATATATGCCCCTCAACTTTGTGCATGACCATTAAATCTCCCCTCAAACCCCTCTATTGAAATAAATATCCAACTATATCCAAATCTTTCCTCCTAGCAACATCCTCAAGCCTGTCCCATACCCTCATGAGCAATTTTATTCTTCCAAAATGCAGTGAACAAAACTGAATGCACTAAAGTGTGCAGCCTCTGGCTGATGTTTTACTCAGTCCTAGCACAGTCTCTTAAATGACTTACTACTCTCAGCCTTAAGAAAAATTCTGTGCGCTGCTTAATTTTAAATCACATTACCTGTTGAGGAAGGAAACCACACTGTTTAGTTGTAATGTCATTTGACTAGAGTCCAAAGGCCCAAGCTAGTCACTAGGGACATGTTCAGATCCCACAGAATGCAACAGCAGTTTAGTTCAATCTAAAATTGAAAACTAACCTTAGTAATGGTAACCATAAAACACTGGTCATGGTTCACAGATTGCACTTCAGAAGTGATGCAATCACCATCTCCACTTTAGACAAAGAAATGTGCCATCCTTACCACATCTAGCCTATGTGTGACTGCAGACCAATTCTAACGGAGCTGACCCTTAAGTCAGATGGTCCAGGAAGCCACTCTACTCAAGAAGATGGAAACATAGCAAATAGGTACAGAGAGGGCTATTTGGCCTTTTGAGCCTGGACCACTAATCAATACAATCATGGCTAATCATGCAATCTCAGTATCCCATTCCCGCTTTCTCTCCTTACCCTTGATCCCTTTAACCACAAGGGCCACGTCCAGCTCCCTTTTCAATACATCTGATGAACTGGCCCCACAGCCTCTTGTGGTGGAGAATTCCACATGTTCACAGCTGTCTGAGTGAAGACATTCCTCATCTCAGTCCTGAATGGCTTACCCCTTATTCTTGGACTGTAACCCCTTGATCTGGACTTCCCCAGTATTGGGAACATTCTTCCCACCTAGCCTGTTCAGTCCCATCAGGATTTCGTTGTTTCTGAGATCCCCCCTCATTCTTCTAAACTCCAGTGAATACACGCCCAGTCGACCTAGTCTTTCTTCATATGTCAGTCCTGCTATCCCCAGAAAGCAGTCTGGTGAAGCTTCACTGGACTCCCTCAATATTAAGAATGTCCTTCCTCAGACTAGGAGACCACGACCAATACTGCACACAATACTCAAGGTGTGGCCTCATCTCAGTGTATAGCTGCATATATACCCTGTATAACTGCAGCAAGTCATCCTTACTCTGATACTCCAATCCTCTCTGTGATGGACAGCATGCCATTAGTTTTCCTCACTGCCCTCAGCACCCACATGTCAACCTTCAACAACTGTTCCATCATGACACCCAGGTCTCTTTGCACCTTAGCTTTTCCTAAACTGTCACCATTTAGACAACAATACTAATAACGAGGACAGTAAAAAAAAAACCACATGACAAATGTAGACCTTGCCAGCAATGCTCACATCCCAAACAATAACTATCTTTCAGGGAGTGGTGGATATGTACTTCAAAATTACTCCGTTCTCTGCACTAAAAAATTGTCACAACAATAATATCCCTGACATTGTCTGCCCTTCCCAAAACACGACTGTACACTTGCACAGATCAAACTATTTTTCCCACCTTCTTTCCATTAAAAGAGCAAATTAGCAACCATATAACAGATCCAAGAGAAGCTGGTGACAAAGAAAATCTTGCATTTACTTACTGGGCTGTATTTATGAATAATGCACAAGGAACATCCATAACACAAACAGCATGGCTATGTGACATTTCCTGAATTTCCCTCTACCTTGCTTCAAACTGAAAGCTACCTACGTAACTAGAGGCATTAGTACTATACAATACTGAGTCAGATGTACAGCATGGAAACAACCCTTTGGTTCAACTCGTCCACGCTGAACAATAACCCTCAATTAACCTTATCCCATTCATCAGTGTTTGGCCCATATCCCTCAAAAACCTTGTTATTCATGTATCCACACTGATGTCTTTTAAAATGCTGTAATTGTGCCAGCCTCCATTTCCTCTGGCAGCTCATTGCACCATCCTTTGTGGGAGAAAAAACACGACCTCCAATACTGAATGCACTGGCCAGTAAAGGAAAGCATGCTATATGCTTTCTTCACTATCCTATCTACCTGCAACTCCACTTTCAAAGAACTATGAACCTGCACTCCAAGGTCTTCGTTCAGTAACACTCCCTAGGACCTTACCATTAAGTGTATAAGTCCTACTAATATTTGCTTTCCCAAAATGCACCACCTCGCATTTATCTGAATTAAACTCCATCTGCCACTCCTCAGCCCATTAACTCATCTGATCAAGGTCCCATTTTACTGAGGTAACCTGTCTACCAAATCTCCAAGTTTGGTGTCATCTGCAAACTTACTAACTATAGCTCCAATGTTGAAATCCAAGTCATTCAGATAAGTGACCCAAAGCAGTGGACCCAGCACTGATCGCTGTGACAGTGCTGGTCACAGGCCTCCATTCTGAAAGTCAACCCTCCACCACCACCACCACCACCACCACCACCCCCCTGTCTTGTACCTTCAAGCCAGTTCTGTATCCAAATAGCTAGTTCTCCCTCTATCCCATGAATTACTTTGTTTTGCAGGAGCATGCCCAGGCTGCAGCAGCAGGAGCAAAATCAAAATCCTGTAACTCCCTGGCTACTAGCTCTGTGGGTGTCTTTAAACCAAGGATCACAGCAGATAAAAGGCACAAGCCCATCACCATCTTCTCAAGGTGAATTAGGAATGGTCAATAAGTGCTTGCCATGTTAGTGATGCCCATATCCCATTGGCAAAACAGTAGAAGATCCTTGATGGAATACCCAGGTAGAAGCGTCAACTTAGTCCTGCCAAGTGCAAGTCTGCATTTAGCAACCAAATTTTTACAATGAGATTGTACTCAACTTTCCTTCAATGGAGCAGCTTATGACACTACAAGAGTAAACAGATGACAGTTAAAATTGATTTGAAATTTTCAAGAAAGGCCTTTACAAAATAAAAGATGCTTCTCTACTGCTCAGTAGCCCCTATTTTTTCCCAAAACTTATTTCAGATTTCTTAGGTGAAGCATCCTCCTTCCCCATTGCCCCACCACTAACTCAACAATATATACTCACATATGGGGAGTACAACTCCCCTGTATCTGTAATCCCTTCCGGCATTTTCAGCTCCGACAGCAGCAACGTTCAACAGTCTAATGGCTAATCTGAATTAAAAGAGACGGTATTTCCATTAACAACATTATGCAGCAACTCAAATTAAAAAGTTAATTAACACAATCAAACCTCCAGGATTAATCTTGCTTCACAAAAGTATTGCCCAATATAAAACAATAATTAATATTTTTCAGTCCGAGAGGAGAACCTCAAATCTGTCCAATTCTAACAAATGAAATTGTGCTGGTGAACTCAAATTACATATCTAGAACTAGACAATTCACTCGAGTGAGTTTTACCCACTTCTCCCCCACCCTACCAAAGAACATGGCAGAGAGTTAGGTAATGAATTAATGGTGTCCATAACTGGTCTACATTGTGCTTCATATCAGGCAGTGACTTTAAAACTTGTCTTACAAATGGTTCTCTTTTCAAGTAATCTTCCATTCAATAGTTGAGTGCAATCCATTGTTAGTCAAAGCATAGTGCTGGAAAAACACAGCAGGCTAGCAGCATCCAAGAAGCACCGTCAATGTTTCAAGCATGAGCTCTTCATCAGAAAGGAGGGGGTGACCCAAGGAGGCGGAGAGATAAATTTGGTGGGGAGAGATGGAGAGAGAAAGAGGTAGCTAGGAATGAGATAGATAGATGAAGGTGGGGGGTGACGATGATAGGTTGGAGAGGAGGGTGGAGCAGATCAGTGGGAAGGAAGATGGACAGATAGTGCAGTGCTGAGTTGAAAGGTTGGATCTGGGATGAGGGAAAAGGAAAGAAATGAGGAAGCTAGTGAAATTGAGATGAAGGGTCCCAAGGCAGAAGATGAGGCACTCCTCCTCCAGGCATCAGATGGAAAGAGTTTGGTGGTTGAAGAGGTCCAGGACTGGCATGTCCTTGGCAGACTTGAAGGGGGATGTTGAAGTGTTGAGCCACAGAGCAGTGGGGTTGTTTAGTGCACATGTCCCAGTAATGTTCTTTGAGGTGTTCCACAAGTTGGCGTCCTGCTTCCCCAACGTCGAGGAGACCACATGAGAGCAGCAGACACAGAAGATGATGTGTGGAAGTACAGGTAAATCTGATGTAAAAGGATCCTTTGGGGTCTTGGACAGGGGTTGTGGGGGGGGGGGGGGGAAAGAGGAGTGAGGGTACAAGTTTTGCACTTCTTGTGGTGGCAAAAGGAAGGTGTTGGGAGTGGAGGGTGGGTTGGTGGGGGTGTGGACCTAACAAGGGAGTCACGGAGAGAATAGTCTCTATAGAACTCAGACATGGGGGAGGGAAATATATCCCTGATGGTAGAGTCCGTTTGTCGTTGGCAGAAGTGGAGAATAATGCATTGTACCCGGAAGCTGGTGGGTTCTGTCCTTGTTGCGATTGGAGGAGTGGGGTTCAAGGGCAGAAGGCATTACATTGTTAATCCAAATGGTTCATTTATCTGAAGGCAGTCAATTCGACACAAGCAATATTGCCCCCTGTCTCATCATTCGCACCCACCCTGTCCATCTTGATTTTCTGGAAGCTACACAGGTGAATCACCCTTAAACCATTACAGAATATCACAATTGATTTACACAGCACTACCATTCTGTTCAAAGTTTGTTGCAGCAGCTACACACACGTTTAAGGGGTGAAATAGGTTTACTGCTACTGTACAAAGAAGAGGAATCTTGAAGCATCACGCCATATATGTATTGGATTGAGACTGTCAACCAGTTTGGCAATTAGTTTTTGGGCAAGATGGTGGCATGGTAATCTAAGAAATTGCCACTCAAAATTCAGCCACACACATGTAAAGTATCTACAAAACTCAATTAGCTAAGGTTTTGCCCCATAAGATTGATATGTAGGTATTTGGCAAGATAAAGTAGTGCTGTCATTATTAGGTAAACATGATTTTTCAACAATAATGGATCAAGAGACAAGTCAGACAATTCCACTGCCAAAGGCTCATTTCTAAGCTGTGCACACCTACCACTTCCTGTCAAAATGGTTATGGGCAATTACACAACCACTGGAGGTGACAGCTTCACATACAAACTCTTCAATGAAAGGAATGCGATAATTGGGCTATAGGTATGCCTGCATCATTTGCAAACAACTTTAGCCAGAAGTGCTGAATGGATAATCCAGCCTGACCTCCACTCAAAGTCCTTAGTCACAGCGATCAGTCTTCAGTCAATCCAATTAGTTGTATTGATATCAAGCAATGGCCAAATGGTTTTGCGACAGCAAAAGCTATGGGCCCTGACAACATTCCATCAGAGCTTCAAAGACATGCTGCAGAATTAGTTGCACCCCTTGCCAAGCTATTTAGCACTGGCAACAAGACAAAATGTCCCAAAATAAGAGCTGAACTCCAGAGATTACAAAAATGACTTCTGTTGAAAAAAAGAGAGCATTTAACTAAAAATTACACCAGAGCCATACCACAACTGGTGCCAATAGAAATCAATAAAATCTGCACTGACTGAACTGATACCTCAGATTTTTCTAACACTGTGGGGAGTATTTTCAGCGGCTTCAGTCACCTTCTTTCCCTGAGAAGTGTAGATGTTCCATTGGTGACTGCAAAACATTTAGCATCATTCCTAACTCTGATACAGAAGCAATCTGGCTGCGTATGGATATGGATTTGGAGAAAACTCAATCTTGAACTGATAACCAAGTTCCATTCATGCCACCATACTGTCAGGTGACCATCTCTTCAAAATTCAATTAGATTTACTCACTATCGACATTGAGGATGGCATTGACTGAACAAATCAGCCATATAAAAGAGCACATCAGAGGCTAGGATTTCTGCAGTGACTCCTGAGTCAATCTACTACCTGAAAAGCACAAGTCATGAAAGTGATGGAGCACTCTCCACTTACTTGAAATGGCGCAACCCCAACAACACATCCTTAATAACAACTCCTTCAACCTTGAACCAACTGTGGCAAGAGCATGTGCCACCTACAAAATGCATTGCAGTCACTAAAGTTACTTTCCACGCAACTTTCAAACTTGACTCCTATTACCTAGATTGAGCAAGGCAGGTAAACAGCAAGCTACACACCATCTTGACTTGGAATTACATATCACTGCTCCTTCAGTGTTGCTCAAAAGCCCTGGTACGCCCAACATTACTGTTACCATACCTTAAATCACATGGACTGCAGTAGCTCAGAGGCAATTCACCACCACCATTTGCCAAGTTTTTTTTAATTAAATTTATTCACAGGGTGCAGCCATCAACAGTTGAGCCAACATTCATTGCCCATCCCCAGATGACCTTGAGAAGTTGGGGGATGAGCTGCCTTCTCAAACCACTGCAGTCCATTGGTTGGAAGTAAACCCACAATTTCATGAAGGAGTGAGTTTCAGGAATTTGACCCAGCCACACTGAGGAACAGTAATGCATTTCGAAGTCAAGATGGTGAGTGACCTGAAGGGGAAATTACAAGCAGTGGTGCTCCAATTTGTCTGTTGCTTCTCCCAAACATTGGAAGGTGCTGTCCAAGACATTTTGGATGCAGTGCATCATGTTGAAGGGACACACTCTTGCTACTAAGCTGTGGAGGGAGTAAATTTTCTCAACGTGGTATCACCTGGGGAATGCATTAAAGGCTTGCTTCACCAGTGACAGCAACTTTTTAATTTTAAGCAAGTGTATTTCCTGCATCATTGCAGTTAGAATCAGTAAATAAAACAACAAATTTGTAGCACAGGAGTCATCCATTTGACTCATTGCATCAGCACTAGTTGACAAGTCACCATTGAGCCTTAGATCACTACCCAACTCTTCATTTGCCATATTGGACATGAATAGGACTTCCCGTGCACATTCAACTGCTATCTAAACAGATAATCTCTGCTTCGTTAACACCTTCAGAGTTCCAGATTCCCACCATCTTGGGGTTTAAAAAAAAAGTGATTTTTAATGAAGTTTGACTCCTATCCTAAATGTGTCATTTTACCCTTCAGCCAAGGGGAATTTGGACATTCTCAACTCCTCCATCCTCACTTTTGTACAAGTCAATCACATCTCTCCTCCTTTGACTAGTGTTCCAAAGAGAACAAAATGAATGTCAACAGACTATTTATTAGGGTAGATAGGGCAGATGAAGAATTTAACACCAGTGTTAATTGATACATGGCCATGTAAACTGTTGAATCTGGCTGACTGGTGACAACTTAAATGGACAAAATGGAGTAGCACAGTGGCTAGCACTGCTGCCTCACAGCAGAGGGTCCCAGGTTCAATTCCAGCCTCAGGTGACTTTGTGTGGAGTTCGCACATTCTCCCCATGTCTGCGTGGGTTTCCTCCCACAGTCCAATGATGTGCAGGTCAGGTGAACTGGCCATGCTAAATTGCCCATATAGTGTAAGGTGCATTAGTCAGAAAGAAATGGGTCTGGGTGGGTTACTCTTTGGAGGGTCAGTGTGGGCTTGTTGTGCCAAAGGGCCCGTTTCCACACTATAGGGAATCTAATCTAATCCTTTAGAAGTTTGAGTATTCGGTGGATTTTTGTATGCCTGAAGTAATTATTAACTTAGAATTTCTGTGGCCTTGGTGATTTATTCCGTAAGTGTTTCAGGCGTGGCTGCAGAGGGAATGGATTTTATGCATCACTAATTGATTCTTGTTTATCAGACTGTTTTGAAACACAGCCATGCAACTAATGGTGCCTGCACATCAGTCAGAAAACACTGCAACATGTTTTGTTTGAAAAGGAAGAGCTGAAAGCAAATAGCTGAGATGGAGACATTTGGCTCCAATTTGACTCAGTGTAACAATCCAGTTAAGATGGCTGTACAGACTGGTCCTCCTGAGAAGGGAAGGAGATCGTGAACTAGGCAATGTTCAAGTGAAGAGTTAGTGTTAATCCAAACTAGGTGAATGGGGGTGAAGTGTCTCAAAATTACTTAAAGCTAAGTACATATCAAGGAAAAGAACTGTATACCATTCCAATCTATTAGTTGAAATTAGAGCTGACCTAACCTGACTAAGTTCTTAGACACAGGGATTCAGGTGAAAGAAAGTATGGCATGAGTACTGTTTTCGGTACTATACAGTAGCTTTAAAAGTTAAAATGAATAAAAACAGGAGTGTTCTCAGATTATGCTTTGAGTATGTGGTTAAGAGTCTTTATTGTACAAGTAGATAGTTTAGTTTATTCAATGTCACCACTTTTATTCATAAACTTTGGTTTATTGTTAAAGCCAAAGATAAAATTTTGCACAATGTTTCAGCAAATTGGTTTTGTTTTTAACAAAAAAGTGATCAAAATACGATGCACCAAGCCAGATTTCAGTCTGGGATCACCAACGTCAGTAATAACGTCACCTGGGATTCCCAGTCAGATGACAAGAGCAAGGACAAACTGTATAATTCTAAACAAAAAGAATGAGCAAATCAGTGGTCTAAGCAGAGAGAGCTGTGCATAAATTCACAAACATGACTGACCAGGTTGAGAAAGTGTATGGAACCTCTGCTTTAGAAATTTAAAAAAAGGGTTAAATAGGACAAAAGCAAAGAATGTGACCAAATTGCTGAACAAAACGAGCCTTAAATAGAGTTGTATCTGATTTTGAAATGACAAAAGGGATCACTGAGGGGTTATGATAAACATTTCAAGAATGACAAGACTTCAGCAACACAGGCAATTGGCCAAGCTGTTATAGTTTTTAAAGGGAAGCTTAAAAAATCTGATATTGGTGCTCTAAAACCATAACACATCTGTACAGAATAGGTCAAGAAAAATTGGTTCCTGTTGATGTAAAGGTTGAGAAGAGATCACTAAATTAAGCTGAATGCCAAAAGTTAAGGCAATGAAATAAATTATATTTGGAGCTAGAATTTGAAATACACCGAGAACATGGTAGACTCAAATCAGAACTGCATAATCTGGAGAAAACCAAGTGAAAAAGCAGAAGTGGAGCCAACAGTATCAGTAAAGTCACAGCATTCCAAATGGCTTCTTTGCTACACTCATTCTACGAGATCACTGTAGCTTAAGAGTTAGGTTCATCTTTTCTCATTCCTTTTTGGAGGATATGATCCTGTCGTTCTGAGATGATCTTGTCATTTGCCATTATCAGATCAAGAAGCAATACTTGAATTCTGCACTGTGGGGCCCCCTTTTATTCAGCTTCTCACTGGTGAAGGGCAAAGTGTTTATTCACACCTCTTCCCCTCCACTCCATATGTCTCTACAATGCCCCAGTCTACTGGGGAGGATGATTCAATTTTTAATTTTTAGCTTTCAAGCATAATTCTATCCTCAAAATTTCCTCCTACAGTTCAGTGGGCAGTGGCATAATTCAACAGTCCTTTATCTTGACAGCCCCTTGAAAACCTGACAATATCTTGTTCACTGCTCAGGCTGTCATTTGTAAAGCTTGAAATTAGAACAAAAGAGCAGATCATTAATGTATGGAAGACAATTGACATCCTAATAATCATAACCAGGGATGAATGAATACTTCCCTCAAGTGTACGGAAACAGTAAATTTGCTATTTCTCTCCACTGTCCTTTGCCAATTTCATACACATGTGCTGCCAAAGTCCCTTCAATGCCACTAGTTTCAATTTTGTTCACAATTCATCCATACATTTATCAAATACTTTTGATATTTCAACAAACAAAATATTGGCAATCTTCAATGTTACTTAAAATGAACTCAAAAGCTACTCAAGTAACTTGTTTAAAAGCAGATTAAATGCTAGCCTGTAACTAGTGAAGAGCCACAAGGATCAGTGCTGGGTCCTCTACTTTGTCATTTACATAAATGATTTGGATGCGAGCATAAGAGGTACAGTTAGTAAGTTTGCAGATGACACCAAAATTGGAGGTGTAGTGGACAGCGAAGAGGGTTACCTCAGATTACAACAGGATCTGGACCAGATGGGCCAATGGGCTGAGATGTGGCAGATGGAGTTTAATTCAGATAAATGCGAGGCGCTGCATTTTGGGAAAGCAAATCTTAGCAGGACTTATACACTTAATGGTAAGGTCCTAGGGAGTGTTGCTGAACAAAAAGACCTTGGAATGCAGGTTCAGAGCTCCTTGAAAGTGGAGTCGCAGGTAGAGATGATAGTGAAGGCGGCGTTTGCTTTCCTTTACTGTTCAGAGTACGGAGGACAGGAGTTGGGAGGTCATGCTGCAGCTGTACAGGACATTGGTTAGGCCACTGTTGGAATATTGCGTGCAATTCTGGTCTCCTTCCTATCGGAAAGAGGTTGTGAAACTTGAAAGGGTTCAGAAAAGATTTACAAGGATGTTGCCAGGGTTGAGGATTTGAGCTATAAGGAAAGGCTGAACAGGGTTGTTTTCCCTGGAACGTCAGAGGCTGAGGGGTGACCTTACAGAGGTTTACAAAATTATGAGGGGCATAGATAGGATAAATAGACAACGTCTTTTCCCTGTGGTGGAGGAGTCCAGAACTAGGGGGCATAGGCTTAGGGTGAGAGGGGAAAAATATAAAAGAGACCTACGGGGGCAACGTTTTCACACACAGGGTGGTACGTGTATGGAATAAGCTGCCAGAGGGAGTGGTGGAGTCTGGTACAATTGCAACATTTAAGAGGCATATGGGGATATGAATAGGAAGGGTTTGGAAGGATATGGGCTGGGTGCCGGCAGGTGGGACTAGATTGGGTTGGGATATCTGGTTGGCATGGACGGGTTGGACTGAAGGGTCTGTTTCCATGTTGTACATCTCTATGACCATGACATGTTCTTCTCTCACCCTTCTCAGCACTACAGAAAAAAAACACTGATTTAAGAGAAATTCCTCATTTATGGCACCTTTCCGGGAAGCGTTCTCTACACCCTCTAAAATGTGGGTACTCCATTGAATACAAGACTCCAGCTGATCTTGATCATTCAACCTTGCATAAAGTAATGCAGATTCTTTGTTTTAGTATATTCATGTCCATCTGTGAAGCCAAAGATACCACAGGGGTCTTGGCTGTTGATATGTTCCTATTGATGCAATTTCTTGTTTGGTTATTAATTATTCTAATTATTTTGTAATAACTACTTGAACTGCTATATAAAAAAAGCAGTATTTATTTTGACTTCACCTTATTATATACTCTGGCCTTACCCATTAACTTAATACCACCTCTCACCATTCCAACATGGATAGTTTTTGGCCATCTCCCTTCAAGTAAGCCAGTCATACCTGGGGAATGGGTCAATTTTGATGTGTTCAATGTTCCCAATAATGAAATATTGTTGAAGCTCAGATAGCACAGAGGTGAACGAGAGAAACTGAGGGGGTAACAGTTTGTAATAGGCTAAAATGTGGACAAGTTATGTGGACATGGTAAACTCTACCAAATTGCAGAGTAACAGATGATGTCAAGAGTGAGGAAGTTAAAGTGATTATTATGAGATGAAAAGAGTACAGTACTGGAGAAACTGGAGAAATTCTCAAGCACATGGAAACACCTTAGACTACACAAATGGTGGGTACATTGTCAGAAAATCAAAGCCATTCCTCAAACAATGGAACGGTCCCAACAAGTCAACAAATGTGACATCACTAATTCAAGAAAAGATAAAGCAGAACAATAGCCCAGTTAGTCTGACAGTTGCTCACAAAGTGTAAAGCCTATTAAAGGGGGTCTTATCATACCCATTAAGGATAGGACTAGTAAATAAAAAGGAACCAGTTGCAGTATAGCTGGATTTCCAAAAGGTATTCAAGGTGCTGCACAAAGGTCAATAGGCAACATTAGGTATGCCTCACAGAAATGGTTGGTTGACAGACAGGAAGCAAAAAGTAGAAGTTATGGGACATTTGTGCCACAAGAATCAGACCTGGGGACTCAACAATTTACAATCTTGGATAAAATTAAAATAAAGATCAAGAAGGTCATGTAACCAAATATATGGCAAGTTTGCCCCATGATGACAAGCTGAGTTAATTGGTGCTACACTTTGCAATTACAATAAGGGGTCCCTGAAATATTCAAAAATCTGCAAGAATTTCTAGGATAAAGGCATAATGGCTCAGTAGTTAATACTGCTGCCTCTCAGCACCAGGGACCCAAGTTCAATCCCAGTCTCAGGCAACTGAGTGTGGAGTTTGCACATTCCTCCCATGTCTGCATGGGTTTCCTCCAGGTGCTCCAGTTTCCTCCCACAATCCAAAGATGTGCAGGTTAAGTGAATTGGCTATGCTAAATTGCCCAATGTTCAGGCATGTATAAGTCAGGTGCAATAATAAGAGATAAATGCAGAATAATAGAGTAGGGGAATGGATCTGGGTGGGTTACTCTTCAGAAGGACAACATTGACTTCTTGGGCCAAATGGCCTATTTCCACACTGTAGGGAATCTTTGAAAGGGACAAAATGCTCACAGCTGAAATTAAAATACATCTCCTAACACAAAAAGCCAGTATTAACACATTTAGAACCAGGAAATAAAAATACATTTTGGCCTCAGGAAATCAAGGAATTGAGGAAACAAGCAAGCAAGAACAGCTGAAGCCCAAGGTAGACCTATATTTGTATTGAATGGCAGAATAGCTTTTCGGCCATAGGGTACTCCAGTTCTCGTCTATGAGTGAAGGGAAGCTCTAAGCACCTACTGTACACCCCAAATCTGGTATCATATGAAGCCAATATGTAACCAGACATCCCATGAAACGCCACCCAAGTCCTATTAGCCAGTCCCAGTCACTACCTATCGGGGGTTTGGTGATTATTTGCCAATCATAGTCTTCCATGGACTGGAGAAGGTCTATCTCAGTCTGGGCCCCCACTCGATACTCCTGGATCCACATCACCCTCTAACTCTACTCCTGTGTCAACAAGAAGGCTTTTTGCACTGACATCACTCCACACCAACCCAACCCAACCCAACCCAACCCAACCCACTGCCCTCCCTCGACCAGACTACGACCCGTGTGGCCACACAGCCCATTCGCCTCCCCTGCCCGAGGGTCCCCCTCACCTGGATACCGGCTAAACGGGAACTGATAACACCGACCATTGAGCTGCTGCTGACGTTGCCACTCGCGATGCCGATCACGGGACCCGGATTTTAAACGCGCGCGCAACCGCGTAGGATGTGCGCGTGCGCAGTTATCGTCCCCGGGGCAGTGAGGTCATAACCTGGTGGTGGAGTCACGTGACCTGTTCCGGTCTCGGATTCGAAAATGTCAAAATCACTGCTATTCCACAATCAACACACACATACCCAACGTACAAAAATAGGTATAGATAAATATACCTAAATGTGGGCACAGAAATATATGTAAACAATTAATTTGTACGTAGATATGCATGAGGATACAGCATCCGACAATAGGTTCGCTTTGTTTTGCAAGTTAATGCTGTAGATCTTGTGCCAGCAGTGACCGTTAAACCGCTAGCATTCACTATCATTTCCCATATGAAACTGCAGCCATTTATGGAGTCTGCGCGGGCACTTCGTGCAGCAATCGATTACAGTAATTATGCAGTTCCCCACACTGCTGTATTGTTAAAATCTTTCTCTCCCTCAGTTCTGAAGAAGCATCACTGAACCGAAACGTCAACTCTGCTTTCTCTCCACAGATGCTGCCAGATCTCCAGCAATTTCTGTTTTTGTTTCAAAATACTATCAGTCTTCCTCATGATAACTTTCGTCCTTGAACTAGGCTTCCAGCAATTCTTCTCACTATCAACAATCGTACCTTTCCTTTATTTACGACCTACAGTCTTCCTATATTGCATATTCGCAAACGTGTTCCTGGAATTTAGTCATGTGGTATTGACGGACAGGATACTTGCCCACTGTTGGTAAATGTCACTGAAGGTTGGGTCTCCTCTGGGCCAGCAGTCCTTTATCAGTAATTGTGAGGGAAATGAGAATGCTTTCAATATCTCGATTGCACCTTTCTTCGAAAAAGAGGGGACGTCTAAATGTGTTGCACTTCCTCCGGAATGCACTGCAATGTACAGTAAGTCTAAATTATTGAGCTTAAGTCCTGAGTGTGGGTTTTAAAACCACAACCTTCTGATTCACATGTGAACCTGCTATCCACTGAACCAAGGTAAACACTCCGAATATCCACGCCAACCGTCCCTCTCGTGAACATGTGTCTATACGAAAAGGTAGACAGCGGCAATGGTGACGCCGAGTATCCATAATGCATGGCGCAAAAGAAAGTACCGTATCAATTACTGATACTGACCGCGTATGCCCAGATGTCTACTGAGGTTTGCGCGCTGCTACAGTGAAAAGGAAAGTACTGTTTTGAGTTTCGCAGTGATATCTGGAAAACCAGCGCGAGGAACGTACATTGGTGCCATAAATCTTTCCCCTGGTACTGCATTGCACGGGCCATTGCAAGCAACACTACTGTCTAATCATCCCTTTCAATCATTCCAGAGAATTGCTGATTATCAATAAAGAATCCTTAATGCAGACGTCCGTGACTCGAAGCCAGCTTTACTTTTCGCTCAAATGTTGATGCGGAACACCAGTTGAGGGAAATCTTGAGGGGGGAAGCAGTCCACTGGTTAAAGTCATCACTAGCACTAAAGAGGCTAAAAACCGAAACAACTTGGATGGGTGTATGAATAGCAAGGGTTTAGAGGGATATGGGTCAAATGTTGGCAAACAGGACTAGATTAATTTAGGATGTCTGTTTCCATGCTGCATATCTCTATTACTCTTATAGCTGCAGATGCTGGAAATCAGAAACAGAAAAGAATTTTGCTGGTAAAGCTCAACAGATCTGGCAGCATCGAAGGAGAAAAATCAGAGTTAACGTTTCAGGTGCACTGACATCTCAGAACACTACTAAAGAAGATATTTATGGTGTTTGCAGCCAATTATCCAAGTACGAGCACTTAGTTGCAGGTGTTCCTCAGAAAGATGTCCTCAGCCCACCTACTTCCAATCATAAAGTTAGAAGTGTCAATGGTCTCTGATGATTGCACAATATTCAATACCAAGCACAATTCCTCAGACCACTAAATTAGAACAAGATGGGGGTAACATTCCATCTTGTGCTAACAAGTGACTTCACACAACACAAAGCCAGATAATAAGCTTTTTCAACACTCGAGAATCTAATCATGATCTCTTGACATTCAATGGTATTCACCATTATCGGCATGGTTGGTTCTCCATTGATGAAAAATAATCAGAACATGTGTAGTTTCTGAAACTTACCTGGCAGGGAAGATATCTTGATTTAGAAGGTGGATCCCCCAGGACTGGTCTGAGCTGACAAACTTCATAATCAGAAGATTTTCAGATCATCGCTGGATTGTGATTATGAACAGAACTTGGAGGATCATTGGTTGAGCTGAGCTGCAATTAATGGATCTTTTTGCTGGCTCTGACTTAACGCCAATTCAGTAACCAGACAACCAGAGCCATCACCTCTGCTAGTGTATGTGTCCATGACCAGGAGAGGCTGAACCAGCCATTATCTCTCGATGAGCTAACCAAGGACATTGGGTCCTTAGAAAAGAATAAAACTCCCAGACGTGATGGCTTACCAAGTTGTATTCAGCTCTGTGGGACTTGAGTGGCCAGGACATGCTGGAGGTGTATGATAGTAAGCTTCTGGCAGGAAGCACGTGCCAATCCATGAGGAAAGGTATCATAGCTCTCATTGCCACACGAAAGGGGAGAGGAAAGAAATTAGAAATTGGTGACCAGTTTCATTGTGGATTGCAGTCCACAAAATTCTGTCTAAGATCATCGCCAACTGGAGCAGGTCTTCTCTGGGATCGGTGATTAACCCCAACCAGGGCACGAAGTATAAGACTTACATATACAAGACTATATTTACATATGTTTGAGGCATCAGGAGGGACGAATACCCGAAAGGACCCGCATTTAACTTTGACAGAAAAACCTGTAGTTCCCCACTGTGTCTTGGCAGTAGCTGCCCCAAACTTCAGCACATAGTCCTGCACCTTGGAATTTGTCAGTCTCCAACACTGGGTTAAGGTTAATTCCTTGCTCTGGAAGATGAAAAAGTTTTGGAAATACCAAAGAGCATCTTTCACTGCATTGAATGGGCAGGATGATCTCTGAAAGCATTGCGCTCCTCAGGGACATACTCCCCTATGTTCAGGGCTCGGGGTGTGGACACCTCCCTCAACAGCCTGCACCAGGAAAAAGCCTTCGACTGGACATTGCACATCCACTTGTGGGGTGTGCTCTCCAAAATGGGCTTTGGGGAGGGAATCTGCAATTTATCCAACTACTCTACACCAACACTGTTAGCGCAGTCACAATCAATGGGTGGGAATCATAAAGCTTCCAATCCGATCTAGAGTCAGACAGGGCTGCCCATCCTCTCCTGCCTTGTTTGCATGTTGTATAGAGACTGAGTCCATCAGGAAGGATAAGAGCATGAGGGGGGTGACTATTCCAGGGGGAGGCTTGCAGGTCAAAGCCTCCCTATACATGGACAATGTCACCATTTTCTGCTTGGACCAGTTGCCAGTGCATGGACTCATGAGCATCCGCAATCAGTTTGAACTGGCCTCAGGAAGCCAAGGTAAATCAAGGCAAGTGCGAGGCCATGTTCTTTGGGAACTGGGCTGACCAATACTTTATCCCCTTTGAGGTAAAGACATTTTATCTGAAGGTGCTGGAAATATGGGTTTGGAGGGACTATGTTATACACAAAATCTTGGGGAGCAGTGCATCGCTAAGGTGAGGTAGAAACTGAGCTTTTGGCACAGGTCTGGCCCATTTCCTGAACCTGCATTGTTGCAGTCACCCAAGCCATCTTCCATCGAAAGTCTAAGATGGACAGTGACCACAGGAGCACCATGACTAAAGCTCTAGATTCTACGATTCAATGAAAACTCTGGTGAAGAAAGGGAGGAAAAATATACATGATGCTACCCTCATTCTGATGGTCACCCATGTGTATGGCTGCATTAAGCTGTAAAGCCTCGGTACGCAAATACAAAGTGTCATAGCATATGGAGGGTCTACCTGTCTCTGATATTATGAAGGATAGGATTGGCCTTGTTGCCTTTGAACGGTCCAAGTATTTGACCATTCTGAATCACCTGAATTCATGGAGACATTTGCAAAGAGAAACATCTTTGAGCATCAGACAGTGGACAGCACATAGCATCCTTGAGAATCTGTGGGAAAGGAGAGGGTGCATCATGTCAGGTTGTTCCCTGAGCAAACTGTCAAAGTCATTTGGCAAAACTCCTCATCATCAAAACATTTCACCAAGCACCAAGATGTCATTTGGCCAGTGGTGAGAAGGGCATTACCTGTGAGATTCTTTTTGTACACCCAGATTCTCTGCACCATTGCATGTTGCCCTCAAAGTGGCTGTGGCTGGGTAGAAACTGCTACAAATGTCCTTTTGGAATGTGCCTTTGCAAAGAAAGTCTAGAGAAAGGTGCAGTGATTTTTGGTGTGGTTCATCCCAAGCAGCTCTGTGATGCAGCACTCTTTGCTCTCTGGTCTGTTCCCCAGGATGCACATCAAGACAAACACCCACTGTGCCTGGAAGACAATCAGGTGAAAAACACTCTATGGTATACCTGGAACTTGCTGGTCTTCCAGAGCAAAGAATTTACCTCAACCAAGTGTTGCAGACTGACAAATTCCAAGGGCCAGGACTACGTACTGAAACTTGGGGCAGCTGCTGGCAAGGCACAGTGGGGAAAAACAGGTTTTCTGTCCAAGTTAGATGTGGGTCTGTTCAGTTATTGGAACCTCCTGAGCCCTCAAATATTGGTAAATACAGTCTTGTACAACTAAAACATGCCTTTGATCTGTTTGCTGGATAGATTCAAATGCCAATGTTTTGTTTGTTTCTTTTAACCCTACTATTCAGAACCAAACTGCTTTAGTGAGTATGTATCAATACAAAGTTATTTTGATGACTCAAGTATATTTTAGAAATTTTTTAAAATGTTCATTCCAAGGTCCAAGACTGTGCTAAGAGATGCACCAAAGCTTGGGGCAGGTGCTGACAAGGCGCATTGGGGAAGACTACCATCTAGGGTTTTTCTCAAGTCAAATTGATGTCTGTTCAATTTTTGGACCTTTCTGGTGCCTCAAATGCATGAAAATATAGTCCTGCATAAGTAAGAAGTCCCTTAGGTTTGTTTGTTCTATGTATGAATAGACCATACCCCTCCACATTCTACACTCCCTAACTTCAAACTAATGTAATCTTTGTTTGACAGCAGCTATCTCAGTGGCTGTCAGAACATTTACATTTCAGAGCAGGGCAATTGATGCCTATGTAAAGGGCTGTGGCTTTTCACTTCAGGTTCGCTCCATATCTCTGAAGACCTGATTAGTATCGCCTTTCACAAATGTGGAACTCAATCCTTTCATCGAACAAAGGGCAGGAGTTGCAGTCTGTGAGAGATTATCACTCATTAGAAACTGAGGGCTGGATTTTTCCAATACTGAAATTTGATGAAAGGCTACAGATCTGAATTGTTAATGCCATTCTTTTTCTGACAGATACTGCCAGACCTGCAAGATATTTCGAGTATTTTCTCTTTTTACTTCAGATTTTTAGCATCCATTTAGATTTATTTCAGTTCCTGAATCTGGTTTTGCTATATCTTATGACTACTTTCTTTGTCAGCAGTTCTCTAGTCTTCCACTTACTATTTTAGAACATCTTTTGGACACAAGCCAGCTCATCAGCTTTAATTTGAATTATTTTATTCTGTCCCATCAGCTTTCTGACTTTATCACTAATCTCAGCCTATGATACTATATGTTTTGTATTCTAATTTCTGCTCAACCTCACAAAAGTTTATTAATGTCTGCTCTACACTTCGTCCCAGCAGTTTTTCTTTACATTTTATTTTCTGTGTTGATCACAGAATGATAAAAGCTTTCCAATTAAGCAGTTTAATTTGCTTTTCCTTCTGGAGCCTTTTAAAATATTCTGATATTTCTAAACAAAAAGATATGACATTGAAGCTTTTCACCTTGCACTCATCAGGACAGGTTAAGAATACTAAATTTCAGAGGAAGCAACAACTTATGTTGCATGTGATAAAGGTGCTGATTGTTATGGCTCACAGTAAGCATATTTATATACATTTAAGTGCATACATCATCAAGCATGTGACCTAAGGCTATAAAGACCTCATACTCCAACTTAATTTGGATAATTTAAAGCATGAAACTGTACGATAATCATGCTTCTAAATTAATGTGATTACAGGGCAACTTTTTCACACAGAGCATAGTACGTGTATGGAATGAGCTGCCAGAGGAAGTGGTGGAGGCTGGTACTATTGCAACGTTTAAAAGGCATTTGGATGAATAGGAAGGGTTTGAAGGGATATGGGTCAGGTGCTGGCAGATTGGAGTAGATTGGGTTGGGATATCTGGTCACCATGAACAGGTTGGACCAAAGGGTCTGTTTCCATCTCTAGGACTCTGAGTATTAAGCCCAGGCACACGTCACTGAGGAATGTAGGGTTTGCAAACGATAGTTGTAATAACTGTCTGATTAATTCTTGAAAATGACAACACCAACATCCAGTTTATTTTATTATGAGAGAGAATAAAAGGATTGCTGGAGGTACCCACATTGAGTAGCTGAGAAATTGGCTCTGATAAGTTGAGAAACCGCCATAGAATATACCAGGGAACTACTGTCCAACATGCTTTTGCTTAATTCAAAAAGGCTTAATGCCCGGGCATGTGCCTTATTCTTGCAGAGGACAGCTCCCTGCATGTGAAAGCATGTAAAACAGTTGCTGGTGGAAAAGATTAATTGGGGTCAGTTTTGCATTCCAGGACCACCTGGAGTAGTAAGCAGTTCTATAAAACATAAGGAGGGTAGTCCAAGGCACTGACCAAATTATTTAAGAAATAATAATCTTTATTTTCAACAATTACAATCACTACCTTGGTCAGTTGACTGACATACCATTGAAGATCATCACAAGCATCAGTAACCATACTGTTAATTATATAAGGCATTTATACAAGTCCAAAATTAAGGTGCAGTTGACCAAACTCGATCCTTGTTCATCAAGGTTTTAATGTTCAAATATGGTAGCAAACTGCTCGACAAACTGAAGTATTCTGCAACAATAACATGTTCCCTTTTAAAATAGTGGATGAATGTGCTTTCAGCTGATTAAAAAAAAAAGAGAACTTTGGGAAATGCAGTGGGCTGAACAGAACTCTTCCTCCTCTCTCAATTTGCCATGCACAAATTCATTCCTAAAGCTGCCAGCTGTACTGGAATGTATCAGGTTAGAAGTCCATTGAGCTGTGGGCCAGGTAGTCCTTCCGCCCAATGTTGCTGACCTGCTTTGTCTGCATGGCCTCCAGTTTCGGACAGTCTGTGATACGATGACCCAAACCACCACAGAAGGTACAGCCCCTTTCACCTGCACAAAGAATCAGGATTCCACACAAATTAGCAAATGTTTTTCCATCAGATTTCTCTGGAGCTCATGCAGCATAGGTTCAAATACTACCTACACCACAAAATCCTTCACAGAAACATCCGCCTCACAGGCAGTACTCGCCATTAGCAGCATGACTAAATCTAAAAGTCACAATCAAGTATCAGGCTCTTATTGAGTAATTATATCAATGAGAAACACAGATACTTATCCAACAGCCTTAAGCTGCCTCAAACCACAAGGAAAGGTTGGGCAGATTGGGAAGAGGTATGGAGAATGATGCAAGTAGTGGGAAAAGCACAGTGGTGGATAAAACGGTTGAGAGATGGTGGTAGTGGAAAGCAGGAGGGGCTGGTATATCTGGTTGGAGTAGAGTTATCAAGAGTGAGAGAAAGGTTTGGCACCAAAGATAATGTTGGTCAGAAGAGTGTCATTTGTTTGGGAGGGATTCATTAGCAAATTTCATGTAAAGCAGCTTCCTTCACAATTTGTTCCTCCAGAGTATGGAACCCAAAATATTCAGTGGGCATATTTGAACAAACAAGAGAAAAATATATAGTTGAAATGCAATCAATTCTTTGGGGTACTTCATCAGTTATTGCCAGACAAATAGATCAGGAAAGGGTCTCAAGTTAAACATTAGAAGGCAATTAGATCCGTAAATTTCCTTTCTCAGACAGATCACCAGACCAACTCTGTTTCAAATTATGCCAGAACTATGAAGCATGACATTACAATTCTTGGTTTTAGCTGAGGGTGCTAAAGAACTTTTGAGCAGCAGCCAAGGTGTTTTCTGCAAAGGGAACAGAGGAAAACAAAGAAACAAGCAGTTTTCATTACTGGTTTCATTAACTCATTAGCAGAGACCAGCCAGTGTGTAGAACCTGTAAAGATACCAGGAAAAAAAATAATTTTGAAAAATTCAGATCTTCTGAAGTGTGAAGTGAAGCTGTCAGACTTCATCTGGAAATAAGCTGCTCTCAACACAGCCCAATTGTACACCACACAAAGTCCAGTATCTCTTGGAATCTTAATTTGCATAGAATAACTGCTATGCTTCTGTACTCTTGAACAGATGTGATGTGTGGTTATGGTGCAAGACATCATATTCAGCTTTCCAAGTTGGACATCAGAAAGGTTAAGCTGCTTACCATTTATAGCCAACATACCTCCAATATCCAGCATAGTCTCATCTCCTGTTTGAAGGACTTGAAGAACAGGTGGGACTTTCTGCTTAGCTTCTAGCAACAGAGCCTTCAAGTCCATCAAAACCGACTCATCTGTAAAACATACGCAAGTGAGCCTTACAAACACAAAAATGTACTGATACACAGTAAAAACATACATCTCAAGTCATTTTTTTACCATCAGGCTATTTAGTATGTATACAAGTTTGCCTAATGCAACAAATGTGACAACAACCAAGCAGAGTTACTGTACAAACTACCCACAGGTGTTTAAATATTTATATACCCTTGGCCAGTCAGCTCCACAAAAACTGGCTAACATCAAGCAATACTCGTATTTCATGAGAATAATCTTTCCATCAATCAAGATACAAAAGAGTACAGGCTGAAAGTGTGTGCTGGCATTGCAACCAAAACTGATTCTGTCCGTGCTATGTGTTCACGTACATGCAATGTGTAATGTGAGACAGAATGTCAGAGTAGAAGCCCTTGCCCTCCTGAGTCCTTGGTCATTGCATCTCCTCCTTACCAGCCAGACCGAGAGCAGTGACTTAGCCAAGAATGGAAAATGCACCAAGGGCTGTGATTATATGAATGAAAGCATTCAAATAAAATAAATTCAAACCTTCATTAGAAATGAATTAAGTCTGTTCAATAGTTTCTCAGTGTTGCATTCACTCATTTCCTATTTGCTGGAGAGCACAATATGTTTTATTACCCATAATTAATCCAAAAGGGATCAGTCAGCTCAGTTGACTGGATGGCTGGTTTATAATGCAGAATAACATCAACAGCATTGGCTCAATATTCACACCAGTTGAAAGATGAATAAAGAAAAACTTACCACATGCTTTGTTGATGAATGTTGTGGCTATCCCTGTTTTGCCTGATCGTCCAGTACGTCCAATTCTGTGAACTGAATATAACGGATGTGTTCAGAATTAAGGGATTTTCAGAAACAAAGTGACACAGACATTGGAAAACACTTCATCAATACAAAGACTAGCAAGTGGGAAACTGTACTGAGTGATGGAGTTTATTTGAATTTGACTTGTCACATTCTGGCATCTAAAACATTATATGTTGAATGTATGTTCATGTACCCAAGGTTGGCTTCAGTGAAATCCCCAGGGAGCTGTGCATTAAGCTCCAGTTATACCATTAAGCATAGTGATCTCCTGATCCCTAATTTACCACAGGTTGCAGTCATGATGAAAATGCCACATGGTATAGACCAGAGGACCTCCTCCAGCTCCTAGGATATAATTAAACAGCAGACAAAACACAGGTGCAATTGACTAAACTGACACTCGACACAGAGGGATCCAATAACTGGTATGTTCACAGATGCACCTTTAGAATAAGGAACTTTTCTTACCATAATTCTCAATCTCTTCAGGCATATCATAGTTAATAACATGTTGAATATTTGGAAAGTCCAAGCCTTTTGAGGCTACATCAGTTGCCACGAGAACATCTTTCTTCCCCTCCCGGAATGCCTCAATGGCTTTTGTCCGTTCTTCCTGGTCTAGGAACAAATCATATTAGGTTGTTCAATCAGTTGCTATAAAGTTGTAGTATTAGCCTGAGCTTATGCTCATTGTCAATCTTCCCTGGCACATTTTATCATACACAAGCCTGACGTAATTCAATATCAGCAATCTTTTTTATTTGTTCAAGGGATGTTGGCTAAGTCAGCATTTATTGTCCATTTTTAATTGTTGAGTCAATCATACTACATGGGTCTGGAGTCACATACAGGTTAGTCCAGGTAAGAATGACAGATTTCTTTCCCTAAAAGGACATTAGTGAATCAGATTGCTTTTTTCCAACAATTGACAATGATTTCATGGTCATCATTACACCCTTAATTTCTTTACTGAATTAAAATTTCACCATTTGCCACAACAAGATTTGAACCGGGTTCCCAAGAATTAGCTGATTTTTCTGGATTAATAGTCTAGCGATCACTGGGTCCCTGAAAATAAATCAAACCCTGAGATCTATTTGATGAAGAATGGAAGAATTTCAAACTTAGCAACAAAATGTGTATTAATATTGCATTTGCAACATAAAATAGGGAATAGGGAAGGAAAATGTTGTCCAACTAGTAACACCTACATTCCATGAATATTTCTTTTAAAATCCCAAGAAGCCTCACAGGCATGTTATCAAACAATATTGGACACAGAGCCATGCATTAAAACACATGACAAAGTGCAAGGTCAAAGTGATATGTTTTTATGTAATGTCTTAAAGGAAGAGAACTTGACAGATAAAGGAAGAGAACAGAATAGAGAAAGAAAGAGCATGGGATGGGAACTTCACAGCTTAGGGCCTTGGTAGTTGAAGATACAGCCATCAATGGTGGAACAATTAAAATTAGGGTTGCTCAAGTAGCCAGAATTAGAATCTGAAGGCTACAGAGCTGGAGGAGATTACCAAGCCTGAGGGCGAGATGATGGAAATATTTGAAACAAGGTAAAAATTGCTCAAAAACAAAAATTGTTGACTTTGTATCTCCTTTTAGCAATATTTAAGGATAAAAGTATTAAATTTGTGCTGTTTAATAGGAAGCCAAGCTAAGGAAGAGAGCACAGGAGTGATGGTGAATGAGAATTAGTGCAAATTATGATATGGATGGAACAACTTTGTTTACCCAACTTTCTGAAGGGTTGAAGAGGAGACAACAACCAAGGAACCACAGCACTAACCAAATCCAAAGCTAAAGGAGGTGTGAATGAGGGTTTCAGTGTAGATGAGTTGAAGTAGGGGTGGAGATAGGCAATATTAAAAGTGGAAGTTGATAATAGAGGGTAAAAGTTCAGGGTCAATTAGAATGCAAAGGGTGTAAAAACACGAAGTTTCAGCCTCAGACCTTGCCAGAGAGAAGGAAAAAGCAGGGTTTTCTGGTGGAATCCAAAAAAAACCTTCAGTCTTCATGCAGTTTCAGACCAAGCTAAATTCTGATAATATACCCAAATACGCACTATTTTGCGCATGATCTGTGATATGTATTTAAATAAATTTTCCATGCAGGTACATTCTCTTCAGAAACCATAGATGTGGAAATGGAAATTCCAATAAGCTTCCTCTGAAATTATGGTGGGCTATGGAAAAAACACAAGGAAATACACATCTTTCACATACAGTTGTTCATCATACAACTGTACAATATTTAAAACATAACCTTTCATTTTTTGCAGTATAACTATAAAATATAATACACAGTCTTCTATAACATAACCATAGATAAGCATGGCAGAACACAAAGTGATCTTAAATTTTTTTGCGGCTAGGAATCATATAAATATAGCACATTTTATAATCTATAGTAAAAATATTAACATCATTTGTATACATGTTTTCATAGACATTGTAAAGTCCCTCATCCATCCACTTGCCCCATCTGCTAAGATTCAGGCTTCACTGACCTCGAGATTGACCCTCCAGTTTCATGCCCTGATACCTGCCGCATTTGATTCAGATTCCACTCTTCTACCACAGGGTCACCCAGATCCTGCAGGTCCACCAAGTGGCTCTGAGCACAGCGTGCCCTTAAGTGGGAAGAGTGATGGCTTTCCAAAGCATGGTCTCACAATTACCATTGGTAGTAATTTTCCAGACTTTGCAAGACACTCTCCTCGCAGCTTTGGTCACATTGCAAGCAACGATCAGAAAAAAATGAAAATGGCAGAATTTCTTTATCTAAAAGTTGGACTTTCATCACATGGTGGAAATTTCTCATCCTAGGATAAAATATAGTCATTATCTTCACTTTTTCTCTACACTGAAGTGTTTCAGAGTCAAGAAATATCTTTTGTTTGTACAGTTACAGTCTGAATTCCATTTTTTGGAAGTATAGGCTGACCCAACTCATTCTTCTTCTCACCTCTCCCAAAGGAGATGCCTAGTGGAGTGCAGACATGAGGATAGACAGTCAGTGTTGGATCTTACCTTTGCCCCCATGTATAGCAACAGCCTCCACACCCTTCAAGAGCAGGTATTCATGAATCGCATCCACATCAGCTTTCTTCTCCGCGAATATCAATACCTAAAATGTACATCAATTCTAGTCATTAGACACTAATCTTCTCAAGTCTCTGTTCTCTTCATTTGGGCACAATTTCTCAGGAATTCACAACTTAAATAAAAGTACATACTTCCTGGACAGGTTTCTGCAGTGGAGAATGGAAAGCAGAAACAGAAGCTTTTTTGCATTCTCATAAAGCTCGGACTGCTAGTTTGGGCACACGAGCACCTTATTATTTAAAACCTGATCATTCTACTTTCACAAACATACACACATACACATAGAGCTATAAAGTTATAAAGGGCGGCACGGTGGCACAGTGGTTAGCACTGCTGCCTCACAGTGCCAGAGACCTGGGTTCAATTCCCGCCTCAGGCAACTGACTGTGTGGAGTTTGCACATTCTCCCTGTGTCTGCGTGGGTTTCCTCCGGGTGCTCCGGTTTCCTCCCACAGTCCAAAGATGTGCAGGTCAGGTGAATTGGCCATGCTAAATTGCCGTAGTGTTAGGTAAGGGGTAAATGTAGGGGTATGGGTGGGTTGCGCTTCGGCGGGGCGGTGTGGACTTGTTTCCTGTTTCCACACTGGAAGTAATCTAATCTAATCTAATCTAAAGTTATACACCATGGAAAAACACCCTTCAGTTCAACTTGTTCGCAGTGACCAGATATCATAAAATGACCTATTCACATTTGCCAGGAGTTGGCCCACATCCCTCTAAACCCTTCCTATTCATAGATCCACCCAGATTTTGTTTTATACGTTGTAACTATACCAGCCTCCACCACTTCCTCCAACAGCTCATTCCATACACCCTCTGCATGAAAAGGTTGCTCGTTAGGTCCCTTTTATATCTTTCCCCTCTCACCCTAAATCTATGCCCTCTAGTTTTGGACTTCCCCACCCCAGAGAGAAAACTCGGATATTCACCCTATCCATGACTTTTGTGATTTTATAAACTTTTCTAATGTCACCCCTTAGCTTCCAATGTTCCAAGGAAAATATTTTCAGTCTCTCTCAATAGTTCAAACCCTCCAATCCGAACATCATCCTTGTAAATCTTTTCTGAACCCTTTCAAGTTTCCCAACATCCTTCCTATAACAGGGAGACCAGAACTGCATGCACTATTCCAAAAGTGGCCTCACCAATGTCCGACACAACTGCAACATGACATCCCAACTCCTATACTCAATGTTCTGACCAATGAAGGCAAGCATAACGAACGCTTTCTTCACTACCCTGTCTACTTCTGACTCCACTTTCAAGGCATTATGCAACTGCATCCCTAGGTCTCTTGGTTTGCAACAATCGCCAGAGCCCTAACATTAACTGTATAAGTTCTGCCCTGACTTTTCTTAGCAAAATGCAATACCTCACATTTATCCATGCTAAACTCCATCTGCCACTCCTCAGCCCATTTGATCAAGGTCCCAATGTATTCTGAGATAACTTTCTTCACTGTCTACTGCATCACTAATTTTAGTGTCATCTGCCAACTTACTAACCACAACTCCTTTTTTACACATGCACAAAATACTTTACAAATACAATACACAGAGCTAAATAAGCAAAAAAGAAAGTCATTTTTCTGCAAGGTGCACTGTAGCACTTGCTTACCCTCATTTCACAGAATCTTTCAAATCACAATTTATATATCTCAGAAGGACAAGGGCAGCTGATTTGTGAGAACTCCACTAACCTCCAAGATTCCTCCCCTCTCAGTCCCAAGTCATACACCGTACACATTAAGCTCTCAATATGTCCTGACACCTTCAAAGATCATACATGTGAATCTACATATCCTAACAGTCAGCAAAACTTCCTGGGGAGATATAGCAGTATAACTTATGTATAGGCTGGAGTTCTCTCAACTCTTCAATAAAACACACTCCCAGGACAGGTACAGCAGTTTCAATACTCAACTGAAGACCATCGGTCAGCAACATATTCTTCCTATGCCTGAGAGTTGACAGATGCATCCCACAGTGGATACAATAGGGAGTATTTGTGTATTGTGCCATAATGCTCATCAATTACTGAGTGGAATGATTCATGACACAAAAGGGTTAAATCACCAAACTGGATTAGAGTGAAATGGTGAAGTCATTTACCGGAGGTGGAGTTTTCTGCAGACACTCCAGCAAGTACACCATCTTAGCCTCTTCCTTCACATATTCAACCTCCTAAAGATAAGAGGACATTAGCTTGTCATTCATGTTGACCAACACTCAAAAGATATACACTGAAGGAAGAAATAATATCACAGTGGCTTAAAGTCTTTAGTACAAACAGGCCACTATCCAACTCCCTTGTAATCTTCAAGCCTCAACATCAATTTGTTAAGTAGAATTTTTTTATTCATTCACAGGATGAAGACATCACTGACTAGGACAGCATTATTACCAATCCGTAATTGCCTAGTGGGCAGTTGAGAATCAAGCACATTACTTTGGGTGTGGAGTCACATGCAGGACAGACCAGACAAGGATAGCAGCCTCCTTCCATCAAGAACCAGATGGGTTTTCCCAACAATCGACAATGGATTCATGGTCATCATTTGCAGCTTAATTCCAGATTTTTTTCACTGAATTCAAATTCAACAATCTGCCATGGTGAGATTTGAACTTGAGTTCTGAGAACATCACCTCAGTCTCTGGATTAACAGTCTAGTGATAATACCACTAGACCGTTGCCTTCCATTTTGTACCAGTATGTGCTGTGTAGAATATTTCAGAATCACAGGTTATGTAAAGAACTGAGTAAATCTTACACACCACTCCTTAAATTCTCTCAAAAATTTTAGTGTGAATGCAAAAAATCCCAATGTCATCTTAAAGAATATACAGTTCTGAAAGAGATGCTTAGCTCCTCAGGGATGAATGGACTGGTGACAGAGCCATATTATGAAAGTCATGACGTAGAGGTTGGACAAGATCAAAAATCACACGACACCAGGTTATAGTCCAACAGGTTTATTTGAAAATACAAGCTTTCAGAGCCTCGCTCTTTCCTCAGGTGCTAATGAGAGAGACCTTATGCCTAAAACGCATTGTCTGACCTGAGATGTCACTTCTCTTATACTGACAAAATCTCAAGTTATCTCAGGGCAGTGACTTGAAAGAAATTCTGGGATTTGCATATCAATCTATCAAACCTGCATCTCGATCCTAACTGATTAAAGATTTAACATCTGTCTTAGTTGTGTTCAATTTGTTCACATCAGTTGTGTGACTCTTCTTTCTTTTTCTTATAAGTTCTGTGTGTAAGGTCTCCCTCTGGTACTAGCACCTAAAAAAGAAGCAAGGCTCCAAAAGCTTGTGTTTTCAAATAAACCTGTGAATACTGCAAAAAGACAGACAACTTATATTTGAGACACAGCCAGAAAAAGGCATGATCTTACAAAGAATGGCCTCAAGTCAGCAGGCAAGGACATGATCTGGATATTTGGAAAAATGTATCTGTTAATTTATTGGCCAAAATAATAATTTGGCAACAAGTACCAAGAAGGACAGAAAGAAGCAAACAAGAATAAAAATAATAGGACTGGAGAGTAGCACCGATGAAAGACAGGATGGAAGATGTAAGAGAAGTGTACAAGACCAGATTGTGGAGGGTGCCGGATAATTGAGGTCATGGGACAGGGAGAGGAATGAAGAGTAGAGAACAGAATGAAAGAAAAAGGCATGTAAAATTATCACCTAATCTGGCCTGAAGAAATTGTTGAGACCTAATGGAATGTGGGAACGGGTGATGAACATACTAATTCAGGATTGATTTGGCACAAATTGGCTATATGGAGGAGCTAGTAGTCACTGAGGTGAGCTTTATGGAGTGTGGTAAAGTAAAATAAAGTGCTCATTACAAGTGTGGGCTTGAACTTGATTTGAATATGCATATCTTTTTCTGTATAACAGAGAAAAGAGTCAATGAATGACTTCCGAAATAAAGTCATTATTATTTGGTAAATATATTTCTTATTCATGAAGGTTCATGAAGGATAGGTCATAACCTAGTGGTACTATTACTAGATTATTAATCCAGAGGCCCAGGTAATTTTCTGGGCACCTGGATTCAAATCCCACCATGAAAGATTCAATAATAATCTGGAAGTAACAGTCCAGTGATGACCATGAAACCATTGCTGATTGTCAGGGAAAACCCACCTGGTTCATTACTGTCCTTTATCGGGAAGGAAATCCACCTTCTTACCTGACTGAGAGTGACTCCAGACCCACAACTATGTGGTTGACTTTTAATCCCCTCTGGGCAATTAGAAATGGGCAATTAATGCTGGTTCAACGACATCCGTGAATGAATTTCCTAAAAATGATGTTGACTGTGGAATAAATGTTGGCTTGGACTCCTGTGCTCTTTGAAATTATGCCACTTGAGAGAAGAGGAGACCCTTGGTTTAAAATCTAGACTTTATGCTTACGGCTCTAGATTGGAGCTGATCCCATGAGTTTTAACTCAAACAGGATGAATTAAAGGTCTCAAATTGACACCCACTCAACTAAGCCAGAATTAAAACTGAAATAATACAACTTCTCTATTTAGCAGAGGGAAAATAACAGGAGAATTTTCTGGAATAATACACAATGAGCTGGAAACTCTTAACAGATGATGCAGCATCTGTCAAGACAAGTTAACCTTTCATGTCAAGGACCTTGCATCACATTTACCTGAAAGATTATGTATGTTTCTTGCTCCACAGATGCTATCAGACATGCTGATCATTTCCAGAATGTTCAATTTTTACCTCAGAAGTTGAGAGGAATGAGAACATCAAGTTCCTCAGAGCATCGACAACCAACCTGTTTTGGTCTTCCCACACAAATGTGATGGTCAAGGCGGCACAACAATATCTCTTCTTCCTCAAGCAACTTAGGAAATTGAGCATGTCCATAAGGACCCTCACCAATATTCACAGATGTATCATAGACAGCATAATATCTGGTATGACACCTGCTCTGCCTTGGACCATAAGAAAGTTGTGTGCACAGCCCTGACCATCACGAAAACTAACCTTCCATCCATACAGTCCATTTACACTTTTCACTGCCACAAAAAGGCTGCCAACACCAAAGACACCTCCCACCCCAAAATGCTCTCTCACATCCTCTTCTGTAAGGCAGCAGGTATAGAAGCTTGAACATGTGCACCAACAGGTTCAAGAACAGCTTCTTTCCTGCTATTATTAGACTGATGAATGAACTTTCTAATTTCAAATAATGTTGATCTTGTTCATGTTGAGCTTGCTTCGCACACCTCCTCTGCAGTGTAACTTGTCTGCCTCACTCTGTCCAAGCACCCTGTGCTATGTATGTCTTTGCTTACCGAATGGATCTGCCAGTACTGCTTGCAAATAAAGCTTTTCATTGTACCTAGGTAAATGTGACAATAAACCAAATCAAATGATTTCTAGCATCCACAGCATTCTGTTTTTGGATTATAGGAAATCTTCTTCTGACAATTTGATGTGGGGGGGCTACTTTAAACATCTGTCAAATCTAAACTTTTCAGTTGAAGCTCAGAGTAAAGCAATTATCTGTTCTCTGAAAAGGATTCCCTTGAATCCCTTAGTTTATACAAGCTCACAGATTAGCATAATTTCTCCACCTCACCTGGATTACATCAAGACTGGCAGCACCTGCTCGACCAACGTTGATGGTGATGGGCTTCACAAGGGCACTCTTGGCAAAGTTCTGAATCTTTTTTGGCATGGTAGCACTGAAAAGCAGAGTTTGGCGCTGGCCCTTTGTGAAGGCATAAACAGAGATCATGACGATTCATAAAAAGCTTTAAAACTCGACAGAGCACTCCAATAGACAAATAACAAAATCAAAGCTTTTTACTTCTTCCCTCCTACCCAATAGAAATCACCATCTCTTTTCAGGGGTTAGCTTTATATTCCAACAGCAACTGGTACATATCCACTATTGTTATGGCCTTATGACTCATTTAGGAAGGCTGAAAGATTTTTTTTTCTATGAATTTTTCCTCTCCCATAATGAAAGTAAACAATCCTAGATGAGATCACTAAACTCACCTACATAAACATAGCATTCAGGGAAACATAGGGCTCAGGATGTGGAGCAATACTTTAACTAATGGTATGCATGGGGACACAACTTGCACCAAGACAACATAACCAAGTCAAGGTAATAGTCAGCCTCAAAGGTCCAGGGAAATAACCAAGCTGCCACTCTAGATAACTAGCAATTCCCACCAGACAGAGTTTCACCTGATAAGGGTCTAATTCTGTCATCATTCCCTTCTCCCTTGTTGAATATTCTGCCATCTTCTGACCTCAGGTGCCAGTTGCCCATATGATTGTAAATGGCATCAGTCAGTATAGAGGGTAAGATTGGGAAAGAAAACAGAGGGAATGATGATGGAGTTAAAACAGGTACTGTATGGTCTCGACATACTTTACTAACACCATCAAGTTTCCATGTGGATTTTCAGGAGTGTGCATGTCTCTGGCGGTGGAGTGGTGTTCTTAGTAGGAATGGTATGTACAATTCAATGTACCCATCTTTATTTTATTCTAACATTTGCACGTTTTCCCCCATTTGCTTCATTAAGCCAGTCTCAGTTTAGTACCACAGTAAACCTTTCATCAGTTTATCACATAGCCATAACACACACATTACTGGGAAAAATGACTATAGTCAACTGTCACCTTAAAGTAGGAGAAGATTGTGCGAATGTCCTCCTCGAAACCCATGTCAATCATTCTGTCTGCTTCATCCAATGCCAAGTACCGACAGATATCCAAACCTACCATCTTTTTCTGCAGAAGATCCATCAGACGACCAGGAGTGGCAACCATCATGTGCACACCTCTGCAGAATGACAAGTAACAGGCTATAAAACATCACATTATTTGATAACAGTACTGAGACATTTACTCCCAGGACAAAATCCCAGTCAATTTCTTGCAACCCATGGTGCAAGAGGTGTTGTCCATTAGTAGCCATTGAGCCAGCACTCAAAACAGCTAATATCTCCTCACCTACAGTATTTCAACATGGTTCAGCCTGACTGACTGCAACTGATGACCGTTCAGCTTCTCAGCTCAACCAACATTTAGGAAACTGTTTTGATGAAAACAATGGGATAACTTATGTGAACTTAAGTTTCCTACAAAAGTTTCCTACATTTTGAGTGAACAAAGGTAGTCTCCTAATTAGAACTATGGCAAGGTATAGCCCAGAAGGCCATTCAGCACATTATGTCTGTGTTAGCTCTTTGCAAGAGCAATTGCTGACTGCTTCAAGTATTTGTCAAACTTATCCCTAACTGTCCCTAATTCCATGCTCCGTGATAAATCATTCCGTCCAAAAAGATCTCTTCAAACCTCTCTTCTCACTCCAGGGATATAACTTTGAACTGACAATTCCATAACCTCCCAAACAGAGGAAACTCGTTATTCACACATCAATACTTTATCATTTTCAAAAGCTTTTATTCGTTACTTCTCTAATGGAAACACTGCTCATGTTTTAACATGATTGCAAATTCTATCTGTGTGAACAGTTCTCACTAGATGTCATGTCATTTTCATAATGAGATACCTAAAACTATTTACAGTATTCTCATGGTGACCTCAGCAACGTTTTCTCCAAATTCCTTGTTACCTTTGGACTGACTGACTCTATTAAAGGGTTTCAACTTCTACTGTAATTTTTGACGTTTCATATACTGTTATCTTCATAAGTAAGAACCCTCAAATCCTCCATATCCATCAGTTCCTTTTCACTTTAGCTATATACTTTCAAATTGTATTGTTGTGAAAAGTCCGTAAAGGAGAAGCAATGGTAAAGTGATATTACCAACTAGTAAAAGAGCCCAGGTAATATTCTGAGGACCTGGATTTGAATCTGATTGCAATAAATGGTGGAATGTTATTTCAATTGAAATCCAAAATCAAAAATCTAATGATTACCATGAAATTATTGCCAAATATTGAATTTTTTTTTTTCCTTATGTTGGTTCCCTCACGACCTGCTGCAGAGGATGGAACAGGTCCCTTGCTTATATGTGACTCCAGATCCACAGCAATGTGGCGAATTCCTAAATGCTCTCAGAAATGGCCCAGCAAGCTATACGGTTGTATCAAAAGCTTCAGAAAGATTCTTGTGGTGCAGTGGCAGTGTCCACACATTTGGACTAGGAGGCCTTTATTCAAGTCCCATCTTTTCCAGAGGTGTATAACATCATCTCTGACAAGTTGATTAGAACATAAATGAAAAGAGCTCAGTTCTTAACAGATGAGAAAGTACAATGGGTGATGGGGAAAAAAAAAATCAAAATGCCAGAAAGCCTCAAAAAGGATATAAAACAGGATCGCAGCAACTTAGTTGCCAAAGGGGTAAGTGCCAAAATTGGCAACACTTTTGTCAGATACTAAAGTTCACAAAAGTTATGCAGCCTGGTTGAACACTATTTGGAAGAGGTACTGAGGTACCAAGGGCGCAGAATGTCCATCACCCAAAGTGGCTCAGCTGCACCAATACTGACCACATTGGTCAAGTCCTAAAGGACTCTGCAGCAGGTAGTGAGGGAACCAACATAAGAAAAAAAACATTCTTGATTATATCCACACCCAGCTCCCTGTCATAGATTCATCTACCCATGACATTATCATTAGGTGGTGGAGATGAAGTCCTACCTTCACATTGAGCATATCCTACATCATATTTTGTGAAACAAGCAAGATTGATTTCAAACAGACCGAACAAGACTGAGCATCCAAAAGGCATTATGGGCTAGAAATGTACTGAAACACAATTTGCAATCTCATAACCTGAGCTGACCCTACTATCCCAATACCATCAAGTCAGGAATCAACGCTGATTCAACAAAGAGTGCAGGAGACTATGCCAGGAGCAAGAATCTGGCATACCCAAAAATGAGGAGTCAACCTGGTGAAGCTCGAAAACTTGTGTGCCAAATACAAAGTGAGAGGCAGGGCTAAGCAGTTCCAGAACCAACTGATCAAAACTGAGCTCGACAGTCTACCATATCCAATCATGGATCTATCTCGGCCTCCTCCAGAGACCCCACCATCACAGTTACAAGTCTTCACCAACGTTGACTGGATCATGGGACAGCAAGGAACACCTTGCATCACTGGACACTGCAAAGGCTATCAGACCTGACAACACTCTGGCAATAGTACAAAAGAACTACAATCCAGAAACCGATGCAACTGTCGCCAAGCTGCTCCAGTTCAGCTACAATACTGGTGTCTATCTGACAATGTGCAAAATTGCCTTGGGATGTCCGATACACAAAAAGGACAAATCCAACCCAGTCAATTAATCTTCTCTCAATCGTCAGTAAAATGGTGGAAGGTACCATCACTAGTGCTTTCATCACCTTTGAGCAATAATTGCTTATTGACTTTCAGTTTTGGATCTTCCAGGGCTATTCAGTTCCTGATCTCAATACTGTATGAGCTCAAACATGGACAAAAGAGCTAAATTTCAGAAGGGAGGTGCGAGTGACCAAAACTGGAGTTAATGGGAATGTGGGAAAATCTCTCCGCTGGCTGTAATCATGTCTAGCCTGAGGGAATATAACACAGTCAGTCTTCCTAGCTCCAAGACCACTTTACAGGAGCTCCTCATAGTGGTGTCCCAGGCTCAACCGTGCTCAACTGCTTTATCACAAAGCCAGAAGTGGGGATGTTCGCCGATGATTACACAATAATCTGTATAATCTACAACTCCTCAGATACATGTCAACATACATCAAGACCACGGAATCCATCAGAGCTAGCACAGTTGTATGAAGCAGAAATAATGTGTGCCTAATTTACAGGGGTCCTTCAAAGATGGATAATGGGGATCCTGTACATGTAGAAAACTGGACCAGCAGAAGGTATTTGATAAGGTGCTGCACATTAATACACAAGTAGAGATCAAATGGAGTTAGGGGTAATTCATGAGCTTGGATTGAGAATTGGCAAACCATCAGAAAGTAGAAAGTTGGGATAAATGGGACTTTCCTGGTTGGCAAGATGTAACTAGCAAGGTGCCACAGGATTCGGTCCTCAGGCCCCAACTATTTACAATAGATTTCACAGCTACCTAGATTACACCTCCTTCCACACTGCTCCCCGTAAAAACGCTATCCCATATTCCCAATTCCTTCGCCTCCGCCGCATCTGCTCCCAGGAGGAACAATTCCAATACCAAACAATTCCAATACCGGACTCCTTCTTCAAAGACCGCAATTTCCCGTCAGATGTGGTTGACGATGCTCTCCACCGCATCTCCTCCACTTCCTGCTCCTCTGCCCTTGAACCCCGCCCCTCCAATCACCACCAGGACAGAACCCCACTGGTCCTCACCTACCACCCCACCAACCTCCAGATACATCGTATCGTCCTTCGTCATTTCCGCCACCTCCAAACAGATCCCACCACCAAGGATATATTTCCCTCCCCTCCCCTATCAGTTTTCCGGAAAGACCACTCCCTCCACGACTCCCTCATCAGGTCCACACCCCCCCACCACTCCCGGCACCTTCCCCTGCAACCGCAAGAAATACAAAACTTGCGCCCACACCTCCCCCCTCACTTCCCTCCAAGGCCCCAAGAGATCCTTCCATATCTGTCACAAATTCACCTGCACCTCCACACATCATTTGCTGCACCCGATGTGGCCTCCTCTACAGTGGGGAGAAAGGCCACCTACTTGTGGAACATTTCAGAGAACACCTCTGGGACCAACCCAACCGCCCCGTGGCTGAACACTTTAACTCCCCCTCCCACTCCGCCAAGGATATGCAGGTCCTTGGCCTCCTCCATCGCCAGACCATGGCAACACGACGCCTGGAGGAAGAGTACCTCATCGTCCACCTCGAAACCCTCCAACCACAAGGGATGAATGCAGATTTCTCCAGCTTTCTCATTTCCCCTACCCCCTTTTCTCAGTCCCAACCCTCAGACTCAGCACCGCCTTCTTGACCTGCAATCTTCTTCCCGACCTCTCTGCCCCCACCCCTTCTCCGGCCTATCACCCTCACCTTAACCTCCTTCCACCTATCGCATTCCCAACGCCCCTCCCCCAAGTCCCTCCTCCCCACCTTTTATCTTAGCCTGCTTGGCACACCTTCCTCATTCCTGAAGAAGGACTTCTGCCCGAAATGTCGATTCTCCTGCTCCTTGGATGCTGCCTGACTTGCTGCGCTTTTCCAGCAATACATTTTTCAGCACGTATAATCATTATCTTATGAAATGTCAGAGAAGGTCAAGAGTCTGAATTGTCTATGCCTGCTCCTAGTTCTTGAGCTGAGACCCAGCAATATCCAAGTTTCAGCTAACAAAAAAATCTAATAATCATCTCTTAACATTCACTGGCATCACCATTGCTAAACACTCCCAACATCCTGGGAGTTACCAATGACCAGAAATTGAACCGGATTAGCCACATCAATACAGTGGCCACAACAGCAGGTCAGACGGTATGGGTCTTGCAGCAAGTAACTGTTCTGATCACCCAAAATCTGTCCAGCATTGACAATTTTATGTCAGGAGCACAATGGAATACTCCCCACTTGCCTGGATAACAGCAGCTCCAACAACACTGAAGCAGCTTGATACTAACCAGGACAAAGTAGCCCACCTGACCAACCACATATCCATAAACCTTCATTCTCTCTGCCACCAATGCTCAGTAGCATTAGTATTTACCACAAGATACATACCTCAACAAGGTGCACAACAAAAATTCACTGAGGCTCCTTAGACAGCACCTTCCAAATACACAACTACTACTATCTAGAAGGACAACAATTGCAGTTATGTCATCACCTGCAAGTTCACCTCCAATCCGCTCAGCACGCTGACATGGAAATACATCTCCATTTCTTCAGTGATGCTGGGTCAAAATCCTGAAACTTTCTCTTTAGCATATTATGGGTCTAGCTACACCAAACTGACTTCAACGGTTCAAAAACACAGTCCATCACCATCTTCTCAGTGATCAACAGGGGTGGTCAATAAATGCTATGAAACCAGCAATGCCCATATCCTAAAGATATTTTTTTTTAATCATGCAATGTTTGCAACATGTTTATACTCCCAGCAGTGGCTTGAGGCTTAACAACATTTCTTAACAGTGATTTGAATATTTCTAAATAAGAGAAGAAACGACCTCTCAGTTTTCCTGCCAATATTCAACCCTCAACAAATTTATCTCACCGTGACTTGAGAGGTCCTTTTATGTGAAAATCAGCTGTCAGGTTTCCCTTGGAAGTTGTTCAGAAAATGCACAGCTCAGTTTAACAGTGTCACTTCCCTACTGATTCAGAGTGAGTAATAACTATAGGTCACACTGATGTTCCCTTTCTTCCTTTAGACAGGGCAGTAACAGCAAAGGCTGACATCAGACAACTAAAACATTGCACAGCTATGATCCCAATTGACTTTATTACTGGACAAGAAAGATTCCAGACTAAAATCTGGCTTGACAGATTATTTTTGGATTTTAACAAGCTGCTTTTTCATTAAAACACGAACGTACAATACTGCAAATTCAGATTTAACAATGAAACAGAAGTTTATTATGCAAAAGAAATGAAGGTGGAATAAACCAAATTACTTACATTTTACAAATTTAATCTTTTTCAAATATGGAAAAACACAAGCCCATTAATCTCATACAATATTTCATTATAGTATTCACACCAGACAGAATTTCCTTCTCTTTCACATCTCAACAGCTTAATTTAATTGTGGTTTCAATTCCCTGTCTGAAGGAGCTCCCAGCCCTGCCGAGTTTTCACCATCCCCCCAGACCTCCCCCTCACTGAGGATGAATGATCAGTCCTCAGCAAAGGACTCACCTTCATCCTCCTCCGTCCACACGTCAATGAATTTAATACAATCCGTGACGTCGAACAATTCTTCCATCGCCTCCGCCTCCGCCTCCGAACTTACTTTCACAATCAGGATTCCCGCCCACCTCCGACACACTGCATCCACCTGGACACCCCACGCTGGCCTATTACCTGCCCTCGACCTCTTCATTTCCAACTGCCGCCGGGACATTAACCGTATCAACCTGTCTACCCCCCTCCCCCACTCCAACCTCTCACCCTCAAAACGCGCAGCCCTCCAAACCCTCTGCTCCAATCCCAACCTCACCCATCAAGCCAGCGGATAAAGGGGGCGCAGTGGTAGTCTGGCGCACTGACCTCTACACCGGTGAAGCCAAACGTCAACTCGAGGACACCTCTTCCTACTGCCCCCTCGACCATGACCCCACCCCCCATCACCAAACCATCATCTCCCAGACCATACAGAACCTCATCACCTCAGGAGATCTCCCACCCACAGCTTCCAACCTCATAGTCCGGGAAGCCCGCACCGCCCGGCTCTACCTCCTTCCCAAGATCCACAAGCCTCACCACCCTGGCCGACCCATTGTCTCAGCATGCTCCTGCCCCACTGAACTCATCTCTACCTACCTTGACACTGTCCTATCCCCCCTAGTCCAAGAACTCCCCACAATATGCTCGAGATACCACCCACAACCTCCACCTCCTCCAAGACTTCCGTTTCCCCGGTCCCCAACGCCTCATCTTCACCATGGATGTCCAATCCCTCTACACCTCCATCCGCCATGACCAGGGCCTAAAAGCCCTCCGTTTTTTCCTCTCCAGACGTCCCCACCAGTACCCTTCCACCGACGCTCTCATTCGTTTGGCCGAACTGGTTCTCATCCTTAACAATTTCTCCTTTGAATCCTCCCACTTCCTCCAGACCAAAGGGGTAGCCATGGGCACACGTATGGGCCCCAGCTATGCCTGTCTCTTTGTTGGCTACGTAGAGCAGTTGATCTTCCGTAATTACACCGGCACCACTCCCCACCTCTTCCTCCGCTACATTGATGACTGCATTGGCTCCCGCGAGGAGGTTGAGAAATTCATCATCTTCAACACATTCCACCCTGACCTTAAATTTACCTGGACCATCTCTGACACCTCCCTCCCCTTCCTGGACCTCTCCATCTCTATTAATGACGACCGACTTGACACTGACATTTTTTACAAACCCACCGACTCCCACAGCTACCTGGAGTACACCTCTTCCCACCCTACCTCTTGCAAAAATGCCATCCCGTATTCCCAATTTCTCCGCCTCCGCCGGATCTGCTCCCAGGAGGACCAGTTCCACCACAGAACACACCAGATGGCCTCCTTCTTTAGAAACCGCAATTTCCCTTCCCACGTGATTAAAGATGCCCTCCAACGCAATTCGTCCACATCCCGCACCTCCGCCCTCAGACCCCACCCCTCCAACCATAACAAGAACAGAACGCCCCTGGTGCTCACCTTCCACCCTACCAACCTTTGCATAAACCAAATCATCCGCCAACATTTCCGCCACCTCCAAACAGACCCCACCACCAGGAATATATTTCCCTCCCCATCCCTTTCCACCTTCCGCAAAGACCGTTCCCTCCGTGACTACCTGGTCAGGTCCACACCCCCCTACAACCCGCCCTCCCATTCTGGCACTTTCCCCTGCCACTGCAGGAACTGTAAAACCTGTGCCCACACCTCCTCCCTCACCTCTATCCAAGGCCCTAAAGGAGCCTTCCACATCCAAAGTTTTACTTGCACATCCACTAATATCATTTATTGTATCCGTTGCTCCCGATGCGGTCTCCTCTACATTGGGGAGACTGGGCGCCTCCTAGCAGAGCGTTTTACGGAACATGTCCAGGACACCCGCACCAATCAACCACACCGCCCCGTGGCCCAACATTTCAACTCCCCCTCCCACTCTGCCGAGGACATGGAGGTCCTGGGCCTCCTTCACCGCCACTCCCTCACCACCAGATTCCTGGAGGAAGAACGCCTCATCTTCCGCCTCAGGCATCAATGTGGACTTCAACAGTTTCCTCATTTCCCTTTGCCCCACCTCACCCTAGTTCCAAACTTCCAGCTCAGCACTGTCCCCATGACTTGTCCGACCTGCCTATCTCTTTTTCCACCTATCCACTCCACCCTCTCCTCCCTGACCTATCACCTTCATCTCCTCCCCCACTCACCCATTGTACTCTATGCTACTTTCTCCCCACCCCCACCCTCCTCTAGCTTATCTCTCCACGCTTCAGGCTCACTGCCTTTATTTCTGATCAACGGCATATGCCCGAAACGTCGATTTTGAAGCTCCTTGGATGCTGCCTGAACTGCTGTGCTCTTCCAGCACCACTAATCCAGAATCTGGTTTCCAGCATCTGCAGTCATTGTTTTTACCAACTGTCATACACATCCAGCTTCAGCCAGGTTTTCTGCAAACTGCACAAACTGAAACTTAAAGGCTATTTTTCTCCAAGCTATGGATGCTTAAATGGTGTTGTATACAAAGTGTTGATATAAAAAGGTATCTCTATGTCCTACTTCAAAGAAAATAAACAGGTGCAGCAAATAATTAAGAAAGCAAATGGTATATGTGTTCAGAAGTAGTGATGTCTTGCTGCAGTGATGCAAAAACTTGGTGAGATCACATCTGGAGGATTGCATGGAATTCTGGTCTCCTTACCTAAGGAAGGATATATTTGCCATAGAAGGAGTGCAGCAGTGATTCACTCAGCTGATACCTAGTGGACATGAGAATGGCAGGACTGCTCTTTGAAGAGAGATTAGTTTGACTAGGACTCTACTGGCTGAAGTTTAGAAGGCTGAGTCAGGATCTCTTTGAAACATGCATAATTCTAATAGGGCTGGGCATAAAAGATGCAGGCAGGGTGTGTTCCCTGGGTCGGAGTCTAGAACTAGGGATCACAACCTCAGGATAAACTATCTCGGACTGTGATAAGGAAAATTGATGGTGAACCCATTCTCTACCACAGAAAACTGTGGAGACCGAGTCACTGAATGTATTCAAGAAGAATCATAAGTTATTAGGTTTTTAAAGGCATTGAGGGATATGAGAAGAGAGTGGGAATATGGCACTGACATAGATCAACCATAAATCTTCTGAATGACAGACCAGGCTCAATGAGTCGAATGGTCCATTCCTGCTCCTGTTTTCTATGTTTCCAGAAGTATTGTTCCCTTAAGACCAAAAAACTGAGAATCTTCTTTCTGAAATCATTGGTAACCTTGCCCAATGTAAACAAATCCCATTACTCACCCTGAAGACTGACTCTGATATTGAATGTTTTAAAAATGTACAGCTACAGAAATACTTAAAAGCTAGTCATTAAATTCCTTCAGAGGCGAAGAAATGTATCTGCCACTAGTCAAAACTCAAGAATCTAAATAAATTATATTAAACTATATAAAAATCACACACCTTACATCACAGTACATACCGCTTGACAACTTCCATCTGCTCCTTGATGGACATGCCACCGATACAAAGGGCACAGCGAAGCTGTGGAAAACCATCTTCTTCCAGCAAGCGGCAATAATAATCGATAATTCCATGGGTCTGTCTCGCTAACTCTCTCTGCATGGGAATGAAAGCAACACTTGCTTCAGTACATCTGTCAGTGTGTGGTGTTTATGTCAAGATATTTCTATTCACAAAATATTGAGCAATGTCATATCAATCATAACAGCATAAAAGACTGTAAAGCAACACAAGTCAAAATGATCTATATTGATTTTCACACCTCAAGTTATTGAGGATAGGAAGGTGGAGACCATGAGTAATCTTAATGCAATCATTAGTAACCTTAGGGTGGGCTCTGAGTGATTTAATAGGTTTCGACTCTGGTTTGGTTTCAAGTTGAGAATGCATATCTGGTATAAACAGGCAGGTAAAGAGTTAAGTTCTGAGTTTTGTGAATGAAGAGGTTCAGCTGAACATGACTCAGATCAGATAAGAACTTACAGTTAACAATGGAGTACTGGAAGCAAGGGTAGTGGGTAAACAAGGTGGAAAAGCAGTCGTTACTTAGAACCATTTAACAATATTGGAAGCATTCAGTATGCAAGGGGCCAGCTAACAAGGGAAAAGGTATCCATCATAAGCACCACACAAGGTTAAGAGCATTCATTGTATAACAGTAAAGGGTTTGGTCTCGGTTAATGATATCCTTTGATTATAATGGTCACCCAATTAATACATATGCTGCCTTATCTGGATGCGCCTCCCTGCAAAATGACTTCCTCATTGAGAAAATGCTGTTCCAGAGAAGACCATGAACTCATTACTCTATGCACATTCTCTCTCCCTCCAGGACCCAAAATAAAGATGAAGGAGGTAAAACTATACAGGTCTCTGAGCATTTTTCTTCGACTGAGGGGGGGAAAATCGGGACAACAGAGCCACACCCAATGGTGCGACAGAAGTTTCTTCTTTCAGTTCGTTGTAAAAGTTAAGTATTGGTTAACTATTCTTAATCTTCCTGATTTCACTTACCATGGCTGATATAGAAAACAAATGCCAGACCAACTAGAGAAAGTACTCACAAAGGTTTAGGCAAATATAAAAGGACTGAAGTAAATCATATTACCCTCAGAATTCCTGGTAGCAAAGAGGATATATATCATCCTATACTGTATTTGCTGTCAAAGTATTTGATGGGAAAATGAAGAGAGAGCATTACCATATCTCTCTCATGTTCAAGCAATTAATTCTGCCAGTATTTACCAAATGTCTACTGGAATTGCGAGAACAAGGTGACAAAAAAAAAATCAAAAGCAGAGAACTACAATATAAGGTAGTCATTCAGATTACAGGGAGGTAGATAATTCCATAAGGGTCTTCAGGATCCTAAGCAAGAGTACAGCTTATTCATAATTGTGAATTTGATTCACAAATAAGTAACACACATTATCAGAATTTGTAAATGATGCCAAAAGGGAGATACGGATAACACAAGGAAGAATACATCATAACACAAGGCTGCATTCAAACTATTGCAGACTGGACGGTTAAGTGGTAGAGATTTTGATTAAAGTCAAGTGCTGCACTTTGGATGGAGTAATTAGCTACGGTTTCTAAGTAAAATACTGAGTTCAGTAGATAGACAAATCAAGATCAAATGCAGGTGAGTAAATCATTAAAATCAATTTTGGAAGTCAGCAATTAAAAATGCAAACATGTAAAGAAATAGGATTTAATTCTAGGTATATGATTCTAAAATCAGTGTATCAATGCTCAACTTGGATAAGACAGGAGTAGGAACTAAGCAGTAGTTTCTTTCATGTGGATTGTGGTTGGAATTTGGAATTTCCTATAATAAGTAGAGGTTGAGGTTACCATAGAAGCTTTCAACCAAAACTAGCACAGTACTCAAAAGAAAAAAAATATAAAATTATGCACAATGTTTAAGATGAGTCCATTTGCGCACAGGAGATCCACGTGGAGTATAAACACTAATGAAGGCCAGTTAGGATGAATAGTCAGTTTCTGTGTTGGCTATTCTGTAGCATTGTGTCATCAGCTCTTCTGCTCCCATTTGTCATACTTCTCAGAGAGGAGTTCATCCTAACATCATTTAACATGATTATATGTTCCCAGTGACAAGGTTAAATATATACCAGTGTGAATTTTGCTTCACTTGATGATCCTCTAAAAATAAATCTGAGTATACGAATTAAAGAGCTATCTAAAGGAGCATTGTGGTACTTACAGATGGGCAGATGATAAGTCCATACGGACCCTCTCTCTTGGAGAATGGTAGCCTTTTCTCCTGCTCCTGGCAAAACATGATCATTGGTAAGGTGAACACCAGTGTCTTGCCAGAGCCAGTGAATGCAATTCCAATCATATCCCTGCCAGCCAAACTGAAATAGACAGGTAGGTGAGAGAACATCCAACACTGCAGAGTCAGGAAACTCCAGCACAATTCTAGCATTCATTATACCAGCCAAGTCACAGAAATTGTTTTGCAATTTGTCCTTCACTAATCACAGACATCGCCCTCTCAGCAATATTAATCATTAAATAGTAACCATGGATGATTACCCAAAACTACTGTACAGTATCTCTAAAAGCTAGTTTCCACGACACAGGATTAAGTGCAAATGCCAAAATATGCATAAATAACAAATGAGGCTGAGGCTTTCTTAGATGCCTACCATGTATTCCTGAATAGTAGAGAGCTGGATTCATGTGATGCGCAGGGGATATTAATAAGATCATACATTTTTAGAACTATATAAAGTATTAAGAATTATGTATTTTCAAATATCGTTTTACTTTCAATTTCCATGTCTCATGACACAAGGGGACAGGCCCAGTGCCTTCTGCATCATTATTCACACATACTTCAAAACTGGAGATCGTGGAGCATGCTGAGGATCTGCCTCATTTTCCAGTACCCACCTCAACAGCTTAGGAACATGAACAGATTTTAAGAAAAAACAAGAAAGCTCATTTCATCACTGAGCACATTCCCAGAATAAGGCTTTCCATTGAGGTTTACAGATCCAGAAGCAAGCTGACACATAAGTGCAAATTTCCAATCCAGTTCCTCAACTCAATAAAACAGTGATGGTACGAGTAAGTTGGCCAGCAATAATATCTAACACAGCGGGCGTACAATTACCTCTCTGCTGGATATCCTGATATTTCAATAGGTGTTTAATGTAAAATTCCAGTACTCACACAGTTGGAATTCCCTGGATCTGAATGGGTGTTGGATGTAAAATCCCCTTCTTTTTCAAGCCTTTCAAAATTGCTGGAAAGAAAATACTGAGAATTTTACCACAACTGTATAGTTGGCACACAGGATTTACACAGCATAAACCCCATATTTCTTGATTCATAGCTCAGTGATAGGAACATCACAAAATCAGTGCAAATCTAATTTCACAAAGTTATTTAATCATTTGATATTTCACAATAACGCAATAGAATTCTTCACTGGAACAGAAAATGAAGCAGTCCAGTCAGAAACTAGAATCCCAAAAACTAAACAAGGAAAACTACAAAGGTATGAGTAATGAGTTGCCTGCAATAAATTGGCATAACAGCAGATAGACAATGGCTAATATTTAAGGAACAACTGCATGCAAGCATGTCTTATTGCAGCTGTACAGGACCTTGATAAGACCACACCTGGAGTTGCTTTCAATTGCAGTTTTAGTCATCTACATAAGCAAAGATATACTTGCTGTGGAAGAAATGCAATGAAATCTCACCAAACTGGGTAAGCAAGTTTGCCAGATGAGGATAGATTGTGTCAACCAGTCCTGTATTCACTAACGTCTAGAAGGATGAGAGGGCATTTCATTTTAACCAATGAAGTTTTGGCAGGGTGATGCAGAATAGAATTAGGGAAGATGTTTCTCCTGGCCAGGGGACCATAACAGAGGGGTCACAGTCTCAGACTATGAGGTAGGCCATTTTGGATTGAAATGAGGAGAAAGTTCTTGCCCCAGAGTTTGGTGAAGCTCTGAAATTTCAGAAAAGGCTGTGGAAACCAATTCAAATAAAAATGTTTAACAAAGAAATGGAGATTTCTGGAGATTACAGGTGTCAAGTTTTATGGGCAGAGAACAGAAGTATAGCGTTGAAATGGAAGATAGGCCACAATCACGATGAATGTTGGAGCAGGCTTGGTGGGCTGAAAGACCAATTCCTGCTCCAATTTTCCAAGTTTAAACTGCATGAAATGGTATATTTCAGCTGGAAGAACAGGTAGAAGCAATATAAACAAAGGGATAAAATTATAAAGGGGTTTCAGGAGCAAAACACTTTGGGAGTACTTGATAACACATCACTGAAGGTGTTGGGCACATTGAGATTAAAAGAGCAAATGGCATGCCATAAACAAAAGACATTAAGTCCAAAAGCAAGTAAGCTTTGTTGAACTTTGTAAAACATTGGTGTGGCATGAAAGCAAGCATTGTGATCAATTCAGAGTATTGTACTTGAGGAAGGATCTAAGAACTTTACAGAGTTGTTGAAAAGATCTAACAAGAATGTTCCAGGAATGAGAAAGTTTGGTTATATAGATCGGTTGAAGAGATTGGGGTTGTACACCTTAGACAGAACAAGATTAAGGAGATATGCCCAAAATCATGACTGAACGGTAGCTAGGTTAAGAAACTGATCCCATTGATGGAAGGATTGAGAACTAGAGGATACCAAATAACTAAAAAGGGAAAAAAAATCTTTATACTTGGTGAGAGTTTAGGACTGGGAATGAGCTGTCTCATAATGCTGTGGAGGTGGATTCGACCAGGTTTTCTAAAGGATTGTATAAGTAACTGAAGGGAAAAGAAAATGTGCAGGGCTACAAGAAAAGGACAGGGTCGGTGTCAAGCCAAATTACCTGGCAGACAGCTTGGATGGGTTTGACTAGCTATGTGGCCAGTTTCAGTGCTTAAACCATTCAAAAAAAAAGTTAAATCAAAAATATTTGACAACAATGCAATTTTTTGCAGTGCCCAGTCTTTCTGCATACGTTTCAAACATGTTGAAATTTCAGTAAACATCTCAGTTGATCTGTGGCACCAATTTTCCATCACTGATGTTTAAATCAGACACTCAGCAATAGAAGCAGGTGGTTGAGAAGAGCTTAGTGTCTGGATCATAATAAAACTTCATAATAAGTAAAACATTGCAAGGCACAAGTCTAGCCATAAATGCTTACTCTCACACTTCCTCCCAACATCACAGATCTCCAGCTAGAACACATTTTCATCTACTCTGTGCAGTGGCTGGCAAAAATGAGAATTGTAGAAACAATTCCCAACTCAGACAACGTTTTAAAGACAATACATAATAGTATAGCAAAATGGCAGATTCCAGAGGGTTGCAATCTTTAACATTTGGTGGATTTAAATTCCTTCATTTCACACTTGGGTAGAATTGATGTCATTGGGAAGACAGCCAGTGTTTGAAGCTAGGCTCCACCCTGAATATGATCCAGCATTGGAGTTTGAAATATCAATCGTTATTATCCAATATTGTGAGCATCCTGACTGATTAATTCACTGCATCAACTTCATTTTTCTATTTTGGATCCTGTATCTCTGCAAGCAGTACAAACTAAAGTGGAACAGATTCTAGAATTAGATGGATGTGGAGGTGCACGTGTTGGACTCGGGTGGACAAGGTCAGAAGTCAGATGACACCAGGTTGTAGTCCAACAGGTTTATTTGAAATCACAAGCTTTCAGAGTGTTGTCTCTTCATCAGGTGAAGTGAGAGAGAAGCATACAGGCACGGAATTTATTGGCAGAGGGGTCAAAAGATCATAGAAATGATGTGAATGGAGTGTCAACAGGCCAGTAATAATACTATTATTCAGCCTGTCAACACTCCACTCACACCATTTCTATGATCTTTTGATCTCTCTGCCAATAAATTCTGTGTCTGCGTGCCACTGTCACACTTCTCCTGACGAAGGGGCAATGCTCCAAAAGCTCGTGATTTCAAATAAACACGTTGGACTATAATTTGCTGTCATCTGATCTAGATTTAGATTGACCAAATACTTTTTTATGCTGAAGTATTCTTTCCAGGAGTCTGTAGTTACTTGAAATTGACTCATAGTCGCCTTATCGCAGAATGCTGAAGTCAAAATGTTGGGCAATCAGCAAGTTGGTGATCAGCAGTCAGCAGTCAGCAGTCTGAATATAATGACAGAACCTGGTCGATTTCACTTCTGGCCTTTCGTCTTTGGAAGTAGCAGTCACAATACATACAAATGACTGAAGGGAGTCGAATCCAAAAGCGATCTTCCAATCACTTGCCAGCACAGTGAACCAGAGAGGCTTTCAGCTTCTAACTGCTTTCTCTCTCTCGGAAAGCCTGTAACCTAATATCTCACTAGCTTCCTCTGTATCCTTTCCATCTTAAAGCCTATCACTAACGTAGCATGAGGCACATGGCCCTGGTATGTGGGCAGAGATGCGAAGACCCAAATTCTGTTAGATCATGGGGCTGAATAGATAGGTTGAAGCACAATTGTTTGCAAAACCAACATTCTCAACACTTTTCTGGAACATTAGAGACTGTTAGCTCGAAGACTGCTGCCACTGTCTCACAGAGTAACACCTTCTTCCAAGTAGGTTACAATATCTGGTTGGCATGGATGAGTTGGACTGAAGAGTCTGTTTCCATCTCTATGACTCAAAGACAATTTGGGTCCCATTTAATCACCAACCACCTTTGTTCTAATCAAAACACTCAAAGTTTGCAATAGGCAAACTGTAGAACAGATTACATAACCCCTACATTGTGTCCAAAACATAACTTTTTAAACCTTATGACTATAGATTATTATTTGTATACATCTTATGCTATGTGTACATTGCCTGCCTTACAATAGTGACTACGTGGTTTAAAAAAAAACTTTATTGACAAGGTAGCTTGCAGGAATCCTGAGGTGGTAAAACTCTTAGTTGCCAGTCCTTGCTTAGCTCATATTCACTGCTCCATCAGCGACTGAGCTATTTTCCCCTCAATGTCTGCTGTTCTCCTAAAGCAAGACTTAGTCCCTGATCTCCACCTCAAGCTCTAACCGTCTTCCTGCCAAGTCCAATCCCAGTGTCCACACCTCAATGTTTCAATTACTCTTACCTGGTGGAAACTTCATTTCCCTGAAATGTTTGACAGGACAAGGCAGGCCCTCCCCCTCCACCAGGATGTGATATTTCTTCCGCACACGCTCGTTGCGGGCTTCGGGCATGTTGCGTATATACCGTGGTGGGTTCCAGCTGCAAAGAAATACCAACATTAATGGTGACAATGCCTGCATTAGGCAATTCAATCATTCAAACTCAAATGCAATTCTGTGCATTTGAAATTGAAACACAGAACTGCACAGCATAGGAATGGGCCCATTGGCCCACAATGTTGCAATGAGCATGATGCCAAATTAAAGTAGCCCCTTCTGCCTGCACGTGGTGCGTATCCTTCCATCCCTTGCAATATTTGTGTGCTTATCTTGAAGTCCCTTAACCACCCTGTCATATCTGAATAGAATATCCTTTTTCTGCCTCCACCACCACCCCTGGCAGTGCGCTCTGGACTCCTACCATGCTGGAAAAAAACAGCTGTGCAATTCAGAATCCTTTACAAACTACTAAAGACTCTGAGGATAAATTGTTATTGTAAAGAATCGTGAAACCAAAATATTCCAACTATAAGAACTATTATTAATGTGGCTTTATGTTGGAGTAATATAAAACAAATGCTCCAATCTCTCTCGTACCTTAACATTGTCCCTTTTAGTGTGGTTCAGATTTTCCCCTTAAAGCTGCAATAATAACAAAGAAAAACATCTTAAGGCACTTCACTAAGCATATACTCAATTAAGGAAGGAATTTTGACATTGCCAATTGCTTGGATCAGACCAAACCCCCTCAAAACATTAAGATGAAAGCCTAGGCCCAAACATTTTCTCATTTTAAAGGCAAGTCCAAATGCATTTTGACTGATCAAACCACCAGTTTTGAAGCAAAATACGCTTCATTCATACATTAAGTTAAAAGCCAACAAAGAAAGAAGAAATTGGAATAATAGCTTTATTGGAAAACTTAACATAATAAAACATTATTGAACTACTTACCAGTAACTGTTCTAATATAGTAACATCCCACAAACACACCCTTGGCAAAGGCAAATTCAGGAAAACAGATGGTCTCATGCGTCATTCAAGCAGCAAGAGAACCCAAGCTTTTAGCTGTATCACACAAAGCAAAAAACAGCTTCCACATCCAGCATCACAACCCCAGCGGCAACTGAGACTGAAAGCTAAAACTAAAAATCTTGGTTCTGTGGGAGCTTGACCCTACCCATTCTGCAATTCCAACTTGAAAAAAAAGCTCAAAGCCTCACAAGCTGTTTACTTTGCTGGCTTAGGAGCAGACTAATCATCACACAATTCAAAATTACAGTTATGGAGATGTACAGCAGAGAATACCTTTTAAATGTTGGAATTGTACCAGCCTCCACCACTGCCTCTGGTAGCTCATTCCAACACGCACAACCCCCTGCGTGAAAAAGTTGCCCCTTTTATATCTTTTTCCTCTCACTCTAAAGCTATGCCCTCTAGTTCTGGACTCCGCCACCCCAGGGAAAAAACCTTGTCCATTTACACTATCCATGCCCCTCATGATTTTACAAACCTCTATAAGGTCAACCCTCAGCCTCTGATGCTGCAGAGAAAACAGTCCCAGCCGATTCAGCCTCTCCCTATAGCTAAATCCTCCAACTCTGGAACACTCTTGTAAATCTTTTCTGAACCCTTTCAAGTTAAGCAACATCATTCCTATATGGAGATCAGTTTGCACAAATTACTCTAAAAGTGGCCTAATCAATGTCCTGTACAGCCGCAACATGACCTCTCAACTCCTACACTCAATGCTCTGACCAATGAAGGCAATCATACTATTATCCTATCTACCTGCACCTCCACTTTCAAGGAACTATAAGCCTGCACTCCAAGGTCTCTTTGGTCAGCAACGCTCCCCAGGACCTTATCATTAAGTGAATAAGCTGCGCCCTGATTTGTCATTCTATAATGCAGCACCTTATATTCATTAAAATTAAACTCTGTCTGCTATTCTCAGCCCATTGGCCCATCTGATCAAAATCCCATTGCATTCTGATGCAACTTTCTTCACTGTCCACTACACCTCCAATTTTGGTGTCATCTGCAAACTTACTAACTATACCTCCTACACAGTTCCATTAAAAACATCATGTCAGTGCAATTGCCCAAAATAAAGTCATGGAGGTCAATAGTCTCCTTTTCATCAACTTCATGCAAATATAATCATCTGCAGAAAAAAACTCTCCTCGCCTTTCATTGCAGTGATCTTATTCCAGCTATCCCATCCTTTATCCGTTCAAATACTCTCACGGGCCTAGACGGCTGCAGCTCCAAGAACACTCAAAAATACCATGCAGGACAAATTGCCCACTTGATTAATTACCCATCTATCACTTGCAACATACCAATCCTTTCACCATTTTCCTTTAAACTGTTAACAATACGGATGTAATCACACAGACTCAATCAGGATTTTAAAGAAGCTGTTCCAAAGTTTGCAAGAGCAGTGACACCATTAAGAAGGAAACATAGGATTGTGATGAAATTTCTTGAGTATTCAAATCTATACAGCCTCATGACTCACTGAGTTTTAAAAAAAAGCAACATACTGCAAATGCTGGAAATGTGAGAAAAACACAAAATGCTAGTAAAACATTCAAGTTGTATTCTTCTTCAAACTGACTTAATGAATCAAATGTTTCTGTTGGTTTATGAATGGGAAAATGTGTTCCAAATGTAATTCTTGATATTTTCCTTCAATTTGTTTGTTATCTCATCCATCACATTCAACATTCACTCCCATCACTACCAGTGCACAACAGCAGCAGTGGCTGCCATCCCCAAGATGCATTGCCCAACTCAAAAAACCTCTTTCAAAAGCAAATTCAAACCCACAACCTCGACAACCTAGAAGGACAGGGCAGCAGATGGATGAGAACTTCACTGCATCTAAGTAGTGGTCCACGTGACATCATCCTAACTTGTAACTATATTGTCTTCCTTCACTATTATGGAGGTCAGAATCCTGAAACGTCCTTCTTAACAGCCCTATGTGTATACACATATCTGCAGCAGTTCAAGAATGATGCTCACCATCATCTTTATCCAGAGCAACTGGGATAGATAATGTATGCTGGCATTGCCAACAACATTCGTCATCCTGAGAGGAAATATAAATGTAACCTCCCATAATATGAGCCATTACTTTGAGTAGTAACCCTTGATGTAGCATTGTGTCAAATGCCTTTTGGAAATCCAATAACACCATATCTACAGGTTCAATTTGTTAGTCACCCTTGCTCACTTGTTGCTCCCCCAATGAGCTCTAAAGGATTAGTAGAACATGATTTGTTTTTCACTAAACCGAGGAGGAGGAAACAAGAGAAGGGGAAAGAAAGGGAAGGGACAAGGAGGCAAGCATAAGCTGGGATGTGAGGGAAGGGTAAGGAAACAAGCGGTCTTTGAAGAGGGCAAAGGCAAGGGTGGGATGCAAGGCAGTGATGTAGGGGATTGAGGTTAGAGAGGAAAAACAGCCTAGAGCAGACCTTGGAAGTTTATCCCAGGGTCAGGCTAATGCAGAGAACATATCTAAGGTTCATCATCTTGCAAGTAGAATATAGAGCTGCAGAAGTGGTCTGCATATAGCTGGCTAAAATAGGAGTGCTGCACCTCTTTCATTTGAGCTGAATTAACAACCAAAGTTTGTAATAAAAGGGTCCTGAATTACTCAGGCACTCCATTTCATATATCCTGGAGACAACCGGATTAACTTGTACTCAAATAAAAAGTACTGTGTACGTTGGAAATCTGAAATAAAAACAGAAAATGCTGGAGAATCTCAGCAGTTCTGGCAGCACCTGACAGCAGAAAGAGAGTTACCAATTAGAGTTCAATATGACTCTTCTTCACAACTGAAAGGGATTGGAAAATGTTATTCTTTATGCAGATAACAAAGAGGGAGAAGAAGCAAGTTAAAGAGATGGTGAGGGTACCCACAGCAAAAGACAAATACAGCCCTAATGGTAAGAAAGTAGAAATAAAGACATCAAAATTATATAAATGAAGGTGTGGAAAGGAGGAAATGAATCCACTCTGCTGAGCACGATGTCAAAAGAAACAAAACAATTAAGGTTTGACTGTAATATCCCTATGACAATAATTTCAGTTCACTTAGAATTTCTGAAGAACAATCTATTGCTATCCTTTCACTAGTTCAGTTATCTTTTGTGGACAGATGCTTTTGGGGCTGTCACCACAAGTGTTTGTTCAACGAAGTAGGTCTACATTGTTAGTATAATTGCTGCAACTTGCTCTAATATGCCAAGAGTGACCTGGTCATTTCTGCAATCATATGATATGGATACACATGACTACAGATGGACCATAGCAGCAGTATCATATCTTGCCTTTAGTCTAGGACACAAGTGTTGAGTTTGAGGAAGCTGAATAATGCATTTAAAAGAGTGGAGTGGGCATACCTGCTGGATGTAAAGCAAGCTGAGCAATAGCCAAACCACTGGATTCGGTTCCAACAAGTGGGCAAGGAGAGCATACCCACTACAACTGGGGAGGAAAATTGCAGTTTAGCAGGCTCCAGGTTGGGTGGACCTGCTAGATTGGATAGCATGGTGCGGAATTAGGGGAAGAATGCAGAGGCAGTTTTTAACAAGTATATTATCCGATACATTAGCATCACTTTCTCAAAATTCACATAGACATCAGTGACAACCCCCTAAATTTGTCAATTAACTTTTTCCTTAATTAATCTTTGCTTATCTTCATCTTCTAAAACTCACTAACAAAATGCGCTTCTATTTGCTTATTGGTTCATTTTCTTCGTATTATGTAATCTCAGATTTAATTTATGTCAAATATTAAATTTATAACTTAATCCACTTCTGTGCAAAATACCATTTTTCACAATTTTACAGATTCTTAACAATGCAAGAATTAACAGTAGAATTCAAATCAGGAAGCACAGAATGCCTACCTGGTTTTGATTGGGTCATCATAGGTTATGCCCTTGGCCATTTCCTTCACAGACATCAATGCTACAAAAGAAATGAAAACATTGGCAAGCTGTCATTAAACAATGTCTCCCTTTCAGCAATGTAACGCATGATTTGCTGTGGTAGGATTATGTCGAGACATTTTTTTTAAAAAAGCATTGGTGGTCAAGCGAGTTCTCCAGAAGCTGAAGCCTAAGAATGATCTATAACAAATGTACATTTTTACATTCCCAGCAACTGTGCATCAAGCAGAGCTATCGCCCCACAATGTCTTCTTTGCAGGGAAGGAAATGGGGATATTCTCAGCTATATCCAAAATTGTAGGATTTTGATCAGGGGAAAATAGAAAAATGTTCTCAGTGGCAAGAGGACCAGTAACCAGAAGACTGAAAAAAAAAATCAGCAAAAGAACCACAGATATGATAAGGATATATCTATTACAGTGAGTTACACTGCCTTAAAAATGGATGGAAGCAGATTCACAAATACATTTTCACAATGAATTGGACATATCTTAGAAAACTTTGCAGAACTAAGGGAAAAGAGCGAGGTAAGAAATCAGTGGCTGTTTAAAAGATGCAGCACAGGATGCTAGGCTCAATGGCCCTATGTATCACATAATTATATGAGTCTACAAAAAGGAAAAACAATCTTTCTTATCAAACAATTCTTTCAGAATTAGAAGAACAAATTAGAGGTTCTACTCCATATAACAAACTAACTGACAAGATGCAAAATGTCTCTAGAAGCAGGTAAATTGTCCCATCTACACAAGATTGCAAATGTGGCAAATTAATTGATGCTAATCAACATAAAATCATTCCCAAGGAATATTGGTAAGCTAAATCAATGGGATGACAGAAGCAAAATGCAACTTATAGTAAATGCGTATATCAGAATTTAGTAGAAGAAACAAATTATAAGTTACTTATTAAAAGGCAGTATACTTGAGAAAATAAAGTATCAATGAGACCGAAGCTTTTGGGTGGATAAAATTGCAATTTCATCATCTCAGGCAGTGACAAAAGCAAATATAATGTTAGAACATTGAACTGAAGGTGTGACTGATTGGTCCAAGGATGTAATATTAATAATGCATGTTGTCTTGGTGAGGGAGAGGCATTTTGCTATGTTCAGTGCTGGTTTCATTGCTAATCGAAAGATTGGAAAGGTTCAAGAAAAGCTCTTCTCAAATGCAAACTGTACGCAACTGACTGGAGAATGAAAATTTCAGCAAGTTATCATTACAAACTGCTAAACTGAAAAAAAAACGATAGGCAGAACCTTATATGGGTTTGTGTAATTTGGCAACATGTATAACAGAATCAGGTTAAACAATGTCAAGATGATCTCTTCACCCTTAATGCTGTCCACAAGTGCTGTTGTGAGCTTTTCACTAGGCAGTGTGAGATACCAATCAATGGTCATTATTGATTGTCAAATGCCTTGTGTTTTGGTGTTAACATCTACTAACATTCAGGCTCTCATCTTGCCAAACAAGTTAAACATCTAGAAACTTGACAGGAAAGCAGACCATATATCTAGCGCATTCAGCTTGCCACTTGCTCTGAATGACCTCCATGTTATACATCAGCAAACAAAATCTCAACAGTGGTCTCGGACATCAACAAACGCGCTTCTCCTTCATAGACATTTATATTCGCCAGCTGCCAATTCATCTCAACTTAATCGCCATGTTAATATGCACTGGCTGTGGAAGCATTGACTTGCATTTCAGGGCACACCAGCAACTTGCATCAAAAGGCTGCAGTGAAGACAAGATATCAACTTGAGTTTGCAGCACCTCAGGTGCTTTCTTAGCACCTACCTGCTTGCTCACAGTTTCCCTGCCTGGCCTTGCTCTAGTTTATCTTGCTGTGCTAATTAGCACAGTCACAAAAACAGACATCCTGACTAGCCTTGTGAGAAGACAACCCACCACCACCTTCTCAAGAGCAACTCGAGTCAGGCAATAAGTGCTGGTCAGCCAGCAATGCCCATGTCTCACGAGTGAAGAAATGAAAAGTCTCCCAAATCCTGGTCACACAAATCAGCAGTGAACACACTTTAAACAATTTAAGAACAATGGTAAGTCTGAAATAGATCCTCATCAGACACTTGCACAAACACAACACATCAGACACAATTCCATCAGGGCAAACCTGATGGCATTCAAGGTCAAGAAACCAAGCAGATAATTTGCCCTCCCTAAATCAGACATTAACTATCTCAGTATAGATAGATATGAGACCTTCTAGTCTGTAGACTTTAGGTTAAAGCAAAATGGTGACTGCTCAGGAGTAGAGTGATAATTCCTTTCAAAGCCCTCTGTTTCTCTCAGTGTTTTATTCTGACAACATTCTTTGTCTTCCTTTTCCACCTCTCAGACTGCAGGGCAGACTCTCATTTTCTTGCATTTCACATTTACTCTAAAATTGGAATTTTCAAACATGCATGAATCTCAAAGAATCTTGATAACATCCTTAAGTTTCCATTCTACAGTCAGTTATATGCAGTTTGTTGTCATTACATTTGAGAAAAAGATTTAACAAACTGGAATTCCAGAGCTTCATGAGTCTGTCGGGAGAACTCCAGGGGACACAAACTCTTCAGTATTCCACTTTTTTTTGAAACAGAACTGGATGGAGGCAGGGTGAAAATAGGGAGATATGGAAGCTAGGTGGGAATCAAGGGAGACTGCTGAAAATGGAGTCAAGAGTGGAAAGAACATAAACATTAACACAGACAATCAATTGTGTTAATTTGGTGAGACATTCATTTTCCAAATGTTACAACAATTAAACTGACCTCTGCCTTCAGCAACACTCTCCAGAATTTTCTCCTCCTCTTTTAATCGTTTCTCTTTAGCAGATTCTTTACGTGCTGCAAAACAGAAATTTGAGCAGGCATCTTCAGTCCAGATTCAAAACCTTCGACATCACGAAAAAAAAGTGTGAATTTAATGCTACCCTCATTGAATTGTTCTTAAACTACATCCACCCCGACAGTCAGTGACAGACAGCCAAATAACCCATAGCTCTTGCTGGATTGCCACAGATCCCACTATTGACATCAAACTGGCCTAAATCCCGCAATGTCTCAGATTGGCCCTTATCCACAGTCCCTACTGAAGTGCCCCATACTGTGCAGTGTTGTACTGAAAAGCTGAGTATTGCGATGTTTCACATTCCACACTCAGTGTCAGGCTACCCCATATCATTGGGACATGATTGAGGTATATAGGAGGAGTATGCACAGAGTAAATAGAGAGCATCTGTTTCTCTTGATTGAGGGATCAATCATGAGAAGGCATCAGTCGAGGCGATGGGGCAGAAGATGCAGAGGGGTTTTTGGAAGAAACATTTTTGTTCAGAAGATGAATCTGGAATGCATGGCCTAGGAAGGTAATGGAGGCCAGAAACTTTAGAATATCTAAAAAATATTTGGATGAGCACTTGAAACAATTCCTGACTGCCTTAAAAAGAGGGTAATACAGTGTCTCAGTGATTTGCACTGCTGCCTCACAGTGACCGGTGTTCAATTCCACCCTCAAGCAACTGCCTATGTGGAGTTTGCATATTCTCCTCATGTCTGCTTGTGTTTCCTCTTGGTGCTCTATTTTCTTCCCATCATCCAAAGATGTGCAAGTTGGGTGGATTGGCCATGCTAAATTGACCAAACTTTCCAGGGAAGTGCAGATGGGTTTGCCATGAGAAATGGAGGGTTACAGGGATGAGGTGGGTCTGGGAGAGTGAGTGTGGACTTAATGGGTCAAATGGCTCGCTTTCACACTATAGGCATTCTATGATAACATTTAACAACATGGATAACTGCAGGAAAATGGGATGAGTGCACTTTTAGTGGTAGTTATCTTGGTGGAGACTCTGCACTGTGTGCATCTATATCCTGCAGTCAGTGTTCATTCTCTCACATCAAACACAATATCGGACTGCCCCAGCTCCCATCGTGGACATCCGACTGCCCCAGCTCCCATGTTTGGTGACAGACTGCTCCAATGCCCAAGCTGACTGTAAGACTGCCTGGCCCATATCACACTGAGCGTTAAACTGCCCAATTCTTACATTGCATGAAAAGACTGAATGTCAAGTTGATCATTGAGACCAACTCTTCCTCCGACAGAATATACATTTCCCAAAGTCTGCTTGACATGTTTAGTGGGATAGAAATGCTGTACCTTCTGCCTTCTCTTTCAACTGCTGGTGTTGGTCTAGCAGGCTGATATTGGACCGTGGTCCCAGAGGGCCATCGCCATCATCCTCTTTGAGGTCGCTGTCACTGTCCTGATTATCATCCAGGGCAACTTTCCTACGTATCCACACCAGCTTCTCCATCTGGTTGCACATAGAAAACTATCAGTTTCCAACCAGCAGAAAGGAACAGAGTCAAACCATCACATGGTATTCCTGTTCCAGGGACTATTTTACCCAATGGCTTTTCCCATCACTCATTTCAAATCTATACATTACAAAGCCCACTTCAGCATTGCACTGCAATCTTTAGAAGTCATTCAAAAAAAAAACCTATTGATCAACATTTTGGAACAATCACAGTACAGACTAAACAAGAAACCAAAGTTGCCCTCCTTGCACTATATGCACACAAACAAACCCAAGAACAGAACAACGTAAGAAATCAGAGAAGTGGATTACATGGCCCTTTGAATACACTGAACAAGTATCCACAACCCTCTGAGGTACAGAATGACAAGGATTTATAACCTTCAAGTAAAGAAAAGTTTTATTGCCTCACTGTGTCCCAATGTCTGAGAATAAAAGCAAAGTGCTATGGATGCTGGAGATTGGAGGTAAAGACAAGAAAATGCTGGAGAAACTCACTCGGTTGGCAGCAACTGTGGAGAGATAAGCAGTTAACATTTAGATTTGAATGGCAATCTTTTTAGCAAATCATTTTTTAGATTTCCCAGCCGGGAGAATCAACCTCTCAACCCACCAAAACATTCTTTGTTTCAACAAGATCACTCAAATTTACTCAACCTTTCATCACAGTGGAACTCTCTAAACCCAGTAAATCTTTGTTGTACCATGGCCAAGGGCAAGCATTCCACACAGTGGATCCAAGTTCCATTCTATGTAATGTGTACATGGTTTGACAGGAAGGTGTGTTTCTCCTGACAACAACCTGTTGACTCACTGGAGCTCAGAGCCACACATATTAGTGTCCATTTTCCAGAGGATCCCAGTGAGAGTCGATTCAACACTAAAGAACATCATATTGAAATATGATGTTATTCTCACCTAATCACCACACATACTGCATTCAGCACCTTCAATATTTCTTCTGGTTGACGGTCAACATAGAGGATTACTAATTCCTTAGCTGAGGGAAAATCGCAGATGGTAATCAAGAGACTTCCTTGCCATGTTTGACCTGAAGCCATGAGACTTCATGGGGTCCACAGCCAAATGTTTTGGACTCCCAAGATAACTCTCTCCTGACTCTTATATCTCCATACTGCCCCCTCTGCTAGGACTGCCCCATAATTGGGACATCACATGCTGGGAATGGTAATGATGGACTGAGTCTGCATGATAGTATTCAATGAATAATGACAATGTTTCTTGGCCAGTTTGTGAAACGATCCTTGCAATACACAAGTCGATGGATTTAGTCTGGAGGGCAATATAAGGTTGACGAGAAATGTGTACTTTACTGTTTCTGGTGCCAAAGTCAATGACAGGCAAATCTTCCAGTTTTATTCTCTTCTGATTTTTTTTCTGAAAAGATGAACAGTTAACGACTGAGTTGCTTGCTCAGCCATTTCAAGGGCAGTTCAAAGTCAACCATATTGCCATATAGGTACATATGTAGGCTTGACTGAGAAAGGACATTGATTTCTTCCACTACTTGAAGAGCACTAGTGGACAAGATGGACCTTTACAACAAACCATTAATCTCACGATAATTCTTATTGAGCCTTCGACCTTATTCCAGAATCCTTCACTTATCGGTTTAAATCACCCCTGTTACCACAATATGAACACACATTCACACAGCATTACTGAAATACTCTAGATTATTAATCTAGTGTTATTATCACCAGACTATTGTTAGCAATGAGAGACATGAGAGTTTTGTCAGTAAGATTAAAGTCCTTGAATTAAAGGGATATTGTCAGCAAGGAGAGAAAGTTGCTCCTCAGTTTGGAGGAATGACATTTCCCAGGGTTCAGTAGTCAGGGCATTCCTTTTCTTGATATATATTTATGACCTAGACTGGATGTGCCAAGAAGACGTTTGAATTTTGCACATTACAGAAGGCTTGGAAGTACTGCATAACTGTGAAGATCATAGAGTCTAAAAGGACAGGGGCAAGATGTGAAATGAACAAACAAGTAGTTGATTAAATTTAAATTTAATCATATATTTGGGTAAAGGATAAGATTAGGCAAAACAACTGAAGGGTACAATTCTCAAAGGGGTGCAGTATTGGGGAGGTTAACAGTATAATTAGGTAAATTAGGTTGTAGGTTTGTTCTCAAACGTTTCGTCACCATGCTAGGCAACAGCATCAATGATCCCCCAGTACTCTGCCCTGCATGCTATTTATCTATCTTGGTTTATTGAGGTCAATGATATCATTTCCGGTCCTGTCTCTGAGAGGTTGGTAAATAGGATCCAATTCTATACATTTGCTAATTAATTCCGAATTTGGCAACACATCCAAGTGTGTTAAGGCAGTACAATTATGTGGATAGAAGGAAGAACCTGAGCTTTGTGTCCATGAAGAATTTAGAGAGAAGATTTAATAGAAATGTTCAAAATCACAAGGGGTTTCAGCAGAGTCAATAGGGAGAAAACTGGAGGACACAGACACAATGTGGAAAGAAAATATAAAAGCCAACATGAAGGAAACATTTTTATTTTAAGCAGCAAGTAGTAAGATTCTGGAATATACTGCCCACGAGTATGGTGGAGGCAGATTAAGTCATGGCTTTTATAAGGGAAGTGGATAACTATCTGAAGAGGAAAAAAAATGGCAGGGGATAGGGTAAGGGAATGAGATCAGCTGAATTGTTCTTACAGAGAGGGGGCACGGACATAACAGGTCGAATGACTCTCCTCTGTGTAAAATCTCCTGTGATTTCTAATTTCTACCTAGCCCTTTCCCTCTAGCAACTGAAAGTTTTCAGGGCTTTCCAACATAATCTTGAATTTGGTGGCTGTTTGGCTATTTCCTCACCTCATCTACTTGGCCCTGAAAGTGGGTATACGGTTCGAAAAATTCGTTTTACAGTTTCATCAGTATGCTATCAGATCAAAAGGGTTCAATTTCAATAGCTGTTAGAGGAAATTGCTATCTCCTCAGCATACCAAAAAAATGTTGAAGTTGGAATGATAAGAAAGAAACCACATAATAGTAAGAGAAAGTAAAGCTTCATGAAATTATTCTGCTCAGACTCAAGTCTCACAAATCCACTGAACACTCACCAACTGTTGTTTCCTCTGCTTGACAGGAACGTATGGAACGTATTCCTCCTCTTCTTCCTCATCCTCTGGCAGCTTACGCTGTAACACAAGATAGCCTGTCACAAGATAGACAAAGCAGTTACTCCTTCACCAGAGACTGCCTTCGGTGAAATGTCATGGGGACCGGAGTAAATACTTTCCTTTGAGGAACCATCAGCATAATGTATACAACATGCTGCCCTTCTGAATTTGAACTCTTATCTTGTGGAAGCGTTAGAGTTTAAGAACATCAGGGCACAGCACTGTCATAGGCACTGAGCAAGATCTCACCTGTACTTCCAGCAATTTGAAGGGAAGAGAATCAAGGGAACAGAGTTCAGTCATTCAACTTCTCAAACCTGTTCCACAATTCAGCAGATCACAGCTGATCTGTACATCAACTCAATTTATCTGTTTTTTTTTCCTTGACATTCCTTTATGTCCATCTTGACAAAACAAAACTACAAATTTCAGTCTTGAAAACTCCAGTGAACCATAGCACTTCTCAGATTTCAACAACCCCTTGGGTGTAATAGTAATACGTGGTGAAATCAGTTTAGCTCAGTTGTCTGGATCATTGGTTTGCAGAACAGTGTGATGGCAACAGTGTGACGGCAACAGTGTGGGTTCATTTCCCATCACTGGTTTGAGGTTACCATGAAGGGCTCTCCTTCTTAACCTCTTCCCTCGCCTGAGGTCTGGTGACCCTCAGATTAAATCACTGTGACGTCACTTCTCTCAAATGGGAGAGCAGCCCTATGGTCTGATAAGACTAAGGCGACACAATACCAATACCACTACATGGTGAATTTACTATTGAAGGTCTGGTTCTATTTTTCAAGTTATACCCCTTTCTTCTACACCCCCCAGCAGAAAGAAAATTATCCATCCACTCATTCAGCTTCAGAAATCACCCTGAAGTGTGATGGAGCCAGTGATTATGTAATGGAATGTGATATGAAGCGAAGATAACAATATCAATATTTCATATACTTTTCTGTTCATCGAAGTCAAACGTCATTCTAACTGCCTGACAAATTAAAAGTTGTAGATCAAGTGAAATAGTGATGAGACAGTGCTAGGTGTTTTTGCATTTCTGAAAACTAATATATCTTTATTTCGTATTCTCAAGGAGAAGCCTATAGGTGAGAAGTAGAACAACTGCACTGTTGCGCACTCTTGGCATTAAAGGAAATATTAGATCTGACTCCTAGTTCCTGAGTGTCCTAAAAGCTGGTGGGATCAGGAGTCAATTAACCATGACAAAAGTGAGATGGATACATTTTTGTGAGGGAAGCATATCAAAAATAATGGAACTAAAGTTTATTAATGAACACAAGATATAGATCAACAATGATGTCATTAGGTAAACAAACAGTCTCAAGATTCAAACTGCCTCCTTCTATTCCAAGATCTACAGTACATTTTCACAATAAATCTGTAAAATTTGGAATAGTGTTTTAATCAAGTAACATTACTTGAATGTGAATTTCAATATTGGTTGTAACTCAAAAAAGAATAATTTCAGTGCTTAATGAGAAGGACACTGGACAAAATCCCACTTGAAAGGAGAACAAAAAAATCGAGGCAAGTGCAACAGAGTCAGTGCCAGCCTGTCAGTCAGTTAGTAATAAAGGAGTATGATTCGGTCAGAGAGTTAGTATTGAAGAAGTGCTGCACTGTCAAAGGGTATGTGCTCTGGCACTGCAACACAGTCAGAAAGTTAATACTGAAAAAGTGCTACACGATTGGAGGACACATGTTATATAGTTACAGTCATACAGCATGGAAACAGACCCTTCTGTCCAACTTGTCCATGCCGACCATGTTTCCCAAAAAACTAGTCCCATTTGCCTGTGTTTGGCCCACAAAAAACTAGTCCCATTTGCCTGTGTTTGGCCCATATCCCTCAGAGTAAGAATAGAACTGCCTGAAAGTCAGTACAAAAAGAGCACCACACAAAAGAAAAGTCATATTTGAGACAGCACTTCATTGATAGAGAGTGTGTAATGAGAGATTGCTGAACTGTTAAAACAATGACTGCAGATGCTGGAAACCAGATTTTGGATTAGTGGTGATGGAAGAGCACAGCAGTTCAGGCAGCATCCGAGGAGCAGCAAAATTGACGTTTTGGGCAAAAGCCCTTCATCAGGAATAAAGGCAGAGAGCCTGAAGCGTGGAGAGATAAGCTAGAGGAGGGTGGGGAGAAAGTAGCATGGAGTAAGAGCTTCAGGGCAGAGGAAATGACCTGGGAGTTGCAGTGGGAGAGGGACTCCCTGAGACTCTTGTAGAGAGAGGAGGAAAACTTCTTCAAGGCAGGCATCCTTGCAATTAATGCTGCACTGTTAGGAATTCAATCTTTAGGGAGAACTGCAATATAGAAGAGTCCAGACTTAGAAAACACGACACTGTCAGACAGTCAGTATTCAGGAAACACTGCATAGTTGAACAATCAATAAAGAAACTGCTTCACTGTTGAAGAGTCACGGTTTTGGAGGGATATGGGCCAAGCGCACGCAGGTGGGACTAGTTTAGTTTGGGATTATTGTCGGCGTGGACTGGTTGGATCGAAATATTTGTTTGTGTTATACGACTGAGAAAGCCCAGCAATATCGGGTGTATCGCTTTTTCGACATGCTTTCTCTCTCTGCTGGACATAAATACTCTGACAGTCGTGGGAATAGCTTGCCCGGTTTCAGGTCAATACTTAATTCTCAAAAATCAGAGGCTGATCTTCCAGGTCATTATCAACATCCATTTTCTTTACGAGATATGCTACGCGTATGTTTAGCAAACGCAATTCTGTCATTTTGAAAATGTCAATGGCTGCTGTAAGGTGGTGAAGGAATTATGAACATGGTCTCTCTGACACGAATACACATTATCAGAACCACTTTAAAGACCCGGCCCCCTTTTTTTTGTACCTTCGCTGTTCCACTTTCAGCCTCCATTGCATCCTTGCAACTATTGCTTCCGGTGTGTCCGCTAACTCCCACAGTCGTTTCCGGTCCGAGCGGCCTGTGTCCCGGAAGCAGATCGGGGCCGGGGCTGGGGCTGGGGCTGGGGGTGGAGCTGCCCGACAATGACCCAGGCAATTGGTGACTGAGAATCACATAACGAGGTGGCATATGGAGAGAAAGGAAAGGACTGGATTGCGAAATAAGAAAAGGTCATAATATTCCACTTGACGAAAACAATATTGAACAAAAGACAAAAATGCTATTCTCTGTAACTATCACAAACGTAAACTTTCCATTTTCCCTCCCGGTCCTTTTCGAACTGTTCGCTCGAATATATAAAAGAAGTGCAGGTGACGGCCATTCGACCCATCAGCTCTGTTCTGCTGCCTCTCTGAATGAGTAATCATTCCAGGCCAACTCTGATTCCTCCACGTTCAACACCACAGCATATTCACTGAATAAATTTAGGAAAGAAATTATCATTTTCCAAATTACTTCAAATAAGAGGAATACACTATTTACAGCTTTGGAGACTGTTCTTCAGATTCCCTTTTAGAAAGCAGGACAGAAAGGGTTGCTAGGCAACCATCACAAACCACCCCCCACCAAAGTCTGTTCCAACCAAGTTTTCCAGCAGGAAAGGACGAAGAATTCCATCTCTTATCTCACTAAAAGTTTTGATTGCCTTTTTTTCCAAAGTCACTTGACTTTCTAAAATCAACAGGTGGAATACAGCCCACATGAAATCATTTGCCTTATTTCTTTGAAAAATCCAGTTTAATTCAGAAAGTGTCCAAAGATCCAGATTCAAGTACCATTCACCTGGATATGTGCAATAATGCCGTGAAAAACATCATATTATGCTTCAAAAGGGCATGGACAAGTTCACTGAATGCACAGACAGATCGCAGATGAAGTTCAGTGCAAAAAAATGTGACGTGTTTCATTTTGGTAATGTTACGATTGAGACATGAGGAATGTATTTGTAATCAAACTCCATTACTTTGCAAGCCACACCATTAGAAAAATGTTTTGATTAAATATGTGGTCCCAATCATAGGAAAACATCGAGATAGTATAAAGTAACGGATACAATGATAAAGTGGGGGCAGAAATATAGAGAGTTTATACGTACCCATAAATTAAGTAGTTAAGGTTGCGAGATCAGTTATTGAACCATGCAGTATCATTGGCTTTAAGAAGTCATGTTGAACTTATATAAAGTTAAAAATCAATGACACCAGGTTATAGTCTAATAGGTTCATTTGGAAGTACTAGCTTTCGGAGTACTGCTCCTTCGTCAGGTAGCTAATAAGGCAGGATCATAAGACACAGAATTTATAGCACAAGATCATAGTGTCATGCAACTGATATGATATATTGAACAAATCTAAACTGCTGTTAAGTCTTTAATCTTTTAGAATGGATTTCAGGCTTCAATTCATTAATGTGTAAATCCCAGAATTTCTTTCAAATCACATTCCCGAGATAACTTAAGATTTTATGAAATAAAGGTGACATCTCAGCTCAGACAATGTAAAGGTGTGAGATAAGAATTTGTCTGTATGCCGCTAACTGAAAGTCGACTCCTTCATATTTTTCTGTAATTTTCGATTCGTGCTGTGCTTTGTGATCGTGGGATGTAGTTGCCACATTGTCTGGGAAAATACCAGAGTATTTTTCTTTGAACTCCTCAGTTTCCTAGTCTTCCTTGGGCTTCTTCACAACAAGGGGTATCACTCCCTCCATGGACGCTGCTAAATCATTGCTAAGAACTAACAGGATTCCTGGAAGTGTCACTCTGTCAATCACTTCACTGTTACTTCCCCACTCTTGAGTTGACACTCCAACCTGATCTTATATTGGGAAAAGGGAAATTTCTGTCCAAACTTCCCACAAATTAACACTCTTTTTGTTAACAAATTTGTGTATCTCTTTCTATGCGAAACTGGTTAGATACTGTATGTCTCAGAATTATAACTTCTTGTTCATCTCCCCCTGTTCTTTCTGAGTAAACTTTACCTACAGGGGTGAATTTTTTTTTCAGATCAGGCACTAATTCCACACCCAGCCCCTGCCGAGGCTCTGCACTCTCCTGCAGCTCTTCAGCCTTTCTTTGCGTTTCCTTTACTACTTTCACACATGCCGCTGGCTTAGCCTATTTTACCACATCTTTTCCCGCAGTGTCTTACTTTAAAGATCAGCACAGTAATTTGCTGTGTTCTATTATATTACAATAAAGATACTGGAGGCCTTAGACCTCCTTTTTACCCTCTTGGGCTTCTTTCTTAACCAGTGGTGAACAATTACTAATTATCTCTACTCTTTGTTTTGTTGCGTGGGATCTCCCCTTCTTCCAATTTTTATCCCTTGCAGGATAAAATTCTTGCCAGAAGCTGATTTTGTGTACCAATGTGTATTCATCTGCTAACTCTGCTTCCCTTCTCATTTCCTGAACTTTTTTTTCATCCATGTGAAGTGTTATCATCTCTTGAAATGATATTTAAACTCCTCCAGCAGAATAATCTCTAGAAAAGCCTCATGGGTCTATGTATTTTAAGGCCCACACCAATCTACAAAATGGCTGTCTTTAAATCATTCGAACTCAACATATGTCTGACCTGATTCCTTTTTATGTTTCTGAACAGCTGTCTATACGCTTCTGGTACCAATACATAAGCAAGTATAATAGCCTATTTGACCTCTCCCTTTCTTCCTCATCTCTTGATGCTTCATCTGACAGCGCGGCAAATACCTCACTAGCTCTGCCACCAGTTTGGTCAGAACTAGCATTGCAAACAAATCCTTGGACCACTCTAAGTTCCGAGCAAATTTTCAAATGAAATAAAGAAGTCTTTGATATGTTTCTCATTAAAACGTGGCAGAGTTTTGAAATAGCCATATGTATCACTACCTTCTCTTTGAAGCTCCACCTTGTTAACTTGGCTTTGCTGGCTGAGTCACAACTTCTCAAGTTCAAATCCTCTCTCTTTTTTCTCAGCTAAGAACTTCCTCTCTCTTTTTTATTCTCTGTCTCTTTCTCACACCCTTTCTCTTTCCTCTCTCATTGTCTTTCTTCTAACTCCATTTTCCTCAAATGTACTTGAAGTTTAGCTAATTGTAATTGTCATGGAAAATACAACAGGTTTCGGTATTGTCCATAATCCTTTCCCCTATTGTCCATGCTCCTGTGTGTGAATATGTGTAACTTTGAGCACATGCAAATCCTCCCATCCTGCAAGTCCAGCTGGTAATCTTAAATTGCTTTCAATGTATTTCTGAGCATAGTCAAAAGTATTTAATAAATGTAGTTCAAAAGCATAAGTACATCTAATACTGGACCTGATGTTCTGAGTTTTGTACTCAGAGCTTGATAGAGCACTTTGAGTATGCTGCCCACTGTAGACGGAAGAACATGTTGTCTGATACAGTCTGCCAAGCATTGAAGCATAGGCCTACATACCTGACATTATACTAGCACTGAAACTCAAGTACCCCATCACTTATTTGTATGGTTGGCAGGATGTCTTTTTGGCAAGATGGTGGGATCCTGTTAGCAGAGAATACTGAAAGTAAAAATAAACTAAAAGTAAACTTCAAAAAAGTAGCAGCATTGACTAAAAGCTGAACTGGACCAGCCACATAAATATTGTGGCAACAGGAGCAAATCAAAGGTTAGGAATTCTGCAGTGAGTAACTCACTTCCTATGTCCCTAAAACCTATCCACCACCTATATGGCACAAGTCAGAAGTACTTCCATACTTTCCACTTGCCAGGATGAACGCAGCTCCAAGAGTACACAAGAAGCTTGACACCATCCAGGACAAAGCAGCCCACTTGATTGGAGTCCCATCCACCACATTCAACATTTACTCCCTTCACAAGATGCACTACATTAAGGCTCCCTTGAAACCTTCAAACCTACAACTTTTACCAACTAGAATTAGAATGAGGTGTATTGTCACAAGTATGGGATACATAGAGTGAAAAGCATACCAAATTGCCATTTCCAGCGCCATCTAAGGCATAAATTAGAAAAATAATGAAATAATATAGTCCTTATAAAGCTAGGTAAAAAAAAACCCAGGTACAAATTTTTGAGCTATAAATTTTTTAAAAAAGGATAAGTGAAGCAGTTGCGTGGGAAAATCGCCACCTACAAGTTCCCATCCAAGTCACACAACATCCTGACTTGAAGCTATATTGCTCATCCTTCACTATCGTTGGGTAAAAATAGTGGAACTCTCTTGCAGCAGTATGGGATGTGCTACACTATAAGGACTGCAGCGGTTTAAGAACGCAGCTCACCAAAATCTTGTTGAGAGTGAATTTAGCATTAGTTTTTTGGATCTAGGTATAAAGCTTATCTATTTCACCTAGCCCCAGCTTTGTAATACATGATTAAAGTAGTTTAGAATGTTTGATTGGGTTAATGAGTTTAAAAAGATGATACAGTAATTGAATTGAATCGGGAGACAGCTGGTCACGCAAGAGGAAGTTGAAATCATTTTGGACAGAGGAGTTCATTCCTGATGAAGGGCTTTTGCCCGAAACGTCGATTTCGCTGCTCGTTGGATGCTGCCTGAACTGCTGTGCTCTTCCAGCACCACTAATCCGGTATTTGCTTTCCAGCATCTGCAGTCATTGTTTTTACCTCAGAAGAGACAAGTTGTGTAGGCAAGGGTACATAGGTTGGACTTTGGAGACGATCACAGGTGGGAATCTACAGCCCAACACATAAATGAGGAACCCGGAGTTAGGATGACAGAACCAATCAGTTTGAGACTGACCAATTTGGCTAAACACAGATAATATTGTGTGAGAATTGTGGTGTTTGCATTTTCTTTGTAACTGGTTTGAGATGTTTCCTGGGTTCGATTCCAGGCTCTCGCGACTGTCTGTGTGGAGTTTGCACATTCCCCCCGTGCCTGCGTGAGTTTTCTCCAGCTTCCTCCCACAATCACAAAGATGCGCAGATGAGGTGAATTGGCCACGTTAAATTGCCCATAGTGTTAGGTGCATTAGTCAGGAGTAAAATGTAGGGTAAGGGAATGGGTCTGGGTGGGTTATTCTTCGGAGGGTCGTTGTGGACTTGTTGGGCCGATGGGCCTGTTACCATACTGCAGGGAATCTAATCTAATAAGGCATATTATACTCAGTATTGATGTCTGCAATACTTGCTCCTGTTACCTTGTAGACTAATGATGCCGTCAGCCAAGAGTCATTAATCCATTTCCAGGGAAATAGGGGTGGCAACAAATGCTGCCTTAGCATATTCCTATGAATAAATTATAAAAATAATGGCTTGGTTCGTCTCTTGTTCACATTTTTGAGGACCTTTCCCTTTTGCAGCGTATCTGAACTCGTTTGGGCACTTTTCAGGCCCCAACATGGTAGACCTAGGCACTTTTGTGAGTCTGTGATGTACAGTGAGGGATAAGCTACATCTAAAATATCCTGCGTGATAATGGCTACTCCGATCACTTTAAATCACACGAACTCGTGATATATCATCACAGCGATCAGACATTTATCGACGGAGAGGGGATCGGGGGTATGGGAATTTCTGCCGGGAGTGGCAGAAGGAGGTAAGGAGGGAGTGGGGATGTTTATTGTTGGGGAGGTGGAGAATCTCGCAGGGAAGGGAATGTCTGTATCGGGGATCTGTATGGTGGGAAGTCAAGCCTCGACAAAAATCCTATAGGAGGGCATGGAAAATCGACTGGAAGGGAGGGTACGTCTCTACCTGCCGACGCTTGTACAAGTGTGTCTCTATCGAGGGCACAATGAGCTTTCTGGGTTGAGAAGACCTGGACACTGTCGGGATTTTTAACTGCTGTGACAACAGGCAGGCTTTAGGACCCTGTGGCAGTGAGTGACGGGGCTTTACCAGCTGTTAATTGAATTCTCTCTCGGTTTCTGAGCAGTTCTGTGTATGATCGGCTTCGACTGATGATGGTGTCGTCCAGGACAGTGACAATTGTGACTCTCTCTGTTGCCTTGGGTTTATTCTTTGTCTTCATGGGAACCATTAAATTGACGCCAAGACTGAGCAGAGATGCTTACAGCGAGATGGTAAGCAGCAATGGGTGAGCAGGTGTCTAACAGACACACATATTACTAAGCACTAAACACACAACAGCGTCTGAATTAGACACGGGGCCTGTACCAACCAGCTTCTAGAAACCGCTCAGCATAAACACAACAAAAGAGAAAAGCAGGCAGGAGAAACAGGGAGCTCTATCACTGCCTAGGACTCACATTAAGTGTTGTTACTTTGCAAAATGAATTATTCATTTCAGACTGGGAACAAAACAACAAATACAAAAAAAATGCTCACAGGAATTCATGTAGCCCCTTAATTGTAATAAAATCCCCCAAGGTGATTCACAGGAGCATTTAAAGAAATGTGTTAATCTATGGAATTCCTTGTCCAGTGAAGTAGTATTTGCTACTTCAGTAAATGTTTTTAAAGCTAAGGTAGTTTTTTTTTAAACAATAATGGATTTAAGGGATACGGTGAGAGCACGGTTAAGTGGATCTGAGACCAGAAAAAGACGAGCCATGACCTTATGGAATAGTGTAGCAGGCTCGAAGGGCCGGATGGCCGACTGCTCCTAGTTCTTATGTATGTTCTTATGAATATTTGACAGTGTGGCACATGTAAGGCAAAGTCATCAAAAGCTTCTTCAGAGATTAGCTTTAAAGTGTGGAAGGGTGATAGCGATGGTAAGGTTTTGAATTTCAGAGCTTGAGGCCAAGGCAGCCGGAGACACATGGCAGAAAGGATGGCAAGTTGTATGGCTGTAGGTAAGAACGTAAAGAGAGACAAGGATGTTGACGGATTTGAAAACAAGGATGGGAATTTTAAACCTAGGATCTTGTTTAACTGTGAGCCAATGTAGGTCATCAACATAGACGGTGGGGGTCATCACAGAATGGGAGTTGGTGCAAGTTAAGACAAAGGGAGCAGAATTTTGGATTACATCAAATTTATGGACATTGGAATGTGCAAGATTTGCTGGTAATTCATTGGAATAGACGACTTTAGAGACAATAAAGGCATGAATAAGAGTTTTAACAAATGAGCTGAGGCAGGGAAGTGAGTCAGGTGCAAATTTGTGGTCTTAGTGATGATGCAGATGTTTGGTTGAAAGTTCAAACTGGGGCTCCAAATAATAACAAGACCAAAAACATTCTTGTTCAACTTTAAACAGTTGTCAGGGATTAAAGACATAAATAATAGGTTCAGTCTTTTTAATATTTAACAGGAAAACTTTTCAGTTCATCCACAACTGGATGTTGGATAAACAATGTAAAAAGTTAGCAAAAGTGGAGGAATCAAGAGAGGTGTTGGTGAGATGGAGCTGGCTATGATCAGCATATGTGAAAAATAATGCTATGCCTTTGGATGATGTTGCCGATAGGTAGCCATGTCGATAATAAAAAGAAATGGAGGGGCCAAGAATAGGTTGTTGGGGAAAACTAGAGGTAAAGGCTAAAAGAAGACATTTTAAAAGATGCTGTGACTACAATTTGCTGGATAAGATTCAGATCAGGTGAGAGAAGTCCAACCCACTGGACAGCAGTGGAGAGGTATTAAAGAGGGGTGACATTACCATGTCATCAGTGCAGATGGGTCAAGAAGGGACAAGGAGAGAAAGTTTACCTTGGCACAGACATATGGCAACAGTGATGGAGTTGAAAGAGGTGGTGGTGAGATAGAGTTGGGCCATTTGTGATTTTGATCAAAGCTGTTTAAGTATTCTGGATTGGATGGAAAGTATTCTGGATTGGATGGATTCAACCTGGAGCTCTGATAAGATACGAATGGATTTGGGAGCAACATATTCAAGGAGGTTGGAGGTTGGATTGAAAAGGGAGATGAAGAAATGATAGTTTATGGCTGATGGGATCAAAAGTTTTTTTTCTTTTAAGGAGAGGATTTTTAGAATTTATTGACTGTCCCTAAAAGCCTTGAGAAAGTGGTGGATAGCTTCTTTTCCTAAACCACAGCAGTCCATCTGGTGTAGATAACCAACAAGGCTGTTAAAGAGAGACTTCCATGATCTTGTCCAGCCATACGGATGGAACAACAATATATTTCCAAGTCAGGATGGTGAGTGGCTTGGAGGAGAATTTGCAGGTGGTGGTGTTCCCATGTATCTCCTATCCTTGCCCATCTAAATAGTAATGTTCATGCATTTGGAAGGTACTGCCTAAGGAGCCATGGTGAATTTCTGCAGTGCATTGTGTTGATGCTAACATTGAGCATCATTGGTAGAGAGAGTGAATGTTTGTGGTACCAATCAAATGGACTGATTTGTCCTGAATGTTCTCAAGCTTCCTGAGTGTTGTTAGAGCTACACAAGTGGGGATCATTCCATCACATTCCTGACTTGTGCCTTTTAGATAGTGGACAGGCTTTGGGGAGTCAGGAGGTGAGTTATTCACTGCAAAATTCCTAGTCTCTGATCTGCTTTTGTTGTACAGTATTTACTTGGCTGGTCCAGTTCAGTATCTGATTAATGGTAACTTCCAGGACATTGATCACGCAAAGATGATGCCCTTGAATGTCAAAGAGCAATAGTTGTATTCTTTCTTTTTAAAGATCACTATTACCTGGTGGCTTGCATGACATGAATGTTACTTGCCTCTTACTGGCCCAAGCCTGGATATTTTCCAGGTCTTGCTGAATTTGCACATGGGCTACTTCAATATCTGAGGGGTCACAAATGGTGCTGAAATTTGTACAGTCAATGAACATCCTGACTTCTGATATTATGTTGGAAGAAGGATCATTAGTGAAGCAGCTAAAAACTGATTTGAAGGCAAGATGGACAACGCCATCTGAACTGAGAAAATGTAGTAAACATAGAGTCCAGGAAAGAAGGTGGCATGGTCAGTAGTCTAATGTGAAAAGAATCAAGGAATCAAGCTGTGGGTCTTATTGTCATAGTCCAGGGAGGATGTAAGGAAGATAGGAGAGAAGCGCAAGAAATATGCAAGCTCAAAGCTTGGACAGGTGGAAACCTCACTAGGTTTGGCCCAGCAGGCTACTGGAAGGGAAGGACATAGCAGAGCCAGTTTATTAGATTATCTAGATTTTAATGACAAAGATGCCCACAAATGAGTCAATAAGGACATTTGCCATCATATTTCCCAGTGCAGTTATGGATGGGCAACAAATAAGCAACTTAACAGCAACACTCACATTCTGTGAAAGAATCTTTAAAATCTGCCACACTGCTCCTGCTCAAAGTGTCATCGGTTATGTCTCATCTCACTGTACACAGTACACACAAAGTGACCATTCCCAGTTGTCTTAAATGTGTAGCTTCACCATTGAGTATTCACAATGATTTCAGTCAAAAGATGCAGAGGGGAAAGAGCACATTTTCATTTACGTTGAGTTTCTATGATCTTGAAAATGTTGCCTGAAAGCACTGTAAAAGTAGTAACATACAGTCGTAACTTTCAAAGCGGAAATAGTTCAGTACTTCAGACAGAAAAAAGACAAGACCACGAGACATAGGAGCAGAAATTAGGCCATTCAGCCCATCAAGTCTGCTCTGCCATTCAATCATGGCTAAGAAGTTTCCCAACCTATTCTCTCGGTTTCTCCCCATAACCCTTGATCCCCTTGATAATCAAGAATCTATCTACCTTAGTCTTAAATACACTCAATGATCTGGTCTCCACAGCTCTGTGGTAGTGAATTCCATAGATTCACCACTCTGGCTGAAGACATTTCTCCTCATCTTGATTCTAAACGGTCTGCCCTTGGGTCCTCGTTTCTCCTACCAATGGAAACATCTTTGCAACGTCCACTCTGCTCAGGCCATTCAGCATTCTGTAAATTTCAGTAAGATCCCCCCTCATCCTCCTAAAATTGACAGAGTATAGTCCCAGAGTCCTCAAATGTTCCTCATATATTAAGCTTTTCATTCTTGGCACCATTCTCATTAACCTCCTATGAACCCACTTCAGGGCCAGTACATCCTTCCTCAGACATGGAGCCCAAAACCATGCACAATACGAAAGTGCAGGACTGTGGGAAGTAAGTGATATTAATTAGATTGCCAGCACAAGCATGATAAGCCAAGTAGCCTCTGTTGCATTGTAAAGTTCCAGAAAATCCTCCTCAAAACTATATTAGGATTTTAATGAACAACTAATGCCATCAATTTTCAATCATTTTAATTTCAGAAAAGAGCTTATAAGGAATATGCCAAGGCCCTGCCAGTGTTAAAGAAGATGGGTATCACATCAGTTCTGCTGCGAAAGTTAATTGGCACACTGGAATTGTCATGTGGCATTGTGATGACACTGGTACCTGGGAGGCCCAAGGATGTGGCTAACTTTGTACTGCTTCTGGTCATGCTGGCTGTGCTTTTCTTCCATCAGCTGGTAGGTGATCCACTCAAGCGCTACGCCCATGCACTTGTCTTTGGGATCCTACTGACCTGCCGGCTGCTGATCATTAGGCAGGGGGATGACAAGGACATGGTTCCAGGAGGCCTGATGAAGGAGGTGCAAGCTAGTGGAGATACCAAGGCTGAGACTGAACAAGACAAAGGGAAGCTTAAAACCTCCTAACTCGGCTCATAGCAGTGGAGTTTGGGCACCAGGAAAATTCCCCCCGGAATCTTACAGGATGTTTATATCACACTGCATTCAGTTAGAAGTGAATGATTAATAATCCTTGAAGACCTGGTGACAGGAAATCTCAGAGAACTTACAGGACCTCTCCACTGAGACAAAAATTCAGTTCGATCTCAGTCAATATTCTTCAGTATAAAATCCTCATGTCCCCAGTCTGTACTTACCTGTGTTCTATATTAATGTTAAACACATCAGCCAAGGGGGATCATTCACAGTTGAAAATGAGACCTCAAATTCACTTCGTGGAGAGAGGGAGGAAGTGACAGCCTCCACATAAAGAGAGAGTTTCACCAACAGTGAAGTTTCAACTTTGAACTAGGCTCCCAGAAGTGATAAGTTCTCTGGAAGATTCAATCCTACATATGCCAGTGAAATGAAACCAAACTTGACCCAAGGTCAGACTTCTGCTTCTTGTAGACAAAAGTTTTTCATGACTGGAGTCATTGCAAGAATTGGAAATGATTTACTTTTCAAAATGCAACATATAAACTGGACAGTACACAGCAGCAGGAGCCATGGGCATCCAGAGATTACATCATGGAAGCTGGATGGATTTCAGCTACAATTTCCACTCCCTCTCCCCATTAATTATGTCTCTCTCTCTCTCTCTCTCCCTCTCTCTCTTCATCACCTCCCTCTTCCCCCCCCCCTCATTATCTCATCTTTCTCCCTATAACCTCTCTCTTGCTGTTTCTTCCCTCTCTTTTCTCTTTTTTTCCTCACTCTGTTACTTCCCTCCCCCCTTCTCCATTAACACACTCAATTATGTTGCCGATAACATTTTTTTTTCACTTCAGTTATTTGTTATGATGGGTGATTAATCAAAAAAGTTGTACTGTAGGGAAGGGCAGTGAGCAAACTGAAACCTTTTATCACTAGGAGGAATTGTTGACTTTCAGACGAGGGGATTGTAGCTGCTTTAAATAACATGTGGACGATGGGAACACTTGGATATCAGAATTGAATTATCTGTAGCCTCAAAATAAAGAGAACAGACCCGATTAACCAAGTGACTGTTTATCCAAATTTCACATTACAAGATGAAATCAATGTCAATGCTGTTGGCTTTAGTGAGTCCGTGCATGTTATCATATTTTATTTGATATGTTTTGTTAATTACTCTCAATTAGAAACATAATTTCTGGAAAATCAAACAAAAATGTTGAAAAATAAACAGCCACACTGTCAGAATCTCTCCTGTATTACTTCATGTCACTACTGCATTTTTCAAAACTCAACAGAAAGATTCTCCTCTCTTGAAGGTGCTGTCACTGGAACATAGGTTTGCTACTCTCTGCGCGCGCTGACTTTCACTGGTTGGGTGCTGGTCCACTCATCTCCTGAAGGTGCAGATTCCAACAGGATGCCGGTCCCCTCCTCTCCTGAGGTTGCTGACTCCAACTGAGACAGAGATGTCCTACCTGATTGCAGGTGCTGACTTGCAATAGGATGTGATTGATTGATGCTGGAAATGTTCTGTCTCTCACCTCTGACCATTATCATGTCACTGTTTATCATTGATGTTGGTAGTAAAAGGATAAGTATATGTAGGGTTGGGATTTGCTTTACATTTTATATGGTTAAAGCTTTTACTTTAATTTTACCATTAAACAACTGTTGATTTTTACTGCAGCTGCAGCTAATGAAATAGGAAAAGTTAATTATCAGGATGCTTTGGAATTTAATGTGTCGAAGTACAATACAAACGCCTGTGCTGTTAGATTTTGCTAAAATCCATGTCTTTATTCATTTTTTGTGAAGTTAGATAGCTGAGGCAGTCCTGAGACACAAAGTGGGACAATGGAACCCAAGATATCAATTTAAATCCCCGGTGATAGCCAAGTTGTCATCTTTTGTTTTCAAGAAACTATACCTTCTTATTTATAATAACACTTGTCTTGCGAAAGTGAATCAACAAGTATAGTAAGAAAACAACGATAAAGTTCTTAAGATCTTTTTGCATATTCAGGTTCAGCAAAGTTGCATCCCTAACTGGGGCAATTCAGTAATATTGTTAATTTCTCTGTGTATCTCCTGGTCGACTGCATTGTGCATGTTTGGTCTTTGTTAAATACAATAAACAGAGTATGTTGCAAACTGTTTGGATTTCGGAATAAAATTTGATTACCTAGAAAGAGACCATTTAGCCCATCAAACCTGATCTGCTGACTTTCAGTTCAATCACAGCTGATGACTTGTTTATTAACTCTGTTCACCTACCTTGCTTTGATAACCCTTAAAATACCCTTATCTGACAAAAATCAATGATCACAGTTTTGAGATTTTTAAGTAACACAACCCCCAGCTTCAAGAACATTTTGGGGAGAGTTCCAGAACTTCGAATCATAACATGGGTATCGTACAGAAGGACACCATCTGGCATGTGATGGCTATGTTGCAACAGTGATTTAGCTAGTCACACTTGCCACTCTTTTCCCGTGACCCTGCAATATCTTCTGTCCAGATGTTATTCAATGCCCTTTTAAAGGTTATGATTGAATCAGTACATAATCAGACAAAAGCTGATATTTATTCAATCCTGTCAAGAGTATAGATTTCATATTGAGTGGTAAGCATGTATGAGTTTAATAGAAGAAGCAAGGGAATGGGACTGGCTGAACTGCTTTTTCTGAGAGGAACCATGAGATTGTTGCGACAAATGGCTCCTCCTGTGCAATAACTATTCTATGATTCTGATTCTTCATAATTCTATTGTGGATAATTTTTGCTTCATTTCTCCAAAGTATGTTTTATCTAAATTTAAAACTTTTATCACTGTTTCATCTCACAGATAATTGAATTCTGTTGTATTATGCTCACTATTGGCTAAGTTTTCTCTTTCCATTAGATTGATGTTTCATGCTCACTAAGTCTATGAGCCTGATCTTGGCCAATTTCCTATTGATATTACCATTTTGCCTTTTATTCCATCGGCTTCAATTTTGCTGGAATTAACATTTTCAATTTTCCAGTCCTTTGCCACCACCCCGATACAAGGAGAATTAGAAGGAAGTAACCAGTATCTCTTAAATTTCCATAATTACTTTCATGCGTTTCCTTGGGTGCATTCCATCCTATTTATGGCAGAAATTGATAAATGCTTGGATCCTGAAGAAATCACATTAATGCAAGAACATGAAATTGAAGTAGAAATGCAATTAGTGAATATGTTCAAAACAAAGATCAATAGCTTTCTGTACGCCAAATTATATCATAGAATTCCTACACTGTGGAAGCAGGCCATTTGGCTCACTGAGTCCACACTGACCCTCCAAATAGCATCCCAGCCAGACACCCCCATCCCCATATTATACCATTGACCCTGCATGTCCCATGGCTAATCCACCCAGTCTGTAGGTAACCTACAGGTAACGAAGCATGGCCAATTCACTTAATCTGCACATCTTTCCACAGTTCTGAGGAAGAGTCACTGAACCTGAAACATTACTGTGGGCTTTCTCTCCACAAGTGCTGTCAGACCTGCTGAAGTAAACAGGCTGGAAGAACACAGCAAGCCAAGCAGCATCAGGAGGTGGTGAAGTCAATCTTTCAGGACAGGGGTGTGTGTGTGTGTGTCTCGGGGTAGCCGCAGAGAAAGGGGGTGTAGGGGGCAGGGTGGTGAAATGGGGATAGGTGAAGACAGGCAGAGGGTAGACCTGGTTGGTCAGTGGGAGGAATGAATCCAGTAGGTAGATGGGAGGAGTGGAAAGGAGGTTATTTGAAATTGGAGAACTCAACATTGAATAGAACTACTGGATTAGTGGTGCTGGAAGAGCACAGCAGTTCAGGCAGCATCCAACGAGCAGCGAAATCGACGTTTTGGGCAAAAGCCCTTCATCAGGAATAAAGGCAGTGAGCCTGAAGCAAGGAGAGATAAGCTAGAGGAGGGTGGGGGTGGGGAGAGAGTAGCATAGAGTACAATGGGTGAGTGGGGGAGGAGATGAAGGTGATAGGTCAAGGAGGAGAGGGTGGAGTGGATAGGTGGAAAAGAAGATAGGCAGGTCGGACAAGTCCGGACAAGTCAAGGAGACAGTTACTGAGCTGGAAGTTTGAAACTAGGATGAGGTGGGGGAAGGGGAAATGAGGAAGCTGTTGAAGTCCACATTGACGCCCTGGGGTTGAAGTGTTCCGAGGCGGAAGATGAGGCGTTCTTCCTCCAGGCGTCTGGTGGTGAGGGAGCGGCGGTGAAGGAGGCCCAGGATCTCCATGTCCTCGGCAGAGTGGGAGGGGGAGTTGAAATGTTGGGCCACGGGGCGGTTTGGTTGATTGGTGCGGGTGTCTCGGAGATGTTCCCTAAAGCGCTCTGCTAGGAGGCGCCCAGTCTCCCCAATGTAGAGAAGACCACATCGGGAGCAACGGATACAATAAATGATATTGGTGGATGTGCAGGTGAAACTTTGATGGATGTGGAAGACTCCTTTAGGGCCTTGGATAGAGGTGAGGGAGGAGGTGTGGGCACAGGTTTTACAGTTCCTGCGGTGGCAGGGGAAAGTGCCAGAATGGGAGGGTGGGTCGTAGGGGGGTGTGGACCTGACCAGGTAGTCACGGAGGGAACGGTCTTTGCGGAAGGCGGAAAGGGGTGGGGAGGGAAATATATCCCTGGTGGTGGGGTCTTTTTGGAGGTGGCGGAAATGTCGGCGGATGATTTGGTTGATGCGAAGGTTTGAAGGGTGGAAGGTGAGCACCAGGGGCGTTTTGTCCTTATTACATTTGGAGGGGTGGGGTCTGAGGGCGGAGGTGCGGGATGTGGACGAGATGCATTGGAGGGCATCTTTAACCACGTGGGAAGGGAAATTGCGGTCTCTAAAGAAGGAGGCCATCTGGTGTGTCCTATGGTGGAACTGGTCCTTCTGGGAGCAGATACGGCAGAGGCGGAGGAATTGGGAATACGGGATGGCATTTTAGCTAGACAGCTCAGTAACTGTCTCCTTGACTTGTCCGGACTTGTCCGACCTGCCTATCTTCTTTTCCACCTATCCACTCCACCCTCTCCTCCTTGACCTATCACCTTCATCTCCTCCCCCACTCACCCATTGTACTCTATGCTACTCTCTCCCCACCCCCACCCTCCTCTAGCTTATCTCTCCATGCTTCAGGCTCACTGCCTTTATTCCTGATGAAGGGCTTTTGCCCGAAACGTCGATTTCGCTGCTCGTTGGATGCTGCCTGAACTGCTGAGCTCTTCCAGCACCACTAATGGTTTTTTAGCATCTGCAGTCATTGTTTTTACCTTGTTGAATAGAACTGCTGAGCCTTTTCAGCAATTTCTGATTTTGTTTCTGCACTTCTTTGGACTTTGGGTGGAAACCGGAGCACCCAGACGAAACCCATGAAAACATGGACAGAATATGCAAACTCCACCCAGACCTTGGCCCAAGGGTGCACTCAAACCCGGGTCCCAGATGCTGTGAGGCAACAATGCCATTGAGACCCTATGCCATAATGTGGGAAAGTCACGTTGAGGTAGATGATTACCCAGGGTGCAATTGATTGGCGGATCAGTTTTGACGGGCGACACGGCTAACTCCAGTTCTTACATACCGTTGGAATACTGTAGGGGGCGCAATGATTGGGAGGTCCAGCGAATCCAGAACGTGAGGCCTTTCTTGCGGCCCATAGCAAGCCGTCGGCGTGGGTATAAAAAGGAGAGCGCGCCAGTGGCGTGGTTATTGGGAATGGCGGCTGAGTGAGTGAGTGAGTGAGTGAGTGAGTGAGTGAGTGAGTGAGTGAGTGAGTGAGTGAGTGAGTGAGTGAGTGAGTGAGTGAGTGAGTGAGTGAGTGAGTGAGTGAGTGAGTGAGTGAGTGAGTGAGTGAGTGAGTGAGTGAGTGAGTGAGTGAGTGAGTGAGTGAGTGAGTGCCCTCCTACACGCTTGATCTTATTTGATCGGCCGGGAGGCCCGGGCCCCGGCCTGAGGTGATGAGAAACAAACCGCTCGCGAGCTGCCGGCGATGGGCGGAGGCGGCGGGAAAGGCCCCGGGTGCAGCGGAGTTGATGAACCGATCAGATAGATGAGACCGCGGCTCAAAGCCCGGCCGTTGAGTATCGAGGCGATTCTGATCCGCGTTCACCACCCGGGGCCGGGGGTTGGGGGATTGGCGCAGGGACGGGGTGGGGAAAGCGGGTGGAATACACACGGCGATGGGAGGAAAGGAGGCGATGAAGGCTAGTCTGGGACGGGGAGAGCGGCTGGCGTGAGGTTTGGGTGGTGGGGGCGGGGGAAGAGACACCCAGGGACTGGGGTGGGGTTGAGAAGGAAAAGAATACCGAAAAGGAAAACATAAAGATTCAGACGGGGGAATCACCATCCACAGACCTTTCTTTTGGTGGTGGTGGTGGTGGGGGGGGGGTGGGGTGGATGTAGAAGTAATACCCAGCGTTGGGGACTGGAAAGGGAGCAGGAAAAGTAATGGGGTGTAAGTCATTTACTGTTTTATGTGAACGCAGCTGTGCTGCGCAAATGAGTTACAGGTGAATGGTGCCACTTGAAAATATGATGTGGCTGTAATGTGGAATTGATAGTCTTACTTCCACTCCTATGTTTTATGATAGAGCAGGAGTTAGCCATTTGGTTGTTGTGCTCCCCACCTTTTCCTCCACTACATTGACTGAATTTGCACCACTTTGTGTCCCATGAGTTGGTTGAACAGTTCTTCAAACTCCCAAGAGAATAAGGCAGCTGGCTAGTCCCTGAACAAGTGTTGCAGACCCATTAAATAGATCTTCGGTCAGCCATATCAACAATGGACACGTACTTTCCAGGAGTTTACCATGTTCTGTTTCAAACAAACATAGATTTGCAATAAACACCACACTGGCCTATCTGCTAGCAAATCACGGACAATGGAAGTGATCTCATTTGAAAGTGAACTCGCTTTGAGGGCAGCAAAGGCAGGATAAAGGGAGAGTGCACCTGGCCCCATTCTGGTTATCGTGAATCTAGAAATGTGTTAGCCAATTTTCTGTAGTTTCTAAAACGTCCCTTTCTCTTGACCCTGGGCTAGTGTACAGTATTTGATAACATCTTTTATATATTGCTTTAACTTCCAATTGACTCTGGAATGAAGCTGGGAAACTGGCATTTATTGGTGGCTCTGATTGAAGAATTAGAGTTTTGATATTCCTGTGTCCATTGGGAAAATTACTGCTGCAGAATCTTGTGCCCAACAGATTCTGCAGCAGTAATTCTCCCAATTCTCTCTTGGTGACCAAATCTATTCCTTAGGTTTCTGTAATGAGCTGAGGGTTACGAGGGTACTCCACTGAATTTTACAGATTAGCAATAAGAACTCCTTTGAGCACCTCTTCCTGCATGCAGTAACACGGTCCAGACAGCTCTATCTATCTCTTTATGATTGTCTTTCAATAGCAACAGACTAATGAGATAACATTCAATTTTAATAAGTTCATAGTAAATAAGCTCAAATGGAGTGAATCAGGATTGGAAAATCCGATGGGGAAACAAATGGATAATTGGTTTCTCCAGATATGTCACAAATAGAAAAAAACTGCTCTCCCATTAATACATTTAAAACATACAATCTGTTAGTAAAATGTACAACAGATTAACTTTTCAATAAATGTACATATACATAAAGAAAGATTGTATTTATGTAGCACAGAGGGCACATAGCAAATGACACTAAAATTGGAGGTGTAGTTGACAGTGAAGAAGGTTACCTCAAGAGTACAATGGGATCTTGGTCAGATGGGCCAATGGGCTGAGGAGAGGTAGTCTTTGGTTTGCTTGCCTCTATTGGTCAGTGTGTTGAGTATAGGAGTTGGGAGGTGATGTTGCAGTTGTTCAGGATGTTGGTTTGGTCACTTTTGCATTATTGCATGTGAAACTTGAAAGGGTTCAGAAAAGACTTAAGATGGTGTTGCCACGGTTGGACAGTTTGAGCTATAGGCAGAGGTTGAACAAGCTGGGGCTATTTTCACTGGAGCATCAGACTCTGGGGGGGATCTTATAGAGGTGTATAAAATCATTGAGGGGCATGGATAGTGTAAATACGCAATATCTTTTCCAAGGGTGGGGATTCCAAAACTATAGGGGATAGTTTTAAGGTGAGAGAGAAAAGGTATAAAAAGGACCTAAAGGTCAACCTTTTCACATAGAGGATGATGTCTGAATGGAATGAGCTGCCAGAGGAAGTGGTGGAGGCTGGTATGATTACAACATTTTAAATTTAATATGAATAGAAAGGGTTTAAAGGGATATAGGCCAAGTACTGGCAGATGGGACTAGATTTATATAGGATATCTTGTTGGCATGGACAAGTTGGACCGAAGGGTCTGTTTCGTGCTGCATATCTCTATAACTTCACCAATGCATTCCACCCTGAACTTAAATTCACCTGGACCATCTCTGGCGGCTGCCTCCCCCCCCCTTCCTGGAACTCTCCATCTCCATCAACAGTGACTGACCCAACACTGGCATTTTCTACAAACCCAACTCCCTCGGGAACCTGGATTACAACTCCTCCCACCCTGCCTCCTGCTAAAATGCTATCCCATTATTCCCAATTCCTCTGCCGCATTTGCTCCCAGGAAGACCAGTTCCACCACAGAACACACAAGATGGCCTCCTTTAAAGACTGCAATTTCCCTTCTCATGTGGTTGATAATGCTCTCCAGGGCATCTCATCCACCTCCTGAACTCTGCCCTCAAATCCCACCCCTCCAACAGTAACAAGGACAGACCCCTCCCCCGTTCTCACCGACCTCCGTATACATCGCATCATCCTCCGCCATTTCTGCCAACAAACAGACCCCACCACCAGAGATTTATTTCCCTCCCAACCTCTATCCGCTTTCTGTAGAACATTCTCTCCTTGACGACCTGGTCAGGTCCATGACCCCAACGCAGCAACCCCCCCTCCTCCCCTGCTAATGCAGGAATTGTAAAATCTGCACCCACACCTTCCCCCTCACTTCTGTCCAAGGCCCCAAAAGGAGCCTTCCACATGCACCAAAGTTTCACCTGCACTTTCACATACTGTATCCATTGCTCCCGATGCATCTCCCCTAAATTTGGGAGTCAGGATGCCTACTCACAGAGCGCTTCAAAGACAAAATGTCTGGAACACCTGCGCCAACCAACCCCACAATCCCATGGCCGAACAGTTCGACTGTGCCGAGGACATGCAGGCCCTGGGCCGCCTCCACTGCCTTACCACCCGAAGCCTGAAAGAAGGAACGCCTCATCTTCTGCCTTGGGACCCTCCAACCCCATAGCATTAATGCGGATTTCACCAGTTTCATTTCCTTTTATCCCAGTTCCAATCTTCCAGCTCAGCATTGCCCTCATGACCTGTCTCACCCTCCCCTTTGATCTATAACCTTTACCCCACCTCCATCCACCTATTGCCCTCTCAGCTACCTTCTCACAGCCCCTCCCCACTCCTATTTACCTCTCCACCCCAAGGCTCCCAGCCTCGTTCCTGATGAAGAGCGTTTGGCTGAAATGTCAATTTTCCTGCTCCTTGGATGCTACCTGACCTGATGTGCTTTTCCAACACCACACTCTACTAATCTCCAGCATCTGCAGTCCTCACTTTCACCCATTTGGTCATTTAGACCTGTTCCACCGTTCAATATGGGGGAGCCAAGGCAAGGCGGTCAAGGCATTTGTCTGTCTTCCTCATTGAAGAGCAAAGTGAATATTGCCCATGGGCTTTGTGTTCCAGTAGGACTCTGATTTTCATGTATGGATTCTGTTCCCCATTGCAGGGGCATTTCAGACACGAAGTATCTCAGTTCATTGAAGAAACAAGCATTTTGCACTTGAAAATTTCGCACCACTTATTATGAAGCGGTCTGTAATTTCCACACGTTTAGTGTGATCACTTAATAATGCCACCAAATCTAAAAGGACAAATTTCAAACATATAGACTGTATGTTAAGTATGCCATCAAATATTTAGGGTCACAGTTTTAACAATATGATGAAAGAGTAGTCAGAATGGGTAGGTAGTGTGAGACATCCTTGATCGCATCCTACTCCCTAACGAGTGCTCACTTTAGAACCATTGGGAAGTGCAACCAGAGCCAAGGACATGGCACCATTGGTGCCTTAGCTTTATAGCAGGGTTCCAAAATCTCTGGAACAAGAATAGTGATAGATGATTCAGTAGTTCCAGAACTAATTAGGTGTTTCTGCCATTTCATAAACATACCACCCTCTGTGTGAAGAAGTTGCCCCTTGGGTCTTTTTTATCTTTTCACCCTAAACCTATGCACTCTAGTTCTGGTCTTGCCCCACCCCAAGGAAAAGACTTTGTCTATTTATCCTATTCATGCCCCTCACGATTTTATAAATCTCTTAAGTTCACCCCTTAGCCTCTGACGCTCCAGAGAAAACAACCCGAGCCTATTCAACCTCTCCCTATAGCTCAAATCATCCAACGCTGGCAACGTCCTTGTAAATCTTTTCTGAACCCTTTCAAATTTCACAATATCCTTTTTATAAGAAGGAGACCAGAATTGCACACAGTATTCCAACAGTGGCCTAACCAATGTCCTGTACAACTGCAACATGACCTCCCAACCCCTGGACTCGATACTCTGACCAATAAAGGAAAGCATACCAAACGCCTTCTTTCCTATCCCATCTACCTGCGACTCCACTTTCAAAGAGCTATGAACCTGCACTCCAAGGTCTCTTTGTTCAGCAACACTCCCTAGAACCTTACCATTAAGTGTATAAGTCCCACTAAGATTTGCTTTCCCAAAATGCACCACCTCACATTTATATAAATTAAACTCTTATCTGCCACTCATCAATCTACTGGCCCATCTGATTAAAATTCTGTTGTAATCTGAGGAAGCCTTCTTCGCTGTTCACGCCACTTCAACCTGTTTGTCAGACTGAGACTACGTGTTTTCAAGACCCCCTTCCTAGATTACCCCCAGTAAATACAATTTCTGGAGAACAAGATGGACAAACTCAGTTTTCACGGCTCAGTTTTCAGTGTGAACTGTGGGACTGTTGTGCACTTTGCTTCTCAGAAACCTAGCTCAACCCATCCATTCTGGATTGCGCACTTCAGGCGGAAGGTTTTTCTATCCATCATGTGGACAGTACAGCGTCCTTGGGTAAGATGAAGAGTGGAGGGGTTTGCTTATTAATCAACAACTTGTGGTGCATCGACATTGCAAACCTGGGCAACCATTGCTCCCCAAACCTTGAATTCCTCAGCATCAAATGCTGACCCTTCTATCTTCCATGGGAATTCACTGCTGCTATATACCGGCTGTGTGTGTACTGCCACAAGCAAAGATTGCAGAAGCTCTGGATGTGCTGTACTCCACGACTAACACGCTGGAGACGGAACACCCTGAGGCCTTGTTTATTGTAACTGCCAACTTCATTCAAGCCAATCAAAGGAAAGTGTTGCCCAAATACCAATAGAACATTACCTGGCCCATGAGGGGCCTGAATATTTTAGACCACTGTACACCATTGTGAAGGATGCCTACCACTCCATCCCCCTTATTTCAGGAACTCCAACCACAATGCAATATTTCTTCTGGCTTACAGGCAAAAGCTCAAGCAGGTGACTCCCTCGTGCATACAGGTTTAGTGCTGGTCAGAGGATCAACTCTGGTGCTGTCTGGAATTGGCTGACTGGGCTATGTTCAAACAGTCTGCAGGTATCTCAGATGAGTATATCACCACCATCGCAGACTTTATCAGCAAGTGTGTTTAGGACTGCATACCGAGGAATCAATCCAATGTTCTCCAATAGGAAACCTTGGATGAATCTGGATATAGTGAACCTGCTAAAAACCAGGCATGAGACCTGTAGTGACCCAGACAGAACTGGCAACTATGGCAAGGACTGAAAGACATCACAGGCTCTAAAAAGAGACAGTGCAAGAACACAGACAATAACATCCCTCCTAGACTGTCTCAACACCTTCTGTGCTTGTTTTGGGCAGAAGTCTGATGGAGAGGTAACACCTATTCTGACAAATTCTGACAAACTTATCCCAACAGTCAAAGGTCAGATCAGTTTTCCTTCGTGTGAATCCAAGGAAAGAATTGGGACCAGACAGAGTACCAGGCTGTGCACTCAGAGTATGCACAGATCAACTAGCAGAAGTCTTCTTGGACATCTTCAACCTCTCCCTGCAGCAGGCCACTGTTTCTGCCTGTTTCAAAATGGCCAACATCATCCCTGTGCCTAAGAAGACATGCAGCATGTCTCAATGATACCACCCAATGGCTCTAACTTTGCTGGTCATGAAGTGCTTTGAAAGGCTGGTCATGGCATTAACCAACTCCAGTCTCCCCACTACTCTTGACCCATTCCAATTTGCATATCGGACCAACAGATCCACGTCAGATGCCATATCACTTGCCCTTAACTCCTCCCTAGAAGATCTTGGCACCAAGAATAGCTATGTAAGAATCCTACTCATTGACTACAGTTTAGCTTCAACACAATTATCCCCTCAAGACTGATTACTAAACTTAGTGATCTCAGACTAAGCCCTACTCTCTGCAACTGGATCCTCGGTTCCTTGACCCACAGGCCACAATCAGTGAAGATTGGGGACAATATTTCATCCTTACTAACACTCAACACTGTGGCCTCCCAGGGGTACGTACTCAGCCCCATACTGTACTCACTATGCCCATGATGAAGTGGCCAAATACCAGACTAATGCTATTTACAAGTTTGCTAATGACACCACCATAGTCGGTCAAATCTCAGATGGTGACAAAACAGACTACAGGCAGGAGGTGGAAGACTTGGGAAAATGGTGCACTGAGAACAACCTAGCTCTCAACGCAGGAAAAACCAAGGAACTCCTTATTGACTTTCAGCAGGATGTTACTCATGCCTCCTTACACATTGACAGCAGAGAAGTGGAACAAGCGGAAAGTGTAAAGCTCCTGGGAGTGGTCATCCACAACAAGCTTTCTTGGACTCTTCATATGGACACACTGGTTACAAAGGCCCAACAATGTCTCTTCCTCAGCAGCTGAGGAAGTTTGGCATGACGGCAAATACCCTTGCCAACTTTTATAGGTGCGCCATTGAGGGCATTCTATCTGGATTTATCACTAGGGCAACTGTACCATTCAAGATCGTAGACTGTTACAGAGAGTGGTTAACTTGGCCCGGACAATCACAAAGGCCAACCTCCCATCTATAGAATCCATCTACCAGGCCCACTGTCAAGGAAAGGCCCCTAGCATTCACAAAGATCCTTCTCACCTTGGCAATGCTTTTCTACAACCTCTCCCATGGGGGAGAAGCTACAGAAACCTGAACAAACACACCAGCCGGTTTCGAAACAGTTTCTACCCTACTAATCTTAGAACACTGAATGGACTCTCAAACTCTGAGCATTCGCATGTACCTGTGTTTTTGTTTTTGCAACTGTTTACCTATTATTTACTTATTTATGCTACTTAAATCTGTGATCTGCCTGTATTGCTCACAAGACAAAGCTTTTCACTGTGCTCATGACAATCAATTCAAAAGTCGCAGACCCAGCACTGATCCTTGTGGCACTCCACTGGTCACAGCCCTCCAGTCTGAAAAACAATCCTCAATTACCATCTTCTGTCTTCTACCTTTGAGCCTGTTCTGTATCCAAATGGCTAGCTATCCCTGTATTCCATGAAATCTAACCTTGCTAACCAGTTTTCCATGGGGAACCTTGCTGAATGTTTTACTAAAGTCCACATAAATCATGTCTACCACTCTGCCCTAATCCTCTTTGTCATTTGTTCAAAAAACTCACTCGTTTGTGAGACATGATTTCCCACGCACAAATCCATGTTGACATTCCGTAATCAGTACTTGCCTTTCGAAATACGTGAACATCCTGTCCTTCAGGATTCACTCCAACAACGTGCACACCACCCATGTTAGACTCACTGGTTTATAGTTCCCTGGCTTGTCCTTACCACCTTTCTTAAACAGTGGCATCACGTTAGCCAACTTCCAGTCTTCCTGCACCTCACCTGTGATTATCGACGATACAACTGTCTTAGCAAGTGGCAGAGTAATCACTTCCCTAGCTTCCCACAGAGTTCTAGGTTACATCTGATCACATGCTGGGGATTTATCCACTTATATGCATTTCAAGATTTCCAGCACTTCCTCCTCTGTAATACGTACATTTTTCAAGATATCACCATCTATTTCCCTAAATTCTATATCTTCCATGTCCTTTTACATAGTAAATACTGATGCAAAATACTCATTTGGTATCTCCCCCATCTCTAGCGGCTCCACACAAAGGCCGCTTTGCTGATCTTTAAGGGGCCCTATTCGCTCCCCAGTTACCCTTTTGTCGTTAATGTACTTGTAAAAACCCTTTGGATTCTCCTTAACTATATTTGCCAAAATTATAGCATTTCCCCTTTTTGTCCTCCCGATTTCCCTCTTAAGTATACTCCCACTGCCTTTATACTCTTCTAAGCATTAACTTCATCTATCCGGTCTATACTTGACATATGCTTCATTCTTTTTCTTAACTAAGCTCTCAATTTCTTTAGTCATCTAGCAGTCTCTATATCTACCAGCCTTTCCTTTCACCTTAACTGGACTCTCTTTCTCTCATTTTCCAGCCATCCCTTTACCTGCGAACATCTGCTCCCATTTAGCCTTTGAAAGTTTTTGCCTCATACTGTCATAATTGGCCATTCTCCATTTAGAACTTCAACTTTTAGATCTTGTCTCTCCTTTTCCATCACTATTTTAAAACTAATAGAATTATGATTGCTGGTCCCAAGGTGCACCCCCACTGACACCTCAATCATCTACCCTGCCTTATTCCCGAAGAGTAGGTTACATTTTTCACTTTCTTTTATAGGTACATCCACATACTGAATCAGAAAATTTTCTTGTACACACTTCAACTCCTCTCCATCTAAACCCTTAACGCTATGGCAGCCCCAGTCTATGTTTGGAAAGTTAAAATCCCCTGCCATAACCACCCAATTACAGATGACTGAGATCTCCTTACAAATTTGTTTTCTCAATTTCCCTCTTGACTATTAGGGGTCTATAGTACAATCCCAATAAGGTGATCATCCCTTTTTTATTTTTCAGTTCCACCAAAATAACTTCCCTGGATGTATTTCTGAGAATGTCCTCCCTTAATACAGCTGTAATGCTATCCTTTATCAAAAATGCCACTCCCCCTCCTGTCTTGCCTTACTTTCTGTACTTCCTGTAGCATCTGTATCCTGGAACATTAAGGTGCCAGTCCTGTCAATCCCGGAGCCATATTTCTCTAATTGCTATGATATCCCAGTCCCATGTTCCTAACCATGCCCTGAGTTCATCAGCATTCCCTGTTAGGTCCCTTACAATGATATACATGCAGTTTAATGTATCAGTTGTACCTTGTTCTCTGCTTTGTCTCTGCCTGCTCTGACTATTTGACTTGCTTTGGTTTTCAACTATACAGTCTCAGACTGATGTCTTTCCTCACTATCTCCCTGGGTCCACCACCACCTCCTCCCGCACCCCTATCTTACTAGTTTAAATTCTCCTGAGCAGCTGTGGCAAATCTCCCTGCCAGTATGTTGGTCCCCTTCCAATTTAGGTGCGATCCATCCTTCTTGAACAGGTCACTTCTACCCCAGAAGAGATTCCAATGATCCAAAAATGTGAATCCTTTCTCCCTTACACCAGCTCCTCAGCCATGCATTCATGTGCTCGATCCTCCTATTCCTGCCTTCACTAGCCCATAGCACCGGGAGCAATCGAAATATTACTACTCTCGAGGACCTCCTCTTTAAATTCCTGCCTAACTCTCTCTAATCTCCCTTTAGGATCTCAACCTTGTCCCTTCCTATGTCGTTGGTTCCAATATGTACAATGACGTCCGGCTGGCCTCTCTCCCGGCCCTGGGAACATTCTGCACACTGAGACATCCTTGATCCTGGCAGCAGGGAAGCAAGACACCATTCTGATCTTTCACTGCTGGCCACTGAACCCTACAGGCCTTGAGCTATCCATCAGGTGGGAAAAACAAATCCAGCTGAGAAATGCATCTGCTGGTGAGATAAGTTCCTTCAAAGAAGTACCACTCTAAATTAAGTGGGAGATGTCATAAGGTAACCTTGCACAGCTCGCATGTCTGATACAGTTGTTTTACAAAATGGCTTCTTAGCAAGGAGGGCAAACTTTTGATCACAAAATGGCTTCCTGACACTGTCAGAATGTCTTCAATGTTAGGTTTAGAATCATTTTAAATCTAGGAGCAGACTCCTGCTTTTTATCTTCAGCACTGAATCATTCTATACCTGAGGCTGAAATGTTACCATAAGGTTGCATGTAAACTGATTCATTAGTCTTGAATTAAACATACTTTCTTTTCAGGGTTGTCATTCAAATTCAAATAAGACATAAGATCTGATTGACAGTGGGGCGGTCTGTAGAATGGTCTGAAAAACAGCAACTTTTAGTCAATATTATCTTTTATAGAGTTTGCATTTCATAACCAGTAATGGCTACTCAAAATCATCAAAGTCTCAAAAATGCAATTAAATTCAATCCATAGTAAGTAAGCACAAAGAGTTAATTTTCTACTAGCTTTGGCAGTCCCAGCACTAAAATGGTCTCTCTCTCATGTCCTTTTTGAACTCTCAGGTCAGGGACCTGTAACAGAGCTTGCATAGGGTAATAAGAATCCATTATAATTGATAGGCCTGGACTGTCAATTACAAGGCGTTTAGGTCAGAATCAAACACTTATAACATTCACAGCTGTTTCCTTGTGAAATTAATCACTCAGTGTCCTGTTCACACAGATTGACTGATGTTCAGGCAAATGTTCTTAATTACTTTAAAGCATCCTGTTATCACTTCTGCATAACTTGAGTTACCTCTTTTTTTGAGCCTACCTGCCTGTCAGCTTATTTTCCAGTGCGCAGCAAATGTGTTTGATAAATCAGTATTACATTTTTAGTCTAAATGTATAAGGACAAGTTTTAAGGCTATAGACTTTCTCACTGTCACATCAGAATTTAGGAGCCAGAGTCAGCCATTTGGTCGTTCAGTCCTGCTCCACTGTTGAATAAAATCTGGCTGGACTGTCAGTTCAACCTGTCTGCTGCTGACATTGTTATTTTACTTTTGAGATTCTTCCACACTTGATGCAATGCAACACACCAACATCTGTGAACAAGCAACCAAATTTATTAAGCACATTACAGTCCAAGTTTTCAGGAGGAACCTTTAACACACACCTTGCAGAGTTTACAGGGTCGTGGCAAAAGCTGTCTCTGAACAAAGGAAATAGTTTTTATACAAAACTCTTGACATCACAGTTAGTACTGCCCACAATACAACCTTCAGCCATCCCCTCATAGTCACATGCCACTCAAGATACAATGCAGTGACCACCCCACCTCCAGAAACAATGTAACACAAATCATCCCTTAATGGTCAAAGCTGTTACAAATTGTTTTTTGTAACTATAGAGGGGTAATCAAATTCTGACTAATGTTCTTATTGATTCCTGGATGAAAATGTAAATTATCCCTGAATGGCAAGAAAATGGCCGTGTAAACCTCCCACTTTCCACCTAGAAGACAAAGCTACACCACCTTACCCACCAGGGCATTCAATTTCTTGCAGGTCAGTAGAGCAAATTAACTCTTTAATATCCGATTACCTCCTTTTATTATTCCATGATAACAACCTAGATGGGGGATTAGAAAAGCACGAGCAATTTATTCATAAGAATCTTACACCCAGCACTTAAGCAAATTATTGACACACAACATACAATGATTATAACAAGAATCACCAGCTTCTGGATTAGTGGTGCTGGAAGAGCACAGCAGTTCAGGGAGCATCCAAGGAGCAGCGAAATCGACGTTTCGGGCAAAAGCCCTTCATCAGGAATAAAGGCAGAGAGCCTGAAGCGTGGAGAGATAAGCTAGAGAAGGGTGGGGGTGGGGAGAGAGTAGCATAGAGTACAATGGGTGAGTGGGGGAGGGGACGAAGGTGATAGGTCAAGGAGGAGGGTGGTGGATAGGTGGAAAAGGAGATAGGCAGGTCGGACAAGTCATGGGGATAGTGCTGAGCTGGAAGTTTGGAACTAGGGTGAGGATCACCAGCCCTTGCAGTAGATAGGATTCCCAGGATCCTCCCAGTAGCCAGCCTTCTCCGTTCTTAGGGCCTTGTCTAAAATTATTCAGTTGGTTCTGAATAAACTGAATGGCACGGGTTATGTTGTATGATTTGTATATCTATCAAAAATCTTTTGTCCTGACTAATATGAAAGACAATGTCTTCCATTTTCTAGGGGATTAAAATTCCACATTCGAATGAGCCTTTGAAAGAAATGAATTCTCTTCTGTTTTGAAAGGGGAGCAGCTCATTCTTAAACTATGCCCCCTGCCAGAAGTGACATGTTTTAGATACCTATCCAATGCAGACCCCTGAAGATCTTGTTTTTCAATAAGGGTGGTAAGGTCAGCACTAGGGATCTGTTTTGAATTTGCCTTGGGTGACTGTGGTGAAGTTTGCATGTTGTGTGTCTGTGTGGTTTTCAGCCTGGTGGTCCAATTTCCCCACAGTGCAAAGATTAATGAGGTTGGCCATGATAAATTGTCCACAGTGTCCAGGGATGTGCAGAACAAGCGGATTAGCCATGGTAAATTGAGCGGGGGGGGAGGGGGGTACACACAAGTGAATGCAAAGCTCAGCTCACGAAATTTCATAGTCATTTTAACCAAGGTGGTTTGAGAATCTTTTGGAATAATTATTTAGGACTACATTAATAAAGCAAATGTGGATGAATTAAACAAAGTTGGCATGGGTTTTTAGCATAATTCGGGTTTAAGTTTGAATATCTCTTGATGCAAGAAGGTTGATAAGAGCAATGCGTTGCTGTCTATGGACTTGAAAAGGTAATTGCCACAGCACTGCACAACAAATCTGAGCAAAGTTATAGCTCATGGAATAAGAAAAGGAAAGGTGGCAACATGAATACACAAAGCAATAATACTTGAAGGATGTTTGATTCTTGATGTGGAGGACAGAATTTCAAAGTTTGCTGATGAACTTGGAAACATCACAAAGTGAAGAGAACAGGGTAGAACTTCAAAGCAAATGGACATGTTGGAGGAAGTGGACAGGTGCAAGATGCAAGTCAATACATAGAAATGTAAAGTTTTTTTTGGGAAGTGGAGACAATTCTTAAGGGGAACAGTACAAGATATGGCATAAGAAACCTTTTCACACGATATAGTTAGGATTGGGAATGGATTTGGTAAGGCAGAGACTGCCTTGACTGATCCATTCCAGAAAGTATTGGATTACCATCTGTAGAGGATGAACATGCAGGGGTCAGAAGAATAAGGCAGAATGTGGAGATAATTGCTTCGTTGGCAAATAGTGCAGTCTGATAATGCTGATGGGAGAAACGTGCTGGAATTCAAGCCCCTGCCACGTCTTATTTAATCACCAAAGTAGCTTACTGCTGTCTAAGAATTGAAATGAATTGCTCAATTTATTCAATACACCAAAAATTGTTCAAGAACAAACATTCTTTAAAAAGGGGCAAAACTAAAACAAATTAACCAAGGTACTGTGCAGACTTTTATCCTTCTTAATCCTCACACATAGATGATACTGTTTTGCAGAGTATTGTATGTTTTGAAAACTTTGTGGGATAAACACCATTGTAGGCCAAAGAGTCCAAACTAATATTACAATAAATTGACTTAACTCAGTTCTTGGTTTTCTGTTGATGAGATCAGTTGCTGTCAATTGCAAAATAACAGAAGATCTTCATAACACATTCCAATGGGAAATTTAGAGCAGTTCTATTTAAAATACAACTTTGTTCAAATTTGTTCACTGAAAAAGAGTTTCTGGTTTTCCTTCAAAGAGCTCTTTTAATTTTACTGATAAAAGTTTTCCTCTTACCAGTTTTATTCCAGCTGCTGTTTTTCGAGACAATTTACAACTTTACAGGACAATGTACCAAATTCATGGGCTGTTACTAAGCAGCATCCAACACAGAAATATCCCAAATCAAAATTTTGCTCAAATTAGGCCAAAATCAATCTTTTAATTCAATTTTTGGTAAAACATTTTCTGTCACTTGGCATTTTGTGAACAGCAGACAGATCCAAGAAGTCACATGGTAAATCCTTTCCAACCCAGGAATAATCCAAATCTCCCATTTTCTAATTCTTCTCGTGCATAAGTTTTTCCAAAAATATTAATGGCTGCATTCTGCAGTGTAAACATTGTTTGGTTTTAGTATAAACAATTACAGCATTTTGATTAATATACAGATTGTATTTAGGTAATCCAACAGTCTCTGGTCAAAGCTTTTCCTCAACCAGAAGATTTAATTTAATCTTTTATGGGACAAACAGTCATGCCTTGAAATGATCGACTTGCTAGACAAATTCAGAGGGTAATCAAAAGTCAACCACATTGCTGTGTTTGAACTCATAGGTCAGATCAAGTAACAGAAGATTTCCTTCCCTGAAGGACAATGAACAAGAGGGTTTTTAAAATAATTGCTAATTGTTGCATCATAATTAGACTAGGTTTTATTGGAGTTCACCATCTGCTATGATGGTATGTCCTCCAAACATGAGGCTTGGTCTGTGGATCAATACTACCATGACACCACAGCCTCCTGTAATTGCTGGATCACAGGAGTCTCAGTTATGTGTAACATGCTGCTCATGTCTTTACGCGTTTAGAGATTCAGAAAGTTATTGCTGTCAATCATTTTAAAACAAAGTGTTTTTCAATACAGAACCAGTAAAATAAAATAGCTGTGTAACCACCAAAGGCATTTGTTTCTGTGAAGTACTTCATACTTTACAGCTCACCCAGCTGACAACAAAATGATTGTTTATGTGTCTTAGTACAATTTGAATTATTCCTGATTCAATAAAACTTGTTAGGTAGTTGCAATATCCACTCTGGGCATGTGCACACTGACTTCATGACTTAAACAGTAATGTTGCATTGGCCAGAATTGATTTTGAATATACTGCTGGTACGAAACCAGAGTGTACTGGATGAGGGAGGTATTATCTGTTTTATTCTCATGTTAGAGCCAGTGCAACATTGACATTTGATTTCTATTCACATTAAAGTGTGTGTTGTATTTATACAATGAAGCACAGAGGGTTTGATACTTTGGATTATTCATTATCAAATCATTAATGACATTGTTTATCTTTGTCATTAGATACAGGACTCTATACTTTAACAGGATTCAATGTCTTGATTTTCAATTTGTATTTTTGAAAAAAAATAGGTATGGGTTCAATGGCTGCCTGTGTAAGACTAAAACAGGTGATCATTTCATAAAACAGGTGATCATTTCAAAAGATGAATGTAGGCAAAGTAAGATTTTATTTGAAATTGAGAATATGGCTACATAGATATTTTTAATTAAACTATTAAATGATATTACACACATCATATGGGAATAGATAGAACAACACATCCAATCCAGTCAATTAATATTCCATCCACTGACTTAATTATCAATAAATAATCAGTAGCATTGTCAAGAGATACTCATACTCAGGTTGGGTGCCTGAAGGATCACTTGATTCTTACCTCCATTTTGATCCAAAACATGAATATAAATGGAATTCCTGAAGAGAACATTTGAGTGCCCTTAACCTCAAACTCTGCAAAACTAAAGTTTGGACATCATGGCCTAATAACAAAAAAAACCAGACATCTGTGCCAGTATCTTGTCAAATGGTAGACTAGTAATTCAACTCATACTGACATTTTACCAGTGTAGACTGTACAGAACTTGCTGTACCACAAGGAAGACATTTGTAAAATTCTGACCTGCTCCTGCCAGCAGTCTCACGATATAAAAGACACATGTTAAATTGTTAGAAACCAATCAGCTGTGAGTGAGAGATCAGTCATCCAGGTACCACTCAGCCACATGCAATGCAACTTAACCAGACTGGATTCATTAACCAAATAAGCTCCATAACTTGTCAATCTTCTGGCCTGATCAAGTGGTTGAATATCAATTTTGAGTATTTATCAAGTCTTGAGCGGGATGCTTCTCCATTGAGGAACAAAATTGGGCAAATCTCCTTCAACATTTAGGAGAACATCAGTTCCAAATCAGATGGCTTATCTTCTATTTGATTCCTGCTCTTACTCGTTCCTTCCTGAGGTGTTTGATAACTTCATCAATGGCTATTTTCTGAGGGTCTTCTGGTGCTTTGGCCACGTAGAGTGAAAAATGTTTGATAGCTTCTGACAGGAGCAATTCTGGGTCCACACCAGCAGCAGTCCATGCAGGGAGCCACAGCATCCTCTCACACACTATGGCATAATTTTTGTGCCAATTAACTGGGTGTTTTTTTGCAGTGACCAGCTCCTTATATAACTGAGAAAGCAAATAATGAAGATTAGGATTAGATTTAACAAAGCAAATGGACTTGTAGTCTTTAGTTGGCAAATAGATTCATAGAGTCATAAAGATATACAACATGGAAACAGACCCTTCGGTCCAACCTGTCCACGCCAACTAGATATCCCAACCCAATCTAGTCCCACCTGCCAGCACCCGGCCCATATCCCTCCAAACCCTTCCTATTCATATAACCATCCAAATGCCTCTTAAATGTTGCAATTGTACCAGCCTCCACCACATCCTCTGGCAGCTCATTCCATACACGTACCACCCTCTGCGTGAAAAAGTTGCCCCTTAGGTTTCTTATGTATCTTTCCCCTCTCACCCTAAACCTATGCCCTCTAGTTCTGGACTCCCCGATCCCAGGGAAAAGACTTTGTCTATTTATCCTATCCATGCCCCTCATGCTTTTAAAAATCTCTATAAAGGTCACGCCTCAGCCTCTGACGCTCCAGGGAAAACAGCCCCAGCCTGTTCAGCCTCTCCCTGTAGCTTAGATTCTTCAACCCTGGCAACATCCTTGTAAATCTTTTCTGAACCCTTTCAAGTTTCACGACATCTTTCCGATAGGAAGGAGACCAGAATTGCACACGATATTCCAACAGTGGCCTAACCAATGTACAGCCGCAACATGACCTCCCAACTCCTGTACTCGATACTCTGACCAATAAAGGAAAGCATACCAAACGCTTTCTTCACTATCCTATCTACCTGAGAGTCCACTTTCAAGGAGCTATGAACCTGCACTCCAAGGTCTCTTTGTTCAGCAACACCCCCTAGGACCTTACCATTAAGTGTATAAGTCCTGCTAAGATTTGCTTTCCCAAAATGCAGCACTTTGCATTTATCTGAATTAAACACTATCTGCCACTTCTCAGCTCATTGGCCCATCTGGTCCAGATCCTGTTGTAATCTGAGGTAACTCTCTTCGCTGTCCACTACACCTCCAATTTTGGTGTCATCTGCAAACTTACTAACTGTACCTCTTATGCTCGCATCCAAATCATTTATGTAAATGACAAAAAGTAGAGGGCCCAGCACCGATCCTTGTGGCACTCCACTGGTCACAGGCCTCCAGTCTGAAAAACAACCTTCCAACACCACCCTCTGTCTTCTACCTTTGAGCCAGTTCTGTATCCAAATGGCTAGTTCTCCCTGTATTCTGCAAGATCTAACCTTGCTAATCAGTCTCCCATGGGGAACCTTGTCAAACGCCTTACTGAAGTCCATATAGATCACATCTACTGCTCTGCCCTCATCAATCTTCTTTGTTACTTCTCCAAAAAACTCAATCAAGTTTATGAGACATGATTTTCCCATGCACAAAGCCATGTTGATGATCCCGAATCAGTCCTTGCCTTTCCAAATACATGTACATCCTGTCCCTCAGGATTCTCTCCAACAACATGCCCACCACCGAGGTCAGGCTCACCGGTCTATAGTTCTCTGGCTTGTCTTTACTGCCCTTCTTAAACATTTGCCAACCTCCAGTCTTCCGGCACCTCTACTGTGACTATCAATGAAACAAATATCTCAGCAAGTCGCCCAGCAATCATTTCTCTAACTTCCCACAGAGTTCTCAGGTACACCTGATCAGGTCCTGGGGATTTATCCACCTTTAACCGTTTCAAGACATCCAGCATTTCCTCCTCTGTAATCTGGACATTTTGCAAGATGTCACCATCTCTTTCCCTACAGTCTATATCTTCCATATCGTTTTCCATAGTAAATAATTATGCATAATATTCATTTAGTATCTCCCCCATTTTCTGTGGCTCCACACAAAGGCCGCCTTGCTGATCTTTGAGGGGAGGACTGCAGATGCTGGAGATCAGAGCTGAAAAATGTGTTGCTGGAAAAGCGCAACAGGTCAGGCAACATCAAAGGAGCAGGAGAATCGACGATTCGGGCATAAGGAGTGAGGAGGGTGTGCCAAGCAGGCTAAGAAAAAAAGGTAGGGACTTTTACCTTGGACTGCTTGGCACACCTTCCTCATTCCTGAAGAAGGGCTTATGCCCGAAATGTCGATTCTCCTGCTCCTTGGATGCTGCCTGACTTGCTGATCTTTGAGGGGCCCTATTCTCTCCCTAGTTGCCCTTTTGTCCTTAATATATTTGTAAAAACCCTTTGGATTCTCCTTAATTCTATTTGCCAACGCTATCTCATGTCCCCTTTTTGCCCTCCTGATTTCTCTCTTAAGTATACTCCTACTTCCTTTAGACTCTAAGGATTCACTCGATCTATCCTGTCTATAACTGACATATGCTTCCTTCTTTTTCTTAACCAAACCCTCAATTTCTTTAGTCATCCAGCATTCCCTATACCTACCAGCCTTCCCTTTCACCCTGACAGGAATATATTTTCTCTGGATTCTTGTTATCTCATTTCTGAAGGCTTCCCATTTTCCAGCCATCCGTTTACCTGCGAATATCTGCCTCCAATCAGCTTTCGAAAGTTCTTGCCTAATATGTTCAAAATTGGCCTTTCTCCAATTTAGAACTACAACTTTTAGATCTGGTCTATCCTTTTCCATCACTATTTTAAAACAAATAGAATTATGGTCACTGGCCCCAAAGTACTCCCCCACTGACACCTCAGTCACCTGCCCTGCCTTATTTCCCAAGACTGGGTCAAGTTTTGCACCTTCTCTAGTAGGTACATCCACATACTGAATCAGAAAATTGTCTTGTACACACTTAAGAAATTCCTCTCCATCTAAACCTTTAACACTATGGCAGTCCCAGTCGATGTTTGGAAAGTTAAAATCCCCGACCATAACTACCCTATTATTCTTACTTATAGCTGAGATCTCCTTACAAGTTTGTTTCTCAATTTCCCTCTGACTATTAGGGGGTCTATAATACAATCCCAATAAGGTGATCATTCCTTTCTTATTTCTCAGTTCCACCCAAATAACTTCCCTGGATGACTGATCGTAAGCTAAAGAAAGGCAAATACAGCCATCGTTGTTCGGAAGTGGATCATGGATGAAAAAAAAACTCACTTCGTAGGCATACTTATAGAGCTGCACCTTTACTGCCTCTGTTTGTTGTGGATCTTCCGCTAACTCAAATAAGAAGAAAGGAGTCTTCATCCTACAAAGTGCCAAAGTAAATCAGACAAACCCTTATTGACCTGCAATTTCATTATTTTTTATCTAAAACACAAAGTGATATGTTAGAAACTAACATAAAGCATTTCCTGATTTTGAGGGGAGTTTCACACTTCTCCCTGCTGTTGAAAGGCTTGATTCTAATGTTAAGAATTTGTTTCCTTGTTCAAATAGCAAAAGGTATTGTACTCATCAATGCCTTTCAGATCCTTAAACATAAAGAACATACCAAGACCTCCATAAAAAGGTGATAAAAAATTATGCAATGTCTGATTGTAATCTAACCCTTGGAACCCAGTTATATTCTAATCTATTATGCTGCACTCCGAGGATTAATATACAGTATTGCTAAAATGCACTTTCAGAATTGTATACAGAGACTCTTATATACTAACCAGGATTTTGTATAGCTGTCGTGAAACTTGATCTACTTCATATTTTAGTCTTTCAGATATAAAAAGGCTAACATTCCATTAGCCCTTTTGATTGAAGAGGGGACCCAGTGACTGTGCCTTTATGTACAAATTGACTGGGGCATCCACAGACTTCCATAGATTCACAACCCTCTTTAAGAAAATTCTTCTCATCTCAGTTTCATTTTGCTGACCCTTGTATCCTTTAATGAGAACTGCAGATATATCCTTGCATAAGGAGATCAAAGTATGCAGAATTCCAGACTTGGTCTCACCAAAACCCCATGTAATTGCAGTATATCTTATTTATACACCAACTTCAATACACCATTTGCCTTTCTAACTAAAAAAAGAGAGGGAAGATGATAGATGGATAGGTTTTGAGAAATGTAGTCAGGAGAAATGGTGCAACAGAGCGGGGTGTAGGAGAGCATGAAGAACAGGGACAAGAATATCATAAAAAGGGACATCTATTAATATTCTTGTGTATTAATATACAATGCTTCCACTAGTTCCCATGTTTGAGAAATGCAGTTACCTTGCTTGCCACATTTCTTCATTTGCTATAGCTTCCCAAGAAGCTGGGTCAAACCTGTAAGAGAGAAACATCTGTTCACACTCTAGCATTTTTGCCCTGCATAGCTCACATCCTTTCTTCCATGACTTGGCTGGTCAAGATGTTGCAATGTCCCACACCCTTTTTTGCAACTCTAGCAGTGTCTAACAGACAGTCATAACTCCCATAAGATTCTCTGAACAATAACAGAAACAGTTTTAGGACATAGTACTTATGTTGTATTGCCACTGATCTAACTGGACTGAGAATCTAATTATCACCTTTTGATATTTATTGGCATCAACAATATTGAATTTCCCCACTATCAACATTCTGGAAGGGTTATTATTGACTAGAAATTGAACTGAACCAGCCATATTAATTCTGTGGTAACGAGAGCAGGTCAGAGGCTAGTAATTCTGTGACAAGTAACCTGCTTCCTGAATCTCCATCACCTGTCCATGGTCCACAAGATACAAATTATGACTGCAGCTTCAACACAACACAAACTCATCACCATCTCGAACAAAACAACAGATGTGTCGTATGTCACCTACAATATGCATTGTAGCAGTCCTCCAAAGCTCCTTCAACAGCAGCTTCCAAACCCGTGACCGTGAACACTCCCACCTCCAAATTTTCTCTCCATGCCATACACCTGACCTATTTTGCTTTTCTGTTACTGTCGCTGGATGGAACTCTTGAATTCCCTTCCAAGCAGGACTGTGGGTGTCATAGAACATAGAACATAGAACAATACAGCACAGAACAGGCCCTTCGGCCCACGATGTTGTGCCGAACTTCTAACCTAGATTAAGCACCCAACCATGTACCTATCCAAATGCCGCTTAAAGGTCGCCAATGATTCTGACTCTACCACTCCCACGGGCAGCGCATTCCATGCCCCCACCACTCTCTGGGTAAAGAACCCACCCCTGACATCTCCCCTATACCTTCCACCCTTCACCTTAAATTTATGTCCCCTTGTAACACTCTGTTGTACCCGGGGAAAAAGTTTCTGACTGTCTACTCTATCTATTCCTCTGATCATCTTATAAACCTCTATCAAGTCACTCCTCATCCTTCGCCGTTCCAACGAGAAAAGGCCGAGAACTCTCAGCCTATCCTCGTACGACCTACTCTCCATTCCAGGCAACATCCTCGTAAATCTTCTCTGCACCCTCTCCAAAGCTTCCACATCTTTCCTAAAGTGAGGCGACCAGAACTGCACACAGTACTCCAACTGTGGCCTAACCAAAGTCCTGTACAGCTGCAACATCACTTCACGACTCTTGAATTCAATCCCTCTGCTAATGAACAATAATACTCCATAGGCCTTCTTACAAACTCTATCCACCTGAGTGGCAACCTTCAAAGATCTATGTACATAGACCCCAAGATCCCTCTGTTCCTCCACCTGACTAAGAACCCTACCATTAACCCTGTATTCTGCATTCTTATTTGTTCTTCAAAAATGGACAACCTCACACTTGGCAGGGTTGAACTCCATCTGCCACTCCTCAGCCCAGCTCTGCATCATACCTAAGTCCCTCTGCAGCCGACAAATGTCCCCACATCTAAAGGACTGCAGTGGTTCGCAAAGTCAGCTCACCTTTTTCAGAACAATTCGTGATGAACACTAATCGTGGCTGAGACAATGACACCCACAACCCACGGACAAAATTTTTAAAAACATGCAAAACAGAGCTGCAGGAAATGTTTGATTTTGAGAGTACAATAATGATTTTTCTTTGGCCTGCACAACAAGTTGACAGCAGTGAAGATAACCTTCCATCAAAGAAAGTCTAAAAGTGGACTTTTTGTCATCTGACGTGAAGACAAGAAATGATCATAATTTGGATATAGCATAGTTATGAAAGAAATAATGCAGGGCTGGAGAATTAACTGAACAGCTTTTTAAAAACTGATGTGGACTTGAGGTGCCTGACCTCTAAGCTTTATTATTTGAGCACCAATCCAGTGTTCAATATCCAATGCCAATTCTGACCATAAATCTGCTTTGATCCTGCAGAAGTTGAAAATGAATGCTGCTGAAAAACCAGTTCAAACCAAAGTCTGGATTCTGGATAGAGTCAGAGAAGCACAGCACAGAAACAGATCTAGTCCCATTTGCCAACACTTGGCCCATTCCCTCTAAACCCTTCCTATTCCTCTACCCATCCGGACACTTTTTAAACGTTGCAATTGTACCAGCCTCTACCACTTCCTCTGGCAGTTTATACCATACATGCACCACCCTCTGTGTGAAAAAGTTGTCCCTTAGGTACCTTTTATATCTTTCCCCTCTCACCCTAAACCCACACCCTCTAGTTCTGGACTGCCCAACCCCAAGAAAAAGAGTTTGACTACTTACCCTATATCCATGTCCTTCCATGATTTGATAAACCTCTCTAAGGTCACACCTCAGCCTCCAACACTCCAGGGGAAACAGCCCCAGCCTATTCAGCCTCTGCCTATCGCTCAAATTCTCCAACCCTGGCAACATCCTTGTAAATCTTTTCTGAATCCTTTCAAGTTTCACAACATCCTTCCGATAGGAAGGAGACCAGAATTGCACACAATGTTCCAACAGTGGCCAAACCAATGTTCTATACAGCCGCAACATGACCTCCCAACTCCTGTACTCAACACTCTGACCAATAAAGGAAAGCATACCAAATGCCTTCTTCACTATCCTATCTACCTGCGACTCTTCTTTCAAGGAGCAATGAACCTGCACTTCAAGGTCTCTTGTTCAGCAACACTCCCTAGGGCCTTACCATGAAGGTGTATAGGTTCTGCTCTGATTTGCTTTACCAAAATCCAGCACCTTGCATTTATCTAAATTAAACTCCATCTGCCACTCTTCAGCCCATTGGCCCATCTGGTCAAGATCTGGTTATAATCTGAGGTAACCTTCATCTAACTGATAGCATCTAGGATGACAGTTTTATCCAAACTTAATTCAGACCAATATCCATCAATCTTATTTGCAATGTTGCCTGACCTGCTACACAACATTCTTGGTACTTGTTTTGGTTTTCAGTAACTGCAGTATTATGCTCTTGTACAAAAGGTCGTCTGAATTGGTTGTCTGAAGCTTAAAGGTTCAAGTTTGGATCATTTAACCACAGAATGCTGCAGTTCAGGATATTTCCTGTGAAAGTAGTGTAAAGTTCATTAACAATATTCTTTGAAGAACAGCGCACATCTGAAGTGAATGGAAAGGCAGTAATTCCAACCTCCAAAAAGAAAAAATGAATGCAATAACTACATTGGACTTACTTTATAAACGATACGCTGAAAGTAATTTTAACAAACATGGTACAGGACAATGGAAAGATGTAGAAATGTTATTTCGAGAAGAACAAAATGGTTTTAGAAAAGGGAAGTACAAAAAAAATTGTTTGCCATGAGACAAATTTCATAGTAATTATATCACAACATAACATGCACTGTTAAAGCATTTTCCTGAGTTTTAAAGATGTATTTGACATTTTATGGGATATGGATGCTCTAGAAGACGTACAGGTATTCCCCGCTTTTCAAACATTTGCTTTACACAATTTCGCTTTTACAAAAGAGTTACATTAGTCCCTGTTTTCGCAAACCGTAAGATTTTTGCTTTTACGAAAAATGGCGATAATGTTTCCCATATAAATCAAGCACTTTTGCTTTATGCCATTTTCAGCTTGTGAAAGGTTTCCTGGGAACGATCTATTTTTGGATAGCAAGGGCTGCCTGTACTGTGTTTCTGAGAAACTTGAAATAGAGTTAAAAAGCAAGGAAACAGACCCTTTGGTCAAACCAGTCTGTGTCGTACATAATCCCAAAGTAAACTAGTCTCATCTGCCTGCTTCTAGCCCATATCCCTTCAAATCTTTCCTATTTATGAACTTACCCAAATGTCTTCTAAATGTTGTCATTTTACCCATATCCATCACGTCCTCAAGAAGTTCATTCCACACGCAAACCAACCTTTGTAAAAAATTTTACCTTCACGTCTTTTTTAAATCTCTCTCTTCTCACCTTAAAAATTCTCCCCCTAGTCTTGGAAATATGATTAGAAGAAAGAAATTGATTGGATGATGGGGTGACAAAAATATGGAAGGAATTGAAAAAATAAACTGGACCTCCCACAAAAATATATGAAAGTTGGGCCAAATGATCAAAAAGATAGAGAAACTGGGTTGCTTTGCATGCGTGAAGAAGCATAAATGGTAGAAACTTCCTACAGCACATTGCTGTCTAAATATTTACCAACCGATAATTTCACTGGGGTGAGATAAGGGAAATGCAAAGTCATCTGATTAATTTAATCTAGCATGGAAACAACAATAAATTTTGCAATGAATGATCATATTGGAGGCGTCTCCTTACCTGGCAAGAATGTAAATAATCGTAGTTTTACTGATGTTATAGAAATGGGTATACGGTGAATGAGTGGATCTTTTAGTTCAGAATCTAAAAAAATCTTCTGTAATATGAAGCCAATCCACTATACGGCCCAAATTCCCTGCACTATGACATCCACTGTTCTGCACTATGATACACACCTGCCATACTCCTCTGTCCAGTTGTACATGTTCTTGGTGTGTTGGATCCAACTTTCTGGGCTGAATTGACTGGTAGAGTGAACCAGTTTCTCACAGACCCCCCAAGGCCAGAGAGAATAACTGTGCTTCCAGCTTGGGTCTCCTTCATGCAGTCCTATACATACAAAGATTTCCTTGCTGTAAAACATGCAAGTGTGAAGTGTGAGTACATCACAGTAGTCAGACAATTCTAATATTTTAAAAAATATAATCCTATCTTCACTTCAACAAAAATAACCAGTTGTGACTGTTGAAATTGGAAGTCAAGGACAATTACAGGTTCTAGTCCCATTTGTTTCCCTACTGGAGATCAGTGCAGAATAGTGCCACGAAATTCCAAACAGAATATCTGGAGCTATAATAGAACTGAGCGTTGAAACACACTGAACTCAATAGTGTTGGTAACATTTGTTTTTCTAATAGACAAACATTAGTACTAACTGAAACATTTCACAACTTTGCAAAACAAGTGCCCAAAGACTTGGAACATCTTGACAACATGGAATTAGATAGAGTAAAGCTCCATCTGCATTGCCCCATCAAACATTCAAAAGCAGGGATAACGTGGAGTTAGATAAACAGTAAAGGTCCTTCTACACTGTGCCATCAAACATTCCCAGATCATGGACTAGTCACTGAGTATAGGTGCAGTCTGAACCAGTCCAGTCTAATTTGATTGTTGTACATTTGTAGATATCTTTGCAAGAGTAACACTGCCAATTATTAGCCAGTTGCGATGACTTTCTCTTGCTGTAAATTCATCCTCATTTCTGTCTGGATTGTGGCTGACAGCAACTCATCAGCAGTAAATTCCAAACAAACAGTCGAAACAGATTTCTATTTGGATGCCAGGAGTAAAATGCAGAGATATCACACCCCAGTGTCTGTATTTAATATCACAAAGGGCCTGTGTTAAACAATGTACACAGAGAAATCAAACCTCAGGGACCAAGTCCATTCAAAGTCTGCAGCAAGGGTAAAATGATTTCTTTGTGGTCCTTTCTGATCTTCTCAAGGGATACTTTGTTTTCAGGAACTCTTTGGATCCAGAGATTTAAGTTCTCAACTAAAATGTTCTGTAAGCACAAATTTGCAAACTCAAAGCCTCCTTTAAAATGATACTAAAGGAACAAGATATTCTCTGCTGAGCAGGCAGCCAAAACAAGTGAATGGTTTTCCTTTATTTACCATCTTACCAACACCCCACACCTCCTTTGATGACTGAAATAAAGTAAACAAGATTTACCATGTCAGGCTTTTCTCAATCAACTGGACACCCAACTTTTTCCAGGTATTACAATGTTATAAAAATGTAGAACACACTAACTACAAACGGACACAAAGAAAAATCTAAGAAGATAACAAAGAAAGTGGATTTCCCCTACAATTGTTTTCTCCCTCGACCCAGATCTGAATTCTTTACTTAATCCAGCAATAGTTCCTAAAACTGAAAACCAAGTTCGAAGAAGGTATTAAGAAAGGAAGAACACATTTTTTTTGGTAAAAGTTGAAACATCCAGCTGTGAGAAACTATAAAATAATCTGCATTAGGCAAACTGAGCAATGTTCCCAAGAATCCTTTCTCCCTCCTCTCGCAGACACAACCATCTTGTTCTCCCCTTCCAAACCCCAGTTCTCCCATACTATTGCTCCAATCTCTCCAAACACAAGTTATCTCCGTCCTACCCTTCCTGTTTTCACAATCACAGCTTCTGTCTCTACAGCAGCAGCAGAGAAAATCTTTGTTTGGAGGAGTTGGAGTGGCAGCTTTTGAGAAAAACTGATCAGAGAAGCAGCTCCTCAAATTCTGTCTCTGAAGCTTCTTCATTGCTGTTTTTCCATTTAACCACAATGTCTTCTTCAATGCTTGTGACTTGTTTAACACAGTTGTCAGGGGAGCCATATTCAATGGTACTTAGGATTGAGGCTCAACAAATTCAGGAAAGGGCAACCCTTTCTTCCACAGTGAAGGAATATTGGATGTACTTGCCCACCATCCTTGTTTATTACGAGCAGTGATTAATAAATATATGATATGTTTATTTATTCATTCACAGTATGTAGACATATCTGACTAAACCAGAGTTTATTGCTCATTCTAAACGCCTTGAGAAGTGGTGACGATCTGCCTTCTCAAACCAAGCAAGAAGCAAGTTCCAAGATTACAATGCAGCAACAGTTCCAAGTCAGGATACTGCTTAGTTCGGAGGGGAACTTGCAGGTGATGGTGTTACCGTGCATTTACTGCTCTCATCCTTCTAGATAGTAGAGTTGACAGGTTTGGCAGGTGCTGTTGAAATTGTATTGCTACAGTGCATGTTGGAGATGGCTGCCAATGTGTGTCAATAATGGAGGGAGTGAATCTTCCAGATGGTGGATAGGATGCCAATATAGCTTGCTTGCTTGTCCTGGATGGTATCAAGCTTTTTAAGTATTGTTGGAGCTGTACCCATCCAGCAAAGTTGAGAGTATTCTATCACATTTCTGATCTGTGCCTTGTGAACAGATTTTTTGGAAGTCGGGAAATGAATTACTCATTAGAATATTCCGAGCTTCTAACGTGCTCTTGTAGCCACGACGTTTATATCACTAGTCAAATTCAGTTTCTGGTCAGTGGCAGCACCCACAACATTGATAGAGGATTCAGTAATGGGTGGTGCTACGGACTGTCAAAAGTAGTTTGCTTATTGGAATTGGTCATTACCTGGCACTCGTAGCATGAGCATTACTTGCCACGTTATCAGTTCAAGCCTGAATGTTGTTCATGTCTCGCTGCATGCGAATATAGATCATTTTAGTTTTTGAAGAGCTGTGAATGACACTAACTATTGTGGAATCATCAGCAAATATGCCCACTTTAGCACTGTGGACCTTATGACCAGCTGACCACCAGACAACTGAGTTTTCTCCAACCACTGAAGTACAGAGAGTTTGGTTCTGATCAGACTCTGAACTCGATACACACAAACTCAATGCATATGGGATTATGAGGTAGAAACTCACTCTCTGTTCTCATTGAGTAGGTGATGCAGGTTGAATGTCACAGTCCCAGCAGAATCCTCTTGAATTATGGGGTTCCAGCGATTTCCTGGGAAATGGACACGTGGTAGGTGCTTGGCTAGTTTTGGTAAATACCAGTTATAGGTCATCATCTGCAGGAGAAATTGCGTTACATTCTTTAATGAGATTCCTCCAGTTGTGAAGCAGCTTTGGTAATAAACTGGAAAAGACCATTCACTATCTTTGGCATCCTTGTTCCAATAAAGACAAACCTTGCTGACTCTTGCATTCAGTTCTTCAGTAAATTTTACTGATACAATGAGAATAGGTCTGATTAATATCAAACTTTCACCCAAAGAGAAACAAATCACGTTGGGGTCAGAGTTCAGAGTCATTCCAACTCTCTCCAGCCACCCTCCCCCTACCCTGGCCCTCCCGTCATTCTTCCGAGGCTGGATTAGTGATCATCCAACCCAAACAGGGGCAGGCCACAGGGATTCATGTGATTGAGGGGACAGGCAAAACAACACATCCACAATTTTGCTAAAAATACTTTTGTCCGCTATCTTGCTGTTAAATCAAAGAGCTTGAACAATTTACATGTAGTTATTGTTGCACTGCCTGGTGGCAAGGAATGGAGACAGCTTGCAGCTTAGATAGATTGTGCCCTCACTCTGAACCCAGAGGAATAACATGCAAATGGTCAGCACAGGCAGTGTGTCACTGCTAAGACAATTCATTTGAGGAGTCTATCTAGCTCACAGATCTCAAATTAAAGCTGAATCTCAAAATACAATAGCTTCCTCAAGAGACTTGAAGATATGGTTTGAGAACATTTTTGAAACTTTTGAATGTGATGTTCCTGTTGCCAGTTTGAGAGGACCAATCTAAATTGTCTTGCTCAAACCCCTGGTCACACCTTTCCTACTACCGATCTCCATCAGTCCTCTCTTCCCACTCTGTTAGCCCCACTGATTCACGACAAGTACTGACTATTTTATGTTCAGTTGCATAAATCCATTCAAGGAGAAGTGACATGAGCAGATGAGGGAGAAATGGAATAGTATGTCATGGTGGTAATTTAGATGAAATGAGATGGAAGAAGGCATGAGTGCAGCATAAACATCAGCATGAAATGTTTGTGCCAAATAGTCTGTTTCTGTGCCATACATTTCATATTACCTCCTGATCCACTAGGCTAACATCAGGTCTTTGTCCCTCACAATAATGGAGATACCGCAGGGAATTTCCTGGAAGATCTCCTCGAACCAGAATTGTTGCATTCGGAGGCAGGCTGCCCAACAGATTTCTGGCAAACTTATCCACAACTCCATTATTACTTTGGTCACAGATCCTGAAAAATAATTAGTTCATGTTTCAGAACAGAGCTTCCAAACAAAATTCTCGCTATCACCTCAAGTCTCGCATTCAACCTTCGATCTAACTACAAAGAAGTTTCCAAATGTTCAAAGATCAGAAGCTAGATGTGAACAGTCAGGAAGCTGGCACATGTTTACTTATCAACAATATAACATAAAAGGATTTTTTTTAAATCAGCAGAGTAATAGATTTTAAGTTACAAAGAATCATGTGGTAACACAGAACTGGAATACTGCTGTAAATGGCATTTTGTAAAAGCATCTCATCTGTCATTCATCAGGGAAATTTACACCAAATACCAGTGTAAAGAGAAAACAACATTTATAGTGTGTGGGAGGACAATGCTGACAGGGCGGCACGGTGGCACAGTGGTTAGCACTGCTGCCTCACAGCGCCAGAGACCTGGGTTCAATTCCTGCCTCAGGCGACTGACTGGAGTTTGCACATTCTCCCAGTGTCTGCGTGGGTTTCCTCCGGGTGCTCCGGTTTCCTCCCACAGTCCAAAGATGTGCAGGTCAGGTGAATTGGCCATGCTAAATTGCCCGTAGTGTTAGGTAAGGGGTAGATGTAGGGGTATAGGTGGGTTGCGCTTCGGCGGGGCGGTGTGGACTTGTTGGGCCGAAGGGCCTGTTTCCACACTGTAAATAATCTAATCTAATCTAAAGGTGAGCAAGTGGACTCGGATCTCTAAGCACATTATATAAAATACAAGAATGAACAAAATATTGCTTTCATAATTAACTTCACCCACCTCTTTACTTCTTATTTATTGTATCCAAGATTTTAACCCTTGCTACAGATGTACATTCTTATTTCTTTCATATTTCATAATTCATAAAATCATAAATTTTCTAAATCCCAATGCCTCTGGTAGAACGTGATCTAGGCAGCTCCTAAAATGTGAGCATTTTCAAAATACCAGAATATAAAATTGTAACCTGGTTTATTTGATATGAAATACATGAAAACAATCACCACCGTATGGCCTAAGATTCTCCCTGACCTTCACTCATTCTTCCAAGTTTCAAGTACAGCCCCAATCTCAAAATCGCTAGTCCCTGTAACTCTCGCCAGGCTTCTTATAGCATTTCCTCCTCTAAGTCATTTTTCTTATGCATGAACCTCCTCACATCTCTTTTTTCCTTCTCTAATAATCCTCAGGCTTTTCAAACTAAATTCAAACCGGTCATAACTATCCTGGATTTTCACCATCATTTCTTGCACACATCTGCTGTCCTGCCTCATTGTTTCACCATTCCAGTTCCTCAAGAAGAAAAAAATAAAGAGGAGAAACAACCTTGCAGTTACATTTATTGTTTAGGTCTTCCGGTCGCCCCAATACATCACAATTAATGTACATTGTCACTGGTTTTATATGAAAATCTGGTAGGAAAATTACATACAGCAATTTCCTACAAATAACAATGAAGTAACAACCATATCATCTGTTCAGCTGGCATTAGATATGATATAAACCAGACACGATTACAGCATCTTCATATTGGCTACAAGATCCTTGTTTGGACATTTATTTTCTGAAAGGCCACAACAAGCAGACAGGGGTTGGGGGGGGGGGGATCAGTTTAACATAGTAAGCAAAATAGGGCACATCCAACATTTTGGAGTATTTTATTCTCTGGTCTGTCAGAATGGACTTGTAACTACAACCTCTAACCCAGAGTGCAGAATTCTACGATGGAGCCAAGATAACATGGATTATCACCATCTGTAGGCAGATGATTTGAAAATTATTGCTCACCTGTAATTCAGATGGATTTGAAAGGCAATGAGGCTGATGACAAAGAGCCACTCTGCCCAGCACCACAGTGCCTTATTACCCATTATTCTCCGTAATACTGAGGAAACTGAAGCTAGACCACAGCCTGCCAGGACACACACCACCAAATTACTTTGTAACCAGAACCTTTCAACCTGCAGAAATAAAAATAGCAGAAATGAAAGTAAATGATATCTCAATTTTTACTGTCAATTTATACTACTGGTACAATGTTGAACTTAGTTAACTTGTGCAGTTGCCCAGTGAAAGAAGGAATAGATCTGTTGTCATGATTCAGATAAGCTGTTTTTGGGGATGTAATTGTGATTAATCTAGAGGCAGAGAGGATTGTTGACAAGACCCAGAACAAACAGTTTACGTTTTGTGACCAACGTTTGTGTTAATACTCCCACACCATGCCAACTGTCTTTATTCTCCATACTTATGACTGTATTGCCCCCTCTCAAATCTGTACCCATTTTCCTATGATCCCAGTTATAAATCCTTCCAAATACAAAAAGCATTTTACTGAAAAAGTAATTCATAAAACCCCTTCCAATCCTCTCCTGACTCCATCTCTCTGCCTTTGTTTCTCACCTTTTGTCCAATCATCATGTTCCTGTAACCCACCATTGGAAATTATGCTTTGTTTAGATCCCCTCCCTCAATCCTTTATATTTCTTTTCCTTTACACCAGTCTTGTTGACGAACGTTTTGATCATTACTTCCAAAATCCCTTTCTTTGTCTTGGTTTCTTTTCTTCGGACATTTTCCTTCACAAAAGATACTACATAAATGCAAGTTACCACGATTGTTGATTAAACACACTGCATGTAGCTGTGTCTGTAGTTGTGCAGGTGATTAAGAGCTAATTCCAACAACTCAAATGAAATCACAGGCTGCTTACATGTACAGAAGGCATCCAGTGTTGCAGTATCTCTCAAGCAGTTAAATACAAGGTGTTTGAAACATTGTTATTAGAAGCGAGTGAAATCATAGCAGAGAATCAGTCACTTCACAGAGCTTCTAGATTTTGCCTTGTATTCCCAACTTCTCTCTTTCCCTCCAGATGAGGAACCATAATTCTGCTTTCCATATCACAGTTTATCAGGATCATTCCACAGGGACGAGAACAGAGAACTTACCACTGATTATTATATTCCTAGCTGGTTAGATGCTACGACCTTAGCCCCATCCCAAAAATTGTTCCTGAATTTCACTCATCAGTATGTACTGTAGTCGGAGCAAGATGTTTCTGGCACACACACTCACTGCATAGCCACAATTAACAAAGGCCATACAGGAGTCACATTGGACTTGAAATGTTAACTGTTTTGCTGTTCACAGATGTTGCCAGATCTGCTGAGGTTCTCGAGCACTTTGTTTTTATAACAGAATGCTTTGCTGTATTGTTTAACTGTGGAAGCTCCATACTTCCTGTGGCAGGTACTCAGAGGAATGCATTCAGCTCTGGCCACTATGTTGCAAAGTAAACACCTGAAGCATCAGGTGACTGAGTGTAATCGTGATCATTTTTAAAATTAATTATTCTGAAGGTTCACTGGATCCAAAACATTAACTCTGCTTTCTCTCCACAGATGCTACTAGACCTGCTGAGATTTTCCAACAATTTCAGTTTTTGTTTGATTTCCAGTAACCACAGTTTTTTAAAAATTGTATTTGCTTGTAGCAGACAGTCGTTATTGGATGCTCACTCAAATGGTGGCATTTTTGAGTTAAGGGGTGTTCACTTCTATTGTTTAACTTTAAATAAAAGAAAGACTAAAGATTGGATCTAATCACATTTTTTCACCAACCAGCCTTCCAGACGATATCAAGAGACATTGAGCAATGAGGGAATACTTTAAAAGCACAGACACTTCAGCCTTGACAGCAGATAATAGCAGGGGTATGAGAACTGAATTAACATAGCCAGAGTAATCAAGGTTAATCGTGAGTCAACTGATGTGTGCAGAACAGGGTAATTGAGGTACAAATCAGCAATATTGGAAAAGTTTTCTCCGTACAGACTGACTATCTCCAGTCTGACTATGGGAGTGAAAACAAAAACTCTGATCATTTGAAATACAGTTGGATATAGTATAGGGAATTCTACAGAGGGCTGATGGCATTCATCATTTCTGCTAATCTTTCTAATCACGAAGGAAATGTCAGCTTATGTTATCATCAGTCCATCAGTGGGAAACCTACATGGTGACTTTCATCCCTTCAGTCTGGTCTAGAATTTATATGTCTCAGTGACAAGAGCAGTACTGGAGCTGAAACACTTGCCTGTTCCTGCAAGCAAGTCTTTCACACTCTCCTTTCACACACTCTCCTTTCAACTGATTCTTTCCTGAGTTCACAATGCATCTATGTTAACGGCAAAGCTGGCATGCTTAATTAAGATGCCTGCTCATTAGACTGGGAAATTTTTATATCCATTTCAGAAGAACCAAAATGACATACACTGTCTGTGACTTATAGTGTGTAAATCAATCAGAGGTGCAACCCATGAATTCGTCACATATTAAACAATGATCATCACGTTGTCAATTCGATCAACTAAAATTATGGGACACTCACCACTCCAACAAAGAGAGGTTTGCTGATGTCCAAGTTTGCTCTCCAGGAGAAGAACAAGGAGTAGGAGCAGAGCATAATAGTGAACAGCCACAACACTGAACGCTGAGCAAAGTTCCTGTAAATATATACCAAACATAATCCTCAACACAAGCACTTCTTGTAAGAACAACCACCACAAATCTACAAATATAACGAACCAGATAAATGGCTAGCTGTCAGATCAAGTCAACATTTCATTGAATGGAAACACACATGACAAGGACACTATGGATTATGAAGTCCATAAGGGGCATATGAATCAAACTAAGTCCTGCTGCTTCATAGGTGCATGGTCCTGATGAATTCTGGATTCCAGTTAGCACATCTTCCCATCTCCTTTCATTACTGTAAAGGAGCCATTGCATCCCTGTAAATCTAACCTACTTTTCAATCACTCCCAGGCCTGCGTGACATGCCATGCAAGCATGTGATGTAACACCTACCTTTTTATCTCCTTTCTTCCCATTGTCAAGATCTAGAACAGATCTCCTTTCAGGTGTAACAAGAAATCACTTCTACTTCTTTCAAGTATTTACAAATCACAGTGATGTCCACTTTACACTGGATACACCAAGTGCAAATTAGGTGACCACTTCATAGACAGCATCTTTCAGTCCACGACAATGACCATGAACTTAAAATCACCGATAATTTTAATTCACCAGTCCTCCTTGGAGCTCAGCTAGCACCACTGTTCCAATGACATTCAATGGATGGTACAGAAGCAGCACCTCACTTTTCAATTAGGCACATTGCAGACTTAACGTTGAGTTCAGGTCATGAACACTGCCAACATGTTTTCAGACAGCACCTGTTAGCAATGATTCTGCTTCTCTTATTCAGACCTCTTCTTAACTCTTCTTTCTTCACGTCACATTACCATCACCATTTTTCTACATCACAATCCTTCTATCATTTAAGCACTCCTGCCTTGCACATATTAAGCATTTCTCCCCTCCACTACTTGGTTACAGTGGCATCTGTAATATTTTCCAGTTCTGGCAAAGGTTACTGACCTGAAACATCAACTCAATTTCTCTATTTATAAATGCAATGTGCCCAGCTGAGTATTTTCTTTTTAGTTCAGATTCGCAACACGTGCAGCAATTTTCTTTTGATATTTAATTTACTGCTAGTTGTTCACAATATGACTCAATGTACAAGATGCGTAGCTATTGAAGTTAGCCTAATATATGTAGAGCTTATGGGCAGGCCAGAGGGCTAAAGTAAGAGTCAAGAATCAATGGTATCAGTGGTGCCAGAAGCACCCTCATGATTTTCTCTTACAGCTGCTCATGACCCATATTCACTTGTTGGAATAAAAAGAAAGGTATTGATTTCTCACCCACATCAAATGGTTTCCCATCCCATCTCACACGGTGGAGGTTATAAATTAAGCTGCAGTTACCATCACCCTGCGAGAGTGGAGCAGGCGTTGCTGAGTACCTCAAATGTACATTCACCGTTTGCGCTGGGAACTCTAGGTTATACCTTTTAAAGCCCTGTAGTGTGATGGCAGTGAGTGCCAAGATTGCTCCGATTGTTGAAAGTTCATTCTTCATTTGTGCCATCTGAAAACTATGGTGAACAGAAAGATCCAAAAATTAGCTCTGCAAAAGATTAATTTATTAAGATTCCTTCTCTGCTTCTCCTCAATTGTTCTGTTCAGTAAATCAATACACAACCTGCCCTTTCAATCAGTTCCCTGAATTCATATAACTCTTTTCATTTAAAGTTTATCTTCTGGCAATAAGTATTCTTCCTGCACAATGTTAGTGTCCCTATCTGTAAGCCAAGAAGCCCACTTTCAAGATCTACTTGCTTCAGAGGTAATAACAACATCTCTGAAAAGGTTCATGAGAAAATACCAATACTCTGGCAATCATCAATTGAATGAACTGCAAAGTTCTTCAATCAGAACAAAAAGTACCTGCTACCAGGATAGAATGTGTTTTGGAGAGAATTAAAAAGATCTGTACACAAATGGGTGATGTTCCTGATTCAATCCCTCTTTCCTGGTGTGTGTATTTTAAACAAGGGTGGGGGATTGGGTGGGAAAGGAAAATATTTTTGATTTTGTAGCATTTGGAATTATTTTAAATACATATTGAATTTACGGAGCTATTAGAGTCCAGGCATTGATAGTACTTGCTGGAGATTTTCACCCAAATAGTTATAATGAAGAACGGAAATACATAATGGTTTCTAATCTGAACAGCATGATTCACCCAGGAACCAATACAGTGACTGGGGAGGCACTAAAATAAAACAAAGTAAGTGCAGATGCTGAAGATCTGAAACAAAAACAAAAATTGCTGGAGAAATTCAGCAGGTCTGGCAGCATCTGAATTTGTCCTGAAGAAGGGCCACTGGCCTTGAAATGTTAACTCTGCTTTCTCTCCTCAGACGTTGCTGGTCCTGCTCAGCTTCTCCTGCAATTTCTGTTTCCCCAAGCAAACTGCACCACAGCTTTTGTTGAAGGCACTTTCTACAATCAGCTGTTGCTCACCTCAATACCTGCAGCAGCCCAGAACCAGACTCAGATTTAGCCTAGAAACAAACAAAGTCCTTTCAGGAAACATTTTTAATTTTTCTGAACAAACAAAGCATTAAAAATAATTTGGTCTTCGGAGATTCTGAGAACGAAGGAAGACCTGGTTACCCTGTCCAATCCCTTGCTCTCAATTGGTATCATTACCCTGTCCAATCCCCTATTTCCCTAGTGGGTGCCATCACCCTGACAATAGTATAAGGCAAAGATGTTTTGGAGAACAAGCAAGGTAAATGAACTGGTGGCTCTAGTATTAGAGAGATTGCAGGATGGGTCAGGGATGGAAAAATTAAATGTTGAAGTGAGCAACTGAGCAAGAGAGCAGCAGGCAGTGGGGAGAGGAACAGTGCTTTTATTTCACGGAAGAATGAATCAGAGTTGGTGTTGGTGTTCTGCTTTGCAAAGTTATCAGGTACGGGGATGAGGAAGTGGTAACTATAGGGAGGACTGAAAATCAATGACAGCTCCTCATCAGAGTAATATACACAAATACTGAAAAGGAAGGTTTACTTGTTTGGACACTTCCTTACTTCCTGACTTCTTAAATTTCTGACACTGGATAAATACTCACAAACCTCTGTCATTTTCTCCAAGTTTCAAAGCTCAACATGAAACTCGACATTTTAGACTTTACCAAATTGAATGTGCCATACTCCTCCCGCAGCAGGTGAGTGGTGAAGCCTCTCAAAGTGGTCTGGTCTCCCCAGCTCCAACGTGCTCGATTGAGGTAAGACGAGATGGGCAGATAAAGATAAGGCAGCAGACCAGCTCCAAAACACAGGCCTAATCTTGGTATGGCCCTCACAGACATCTCCTGCACATTCAAGATACAACAAAGCACAATGGTATATTTGTGATTCAGTCACAGAGTCAGAACAAAGATACTGCACAGAACCGACATGGGAAAGCAGTATCCAAATGGTCTGGACAGAGAAATGAAAACAAATGCATATTGGAGATGAATGGGGGAAAGAGAAAGTCTGAAAAAGTCAAAAGAAGAGAAAGGTTAAAAGGAAGAGAGTTATCAGGAGAGAAGTTAAAAAGAGGGTTGTGTAGGACAAGGTTAGAGAGAAAGATAGAGGGTGAGAGGTGAAAGAAAGAGGAGTAAAAGACAGGAGATATGAAAATTAGGGAGGGGGGAAGAGAGAGACTGCAGGAGTGTGGGGGAACAAAAGAATGAAATGACACTGTGGGAAGGAAATAGAGTGGAAAAGATCATTGTCTTCAGAGAGAAGGTGAAAATGAATGACAGTTGGCAAACATGAGAAGCTGAAACTTGGTTGACATTTTACCTTCTCTCTTTGTAGTCTAAACAACACCCAGGGCACGATGCACATCACATAGAGAACAATGGTATGCTGGTTACACAGACTCAGGCCACAAATGAATGCTCCCAACAGAGAAAGCTACAATTTGAAACAACACATTATTAGACTAAGTGTAGAGTCTTCCACGTGAGCTAGAAATATTAACAGAAAGGCAGGCAACCTCCTATCTGGTATTTAACCCCAACCACCAATCCAAAACACTGTTACATGTACCATAGGAATGTCAGAGGCCAGTCATGGGTTGAAACTGGGCACATCAGCAAGAGATTTTACAGGACTCTGCGCTCTGCTATCATCATCAGGTTGGGCTCTACTGAAACAGATCTGGCCCGTGTGAGAGAGCCTTAAAGACAGAAGCAGGCTTCGGATTTTGTCTGGTTGGGCTGCCAGTGGCCAAGGTTAAAATTTACCCCACACTGTTGTTGATTTTGCTAAGTCATCTTCCTTATTTTTCCTCAAGGCCATTCACTTATCACACCGGTGTTCACTGACATATACCGATTCCTGGTCAAATGGCACCTTAATTTAAAAGCCTTGTTTTCAAATCCTTCAACAGCTCATCCCTTCCCATCTCTGTACTATCTTCCAAAATCAAAATCCTCAAGATACGTATGTCCACCTAATTGTGCTTGTTTCTTCATCGGATTTTAATTCCTCCTCTGTCAGATGACTTGGCTTTAAGTTCTGGAATTCTTGCAGTACACCTCCTCCCTCTCTACTTCACTCTCCTCCTTTAGGACATTCCTTAAAACCTCCTTTCTTGGCTAAACCTTTGATCAAAGCAGCATGGTGGCTCAGTGGGTCGGTATTGGGCCGAAGGGCCTGTTTCCATACAGTAGAGAATCAAATCTAATCTAAAGTAAAGATCTTAAATCATCTTCTGTGGTTTACTGTTTTGTAATACCTTTGCAAAGAGCCTTGAGATATTTTATTAACTTCATCTTTTTCAGGTACCAATTTTTGCAACATTGGCAATCACTGCTGTCCAACCTTCACGGTCTTTACTAACTGCTGATCTTAGTCCCTTTCTCCCTCTCCAGAGCTGAGGAAGAATTATGCCTGAAATGTTGACTCTCTTGCTCCTCAGATGTTGCTTGACCTGCTGTGCCTTTTCCAGCACCACACTTTATCAACAGATGCTCAAGAACGAAATGTCACATCTATTTGGGGTGGAGGGTTTCAGGATATCTGGCCAGGCTACAGACAGACAGACAATCTTTCTTCAGTCACATACCACGCTTAAAGCAATCTGTTGGTGGAGATCTTTCAGTATAAAATGACACCTAACGTGCCTGCGATGGTGTAAACTCCAAAACTTTACTAACTATTGAGCGATTGAAATAATCAGCAATAACTCTCTCTAGAATGAACTGTTTCCAGGGATGAAAGGGACAAGGATAAACAGTTACAAAAGGAATTAAAGGCAGTCTGCTAATTAACCATCCCTGAGAAGAAGGAATCAAAGCAACAAACTCCTGAGAAAGAGGAGACAGTTAACATTAAGTGTAAGGAGGAATAGGGAAGCTACTCCTGATAAGAAGGCAAGTCACAGAGTTCTTGGCTCCAGAAGTGTAGTCCATGATGGGGATGAACAGGTCGAAAGGATTATCATTGATGTCTCATCAGAAACTTCACAAGTCAGAAAACCCTGAAATAATTCAACTGCAGGATTCCTCAGTACCAGAAAACAACACAGAACAAGGATTGAACCCTGAACATATCCAGAAACAGACTGTGTTGGTTGGAATTGTTGCTAAATTCGATCATTAAATGGGTAATTGCTAAGTTCAGTTGTGAAATTCAAGTTGCTTCCTTGAGGAGGTCTTATTGTGGTTGATACATGCAATAAAGTTTAAGTAACTATCTCAACATTTGATTGTCTGAGAGATTTCCTAATAATTAGGCAAATTAAAAAGGTAGTAATTTATAATTGTTGTAATTTATACAGAACATGTTCTTTTAATTCTTACCTCCAAATTGAGGAAGGTATTTCAGGTCTAACTGTAAGAGGAGAGACTATTGCTGACCAACCTACGCTCCTCTGGAGTTCGGTAACTAACAAGGACAATGAGATGATTGGTTGCTAGACACTCAATGAAGACGTTCACTGTTATAGACCAACAGACAGAGCTCAGAAATACTCTGAATCAATGACACTTATATGCAATGGATTTCCTAACGATCAATGAGCAGGTCCGCAATTGGTCAATGAACTAGGTATGCAAACACTGTCCCTTTTCTGAATGATTTGGAGATGCCAGTGTTGTACTGGGGTGTACAAAGTTACAAATCACACAACACCAGGTTATAGTCCAACAGGTTTAATTGGAAGCACTAGCTTTTGGAGCACTGCTGCAAAAGCTAATGTTTCCAATTAAACCTGTTGGATTATAAACTGGTGTTGTGTGATTTGTAACCTTTTATGAATGAATGTGTGAGCAATGATATTGGGACTAAGGACAGGATGATGATATTTGAATCATTTTTTGTCAAAAGACTTAATAAATTAATACAACTGTTGATTTGTCAAACCCATTGCTAGGCTGCAGCCACTCCTGATCTACTTCACAATAAACAATACTTCAGTGTTTGTGATTTGAAGCCTGTCTCAGCCAATCCCCTGTGAAACACTGTTTGCTGTTTATGGGGAAAGCAAGCAACAGAATATACCTTTGACCTTTCCTGTGCCGTTGCTGCTGTACAGAATCGAACCGTCAGGACCATGAGAAGGCTAACAAAAAAATTGTTCAAGGTGAAAACCTCAGCTGCAACGGACCACTGCCATGCCAGCCGGGAAAAGCAAAAGAGGCCAGCAGCAAGAATTCCTCCAGAGTATGAATTTGACAACCTGAAACATATCAAATGAGATGTCAGAAACATGGGAACAAGAAAAGGCTATTCAGCCCATCCATCCTGAATAGATGATGGCTGATTGATGGCTCAACTCCATTTATTTCCTATTGTGACATTTCCATGACAAAATCTCTACTTTTAATGACTTTAACAAAAGCTAATCACAATGAAAAGAAAATCAGCTGTCATTTACTAACATGCCACACACAGCCATCAGTGCAATTTGAAATAATTCAATTATGCTAAAAACCATGCACACCCATCACCCAACCCCCATTCACTAGAATGGATAATTGCCCAGTTTTACTAATACTGACACCCGACCAAACCCTCTGGATGATGCCCGTATAATTAAAAGCATCTGATCAACATGGGCAACCTCTGCTGGTTGACAGGTGAGCTATCGGGATGTGGGGAGAAATGGGGAAAAGGGTGTTGAACGAGAGAGGGCAAGAAATGTTTGAGGCCTGGCAACAGCCTAAGTAACAGTTAGATCTTCAGCAAAAATCATTAAGTTGAAAGGACACAGAAAGATAGGTCCTGACTAGTGCAACTCTCACACTCTTAAAATGTCTTCATTCTTGTAATTCACAAAACACTAAACCTGTTTTCTCAATTTCTCTCAAAGCGATAGCTAATCCTTGATTTAGCCATTCTTTGAGGATCTATCCGTAATGTTGAAACCCCATTTAGAGAGGTGAATGGATTCCATTTCTCTTCCCCTCCTCTACTAGTCACAAAAAAGTTGAAATATAAAAAGGGAGGTAATACTGCCATTATATCTCAGCATCAGAAACAATCCAGTTAGACCCCTCGAGTAAGAAATGAATAACTAGTTTATTAACACAAGGTCTGTCATCCTTCTCAAAATATAACACACAAACAGACAACATCCAAGCCTGAGATTGGTGTCTTAAAAGTACTCTGGTGGAATAACAGTTCAATTCATGAAAATGAATTGTTCACAGATTTCACAAATATTTGTCTGTCACCAATGCCATTTTACAAATAAGCTGATAACACTGGGGTTTTCCTGGATCAATTACAGCTGGCTGTGTATATCTAGAATTTTCAGTTTCTAATTGAGATATTCAGCATCCAGAATATTTTGCTTTTGCATACATTAATTATGTAGATGGAAACCAAGAGCAGCAGAACAATAGTGAAAGATTCAGTGAGTGGATAAAACTTTGACAGATGTTCAATGACCAAAGAAAAAGACAGGTCATTCTAGTCTGATCCAAAAAAAGGTGAATCAACTTTCTACCAAGAAGGAAAGATGGAACAGTGCAGGAACAGAAAGATTTTGGAATTTGAGTACAAAAAAAATTTCATAAGGTTGTACTCAGGCACAAAACATAATTTCTGAATTGAATGTTAGCACTTACCTGGAGACTGGAATAATGCAGTAGTTGCATAAAGCTCAAATATAATATGTCTGAAGTAGTGCATTTTAGTATTGAGTATCCCAACTCAGGAAAGTCATACTGGCTTTGTATTTATATAATAGCTTCAACATAGCAGCTTATCCACCTCACAGGAGTGTTTGAACAAACAATACATCAGTGTCAAAGGATTTCAATCATGAGGACAGATATTTTGACTGGATTTATATTCTCTTAATTACAGAAGTTTAAAAGATGACTTAATTGAGATGCTTATAGTTACATTAAGTTTATTGCATTAAGACTACAATCGAGAACAAGAAGCCGACTAGGAAACATTGCTTCCATTAAGATTGGTGGAAATCTGGAACTTTACCCCAATAAGTGTGCATTGCATCAGGAGTCACTTAATAATTTCAAATCAAGATTGACAGTTGTGTATTGGCTAAGCAAATCAAGGACTATGAAACCAAGGGTGGTGGACAGAATTAAGATATTGATCAGTTACAGTTTAATGGAATGGAGGAGTAAGTCAGAGGAGCTGAATGACCTCCAAGTGTCAGATAACCTGACTGAAATTCTGATAAGAGTGCCTGTCGAGATAGAATAGGATCCTCTCTTGGACTCACCTACCAGCCGTCTCAAAGAGTAGTGGGGCTGTGGCTGCTCCCAGCAAAGCATTCAAAACATTGACTCTGAAAACAGGGGAGCCCAGTGGAAGAATGATCATTGCCAGCCTGGCGAGGATAGTGAATAATGGGTATCCAGGAGGATGTGCCACCTGAAAAACATAGAACATAGAAAAATACAGCGCAGTACAGGCCCTTCGGCCCTCGCTGTTGCACCGACCAAAGCCTACCTAACCTACACTAGCCCAATGACCTCCATATGCTTATCCAATGCCCGCTTAAATGACCATAAAGAGGGAGAGTCCACCACTGATACTGGCAGGGCATTCCATGAACTCACAACCCGCTGAGTAAAGAATCTACCCCTAACATCTGTCCTATACCAACCTCCCCTTAATTTAAAGCTGTGTCCCCTAGTAACAGCTGACTCCATACGCGGAAAAAGGTTCTCACTGTCAACACTATCTAAACCCCTAATCATCTTGTACACCTCTATCAAATCTCCCCTAAACCTTCTTTTCTCCAATGAGAACAGCCCCAAGTGCCTCAGCCTTTCCTCATACGATCTTCCTACCATGCCAGGCAACACCCTGGTGAACCTCCTCTGCACCTGTTCCAGTGCCTCCACATCCTTCCTATAGTATGGCGACCAAAACTGTACACATTACTCCAGATACTGATCAGTTACAATTTAATGGAATGGAGGACCATTCTTCCACTGGGCTCCCCTGTTTTCAGAGTCAATGTTTTGAATGCTTTGCTGGGAGCAGCCACAGCCCCACTACTCTTTGAGGCGGCTGGTAGGTGAGTCCAAGAGAGGATCCTACTCTATCTCGACAGGCACTCTTATCAGAATTTCAGTCAGGTTATCTGACACTTGGAGGTCATTCAGCTCCTCTGACTTATTCCTCCATTCCATTAAATTGTAACTGATCAATGACTGATACGCACCAGAGTCTTATACAACTGCAAACATGAAAAGAGGCCAATGACCACCCAAATCATCCAAAACAAAACATGTCCAAAATCATCTCTGATCAAGCATCAGCAGCCTGTACCTACCCTTATAGGACGACCATTCTGGTCAAATGCACCAACAGAGGAGACAGTCTTTAGTGGGATACAATTTACCACAGTACCAAACCCCCACCAGGTCAGCATGAAAACAAAACCTAGACTTCTCCACTTAATGCTCACTTAACCCACATCTGCTATTGACATTTCTTACAACTTCCATATCCCAAGATTTTGACCAATAATAAGGTCAATTACTTCCTTCTGCCTTGTCCACTTAGTTTTCCTTTCTTTCCCAAACCCAAAATGCTCAACATAGATTCCTAGGAAAAAGCTCCCTGTGCTGTGTTCCAAATTTCCAGTGCCCTGATTTCTGGGTTACACACTGAATAGTCAGTCAGCTCATCCACTGCATTGTATCTCTTGCAAGCCTCACTGTCTTGCTGGTCCACTTATTTTCATTCCCTCAAGTCAGAGGACTTCAAACTCAGCACAACTTGTCAGATCATCTGGCATGGAAGAGGTGAAAGACTTGGAATGGTAGCAGCAGTCAAGAGGGAAATAGAAGCTAGGTTGAGACCATGCCTCTTAATTGATGCCAGTACATCAACCTCTTAGCCTGTCACCAGGCAACAGTTACCTGCTCCTACCATTTTTCAGTTTTGTTTTTACTTTATCGACTTGACTTCCATGAGATCCACCTAATGATCCCTGGATTTCCAAGGCCCCTCAATGAACTCAGTGTTCACCTGTTTCATGCACCAGCCACTCTGCATTTAACTCATAGTAAAATACCATCTCTGTCATCAGCTCACTCTTCACTCTTTCATTCTCTTATAGCCCTTCACCTCTAAACTGCTTTCCTTCAAACAGCTCACCCCAACCTTCCCCCTTCCATCACTGGATTCGTTTAAGAAAGAGTTGGATAGAGCTCTCAAGGATTGTCTTCAACCCTTCTTGAGCTCTTGGTGCTCCTTCCTATCCATCACTCCCCGAACCACCCACCCAAGGGGCAGTAGCTCTTTCCTCCTTGTCACATCTCTCTCATTGTCCAACATGGGCCACCTCTCTATTTTACCTCCAATCCAAGACAGAGATAAAAGTCACCCTTAACAGGATTCTCTGACTCCACACCAGGAATTGGGGAAATCTCACATCTTTACGCTTGCTTGCTAATAGCATGCTGGCCTTCATAACAAGAGGGATTGAGTATAGAAGCAAAGAGGTTCTTCTGCAGCTGTACAGGGCCCTGGTGAGACCGCACCTAGAATATTGTGCGCAGTTCTGGTCTCCAAATTTGAGGAAAGACATTCTGGCTACTGAGGGAGTGCAGCGTAGGTTCACGAGGTCAATTCCTGGAATGGCGGGACTACCTTATGTTGAAATATTGGAGCGACTGGGCTTGTATACCCTTGAGTTTAGAAAACTGAGAGGGGATCTGATTGAGACGTATAAAATTATTAAAGGATTGGACACTCTGGAGGCAGGAAACATGTTTCTGCTGATGGGTGAGTCCCAAACCAGAGGACACAGCTTAAAAATGCAGGGTAGACCATTTAGGACAGAGATGAGGAGAAACCTCTTCACCCAGAGAATGGTGGGTGTGTGGAATGCTCTGCCCCAGAAGGCAGTGGAGGCCCAGTCTCTGGATTCGTTTAAGAAAGAGCTGGATAGAGCTCTCAAGGATTGTGGAATCAAGGGTTATGGAAATAAGGCAGGAACAGGATACTGATTGAGGATGATCAGCCATGATCATAATGAATTGGTGGAGTTGGCTCAAAGGGCAGAATGGCCTACTCCTGCACCTATTGTCTATTGTCTAAGCCCATTCTCCACCCCCCCTCCCCCCCGCAACCCCCCTCCCCCAACCCTGCCGTTTGTTCAAACTGACTCTTTGAAACCATAATCCCATGAGTTATGTCCCTCACCCTGCGGGAAGGGGATCTGGGTAAAGGAATAAAACGCCCAATTTCAGTTTTTCTCATTGTACCAGGGTCTCTCAATCACCGGCATCAACAGAGAAGCTACAGGAACTCACTCACCCCCAGTTCGCAGGCAGCAGTCACCAGCTCTCCTGTGGGAACAACGGCAACATCACAGTGACTGAGGAGCAACACAAAAACAACACCACCCAATTTCTCACAAACTCTTTCCCTCCCCCTCGGGCTCAGCACTCACCAGAGTCACCCCCGGGCACCGTGCGCTGTACTGTCCGCAGATAGACAGCAGATACACCACCGAGAAGGAGCAACGGGCCGAAGCCCGAACCCGGGCCGCCGCCGTTTCCAGGGAAACCCATGGAAACCAGGGACCCGCAGCACTTCCGTGAACACAGCACTATGGGCAGTATTAGGCCGACAAAAAAACCTTAAAGAGGAGAGTATTAAAGAGCCCTCACAGCATTTCCAGGGGCAGACACAATAAATAGCAGCTTGGCAATTAGCCAGAAAATTTAACAGTTACAGTGAGGATGACACTACTGCCCCTAATTCTTAGAAGGATTAAAAACATCAATATCACAGCCAAGCTAAAGAAAGTTTCGAGTGAACTAAATAGTAGGAATTGGCTGTTGTCACTGATTCTCACCCATAGGTGTCAATAGCTAGGCAAGATTTCACTTCTCCTTGCACACCAAGGAATAGAAAGATTGTGGGAGAGAGAGAAAGGCAACCATAGTGATCCTGAGGCAGGCTTCAATTAACAAATAGCAGGGGCAGGGGGCAGCACTGTGGCTCAGTGGTTAGCACTCCTACCTCACAGCACCAGGGACTTGGGTTCGATTCCTGCCTCAGGCAACTGTCTGTGTGGCATTTGCACATTCTTCCCATGTCTGCATGGGTTTTCTCTGGTTTCCTCTCACAGTCTGAAGATGTCCAGGTCAGGTGAATTGGCTGTGCCAAATTGTCCATAGTGTTCAGGGGAATGGGTCTGGGTGGGTTATTCTTCGGAGGGTCGGTGTGGACTTGTTGGGCCAAAGGGCCTGTTTCCACACTGTAGATAATTTAATCTAATTTGGACCAAGCTCAGATGCAGACCCCTGAGGCGGTGCCCATGACCCAATGTATTCATTTGCTGAGGGTCAGTAACTGATCCTGACATGTGGACAACAGTTGACGAGCAGCTTTGTTAAATACTCTCGTCCTGAGGTTTCCTGCATATAGGTGTATTTAGTCAATTCAATTCACTCTATGTGATACCAAGAAACAGTTGTATGCACTAGATGCAACAAAGGCAATGGGTTCTAACAATATCCCAGAAGTAGTGCCCAAGACCTGTTCTTCAGAACTAAGCATGCATCTTGACAAGGTGCTCCAGTACAGCTGCTACACTGGCAATTGTGTCACTGTGGAAAGTTGTCTGTCCGAAAGATGCAAAAGAAATAAAAATGATTAATTATCACCTCATCTGACTCTTGATTCTCAGAGAAGGCATGAAAAGTATCTTTGTGCTGTCAAGTGGAAATCCAACTTGCTGACCAATGTTCACTTTAGATTCTGCCAGGGCCACTTAGCTCCAGATCTAATTACAGCCTTGGCCCAATAGATCAAAGCCTAATTACAGTGGTGAGGTGAGTGACTGCTGTCCACATTAAGGTAGCATTTGACCATGTTGTATCAAGGAGAATTAGGAAATATCATCAGAGGTTGGAGTCATATTAAGCACAAAGGAGGAAGGTTGTGACTGTCGGAGGTCAATTGTCTCACCACTCCACTGCAGGACATCACAGGAGTTTTTCAGGATAGTAATTTTCAATGGCCTTCTTTCCATCCTATGGTCAGAAGTGGGGAGGTTCTCTAATGACTGCACAATGTTCTGCACGATTCACGATTCCTCAAATACTGAAATAGTCTGTGCCCATATGGCAATAAGATTTAGACAACATTCAAGCTTGTGCAGTTGAGTAGGAAGTAACATTCATGCCACAGGGATTTCAGTAAATAATGATTTCCAACAAGAGTGAATCTAATTGTCTCCCACAGATGTTCAATGACGTTACTGTCACTGAATCCTCCATCATCAACATCTTGGTTTTCACCATTGACCAGAAACTGAACCGTGAGAAAATGAGGACTGCAGATGCTGGAGTACCAGAGTTGAAAAATGTGGTGCTGGAAAAAAACCAGCAGGCCAGGCAGCATCCGAGGAGCAGGAGAATCGACGTTTCGGGCATAAGCCCTTCTTCAGGAATGAGGAGAAAGTGAGGACTGCAGATGCTGGAGATCAGAGCTTAAAAAATGTGTTGCTGGAAAAGCACAGCAGGTCAGGCAGCATCAAAAGAACAGGAGAATCGACGTAGAAGGGCTTCTGCCCGAAACGTCGATTCTCCTGTTCCTTTCCTGACCTGCTGCGCTTTTCCAGCAACACATTTTTAAGTTTCTTCAGGAATGAGGCTGGTATGCCAAGCGGGCTGAGATAAAAGGTAGAGGGGAGGGAATTTGGGGGAGGGGCGCTGGGAATACGATATTCCCAGCGCCCCTCCCCCAAATTCCCTCCTCCCTACCTTTTATCTCAGCCCGCTTGGAACACCAGCCTCATTCGTGAAGAAGGGCTTATGCCCGAAACGTCGATTCTCCTGCTCCTCAGATGCTGCCTGGCCTGCTGTGTTTTTCCAGCACCACATTTTTCAACTCAGAAACTGAACTGTACCAACTACATAAATACTGTGGTAACAAGAGCAGGTCAGAGGCTAGGAATTCTGCAGCAAGTAATTCATGCCCTCACTCCTCAAGGTATGTCCAATATCTATAACACATGAGTCAGGAATATGATGAAATACTCTTCACTTTCCCAGATTTATGCATCTCCATCAACACTCAACACCGTCCATGACAAAGTACCCTGCTTGATTGATACCCTATCTACCAATGTAAGCATTAATTTCCTTACCACAAAAGTACACTGGCAGAAGTCTGTACCAGCTATATGATGCACTGCAAAAATCTGTCAAGCCTCCTTTGACAGTCCCTTCCAGACTCGTACTCTTGCCACTTGAAAAGAGAAGGGCAGCAAATGCATGGAAACAGCACTTTCTCCAACATACCATCCTTACTTGAAACATCCTGCCATTGATTGATTTTCACAGTGTCAAAATTCTGAAAATCCATTTCTAACAGTATTGAGGAAGTATCTACATCATGTGGACTACAGTAGTTCAGGATATGGCATTAAGGATGACCTGCAGAGCATTTTCTTCCTTGAGAAAGACAGGTGCAAAGTATTAATTTAGTAACTCAAACTATGACCCCACTCTATACATATAATACCCTTTTTGGTCCATATTTAATTGACTCCTCCATTTATCTCCCTTTTAACTACATAAATGCCAGTGGATGACTTTAAGATTCCTTTATGTTGGCTGCCAATCTCTTTTCATACTCTCTCTTTGCTTCTCTTATATGGTTTTTGACCTTCTGTCTGAACCTTGTACATTCAGCCGGTGCTCCATTTAATTTCCATCTGTCACAAACACATTCCTTCATCTCAATCTCTATTTCTGGTATCGAGGCAGCTCTTAATTTGTTAGGTTTTCACCTGCTTGTTCATGGAAATATAGCCCCTTCACTGTGTCTGAACTATCTCTTGTATTGAGGTATTACATTAGTTAGTTAATTTTTTTCCCTGCCAATCTTTGATTTCAATTTAACTGGGTCAGTTCCAGAGTCGAGAATGTGGTGCTGGAAAAACACAGCAGGTCAGGCAACATCCAAGGAGCAGGAGAATCCATGTTTAGGGCAGAAGCCCTTCATCAGGAATAATCATCCTCACTTTCTCCTGGGTCAGTTCCTTTCTTACTCCAGCCCCGAAATGACTTTCCACCAATTAATTATTGTTGTTCTGGATTATCCCTCGCCCTGTTTAGTAAAGAAGCTAAACTCGCTGTTTGATGTTTGCTACCTCGGATAAGCTTGGCGCTGTCCCTTTAAGAGGTGGGTTCAAGGGGAGCTGAGCGGTTGGCCGTTACACTTTGCGGCTGCGCGTGGTATGAGCGGTGCGGGCCCTTTAAGAGGTTTACCTGGCGGCCACACCTGACGGCCTAGCGCCAGGGGCTCGCCTGGTGAGCGGGGGAAGCTAGGCAGTCAGTACCACTCCGGAGCTCAGGTAAAATCGGGAGGGTTTCCAGAAGATCGGCGCGGCTAGGGTAGTCCAACCACACCCTCTCTCTCTCACCCCGGCGAGGAAACCTGCGGCTGTGAGCCGCTCTGGGCCCGGGATAGCAGGCTTGCCCTGGGGTTCAGCTGCACACTCATGAGCGGGGACTGAGTCAAGCTTACTACAGGCACGGGAGATGGCGGCTAGTCTGGTTCCCGTTAACCAGGCCAAAATCAATATGCATATTTGTGCTGACCAGATGATCAGTAGTTACTAATTATCTTAATAGTAGGTAATTGCTTGGGTAATGGATCGTTACTTGGGTAACGAATTACAAATCAGGTTCGCGATCAACTGGATAATAAAACCAGATTAATATTTTTTTTTAAACTGAACTTGTCAAAAAACGAAGTCACACACCTAGAGTGGATGAGATTTGAACCTGGGCCCCGACTCATGGGTTTGCACCACATCAGTTCTCTAGTTTTGTCATAAAGTAGTTGCCAGATTGTTGACATGACTGTAATCCCAAATCTGTGCTTTCGTTTCCCACAAGTCCATGTTTGAATTCCATCAACAGGTTTCTGCCCTGCCATCATACTGAAAGTGTTTTATGATTTGTAAACTCCAATGAACATTCGTTGTCCTGTTTTGACCTTTGTAGGTTTTTTGAAAAGATTACCATAGAATTTTACTCCAACTTGTGTTTATTGAGCTATTAAAGATGTATAATAGTGGGACTGTACTTAATAATTCTGTTTTGACCTAACAAGTCCCAGCTTGACAGGTGTTTAAAATGGCATTTTTTTCTGCTTCAAGGTGATTTTCTTCTCCACACCACCCCCTCCCAATCATCTAATCTTAGCCCCTCTTTCTTATCTACAAGTTGCCCTTGTAGTGTCTGAAATGCATCATTGCTTTTTATGTGTGCTATACCCAGTTGTACTTCTCTACTATAACTTTTTTTCTTCATTGCTTTAAATTATGACATCAAGTATTGGATACTGCATTTCTACAGGGATGTGCTATGCCTAGAAAATGACTGAGCAACTGGATGGCACATGGTGTATAATAGAGTCATAGAGATGTACAGGATGGAAACAGACCCTTCCATGCTGACCCAATCTAGTCCCACCTGCCAGCACCTGGCCCATATCCCTCCAAACCAATTGCACCAGCCTCCTCCACTTCCTTTGGTATTCCATACATGTACCACCATCTGCGTGAAAAAGTTGTCCCTTAAGTCCCTTTTATATCTTTACCCTCTCATCCTAAACCTATGCCCTCTAGTCTGGACTCCACCCAAGGGAAAAGACTTTGTCTGTTTATCCTATCCATGCCCATCATAATTTTGTAAACCTCTATAAGGTCGCCCCTCAGACAATGTTGGGAAATAAGGTTATTCTCTTTAGTTTTAAATATTAAATTATACTTATCGAGTGAATTTTTTTTCTAAGAAATTTGGCTGTCTGTGCAAGGCATGTCAAACATTGACTTGTAGATGATAGCGGAAACAATGAGGCAAATGGTGTGTTAGTATTTGTTGCCAAGTGAGTTTGAATACAAGAATTGAAAAAGTCTTGATACAATTATAGAGGGCTCTAGTGAGACCAGACCTGGAGTACTTTGAGTAGTTTTGGGCTTCATGTTTGAGGAAGAATATATTTTGAATTGAAGGTGGTTCAGCTGTTCTCGGGTCTCTTTTTTTTTTAATCTCCAGGAGGGAGGGGAGTTTTGATACCCACAACTCCATTGTGAAAGTTAGGGCTAGTATACATGCTCTCTAATGGTTAAGATTTGTAAAACTCTTCCTTGCTAAATGACATTTCAATCATGTCTATTACATTTATGTACTGTCAGGTCGAAGCTTGTATCAAGAGTGCAGTAGCATGCAAGCTAATCAAAATTAATTCAAAAGAGCAAAAACTTTGTTGTGTAACTCGATGTTGGAAATCCTCAGCAGATCTGGCAGTATCTGCTTAAAGGTCAAGGGTTTTAAAAATGGCAGAAACAATACAGAATCCCATTATTATCTTGAATTTCAAACAAATGGAGTAGCTCGCAGATTGCGATCAGTTTGTGTTGGTTTAAAACGCAAGGAGTGAAAACAAGGGAATTGATGGTTGGTTGTTTTTGTGTGATCTACATGTAATGCTGAAGCAGTCGAGGCACAGTAGAATCACCATTTTTCATTCTCTATTGTAGCCAAAATGTGAAAGCAAAGTTATCTTCCCAGTTGTCTTTAATGGGTCTGGAGGATATTTGGTTCATTTGTTAATAGGGTTCTGGAGGCTATTTGGAACTTGTGCTTCACTAGTTTTCTCAATACAGCGTATTGTCCAACCCTGGGCATTTCTCAGTCTGTGCTGCACTTGAATATTGATAACTCTTAGCTGTGAATAGTGCTGTACCTTTAGCAATCATTTATGAACAGGGTGTCTCTAGGACCCTGCAGACTCCTCAAGCTGTGTACACAATATTACCTTACCCAGGACCTTAGCATTTATCAGGAAAGGACTTCACTGCATGAGTCTGTAGTCAATGAACCAGGTCACAACTTTATTTGAAGACAGTAACATTTGAGTTAAACTTTACACTTTTAACAACTCTCTTTTATACGATCCAATTCTTTTAGAAGCTTAAAATGCTTCCCAGATCCTCATTTGCGAGTCTGCCAAACTATTCAATATGTTCCTATTCATGAATTGATTATCTCTCTGGTCAGAAGGCAAGCTGCTCTGGCCACAGCTGAATCTCCATGTACCATTAGGCTAGAGTGTGGGGTTACCTCCAGTCCTGCTGTGTGAATTCTTGTAGTCTCCTGGCTACCTTCTGGAACTTGACAAGAAATTGACCCATCAGAGATAAAATTAATTGGCTTGATCACAGTGGAATGCTGCTATGGTTCTCTGCCCTGCTTAACAGTGACCGTTATATCTGCTCTTTGGCCTTGAAGGGTGGTTTCATCCCACAGTATATACCTGTTCTTTTGTCTTACTGAAGTATGTCTGCCCCAATTTGTCAGGAAGGGTTGAATTGCCCTTTCATGCTTCCTGATGTGTTTTGATACCTCTCTGGTTTCAGATGTCTGGGCTTGGATCTTGCATGGACTTGTCCTTAGGCAGAATTATCACTTGTCTGTCTTGGCTCAGGCATTCCCAGCATACTTTGCTTTCTGGCCAATTTTGATGCCCTATGTATTTCACGAGCTGTGTCTGTTTCTGGTATCCCTTCTTAAATGATCTTTATTTCACTTGAGCAGTCGCAGGCTTCTCGAATCTCCACATACGACTTTATGCTCAAAGAAAAGTCATTGCTTTGAACAATGTTTGAGGTGTTGTGTGGTGCAGTAAGCCTGCATTCAAGTCCCATCTGCTCCAGAGATGTATAATCCATCTGAACATGTTGATTATCAGAAGTAACTACACTTTTAAAACAAAAAACTGAGGAATTCTGGCAGTCATGTCCTCGGGCAGATACATGAACTCCAACAGCCATAACCATCTTCCTCTGTACTTGAGATGACTTCAGCCAGCAGAGTTACCTCCGATTCCCAATTAACTCCAATTGTGCTGCAACTCATTGACATCAGGGCAGCATTTGCCCAGGTAAATTGTGTCTCACCTCTAGAATTCAGCATTTTTGTTCCTGATTGAACTCTGAACTCTGGCTCTCATGAGTGGCCCTGACAGAACCCAAACTGAGTTTTGATGATCCGGTTACTGTTAACAAGTGATGTTTGATAATGATTCCATTACATGGATTGACAGTAGACTCAGTTTTTGGCAGGATTGTGTTTGTCTTGCGTTTTATACACAGGACACACCTGGCCAATTTTCCACATCCGGTAGATGTCAATGTGGATGTAGGTTTGCTTCCTGAGATGGAAGGTTCGTTATTGGATGTATGGTCACCAAACTAGGTAACTTCAGTGTGCCTCTGGATGAAGCCCGCTTTCTATTTATATGCTTGTGTTTCCATGGGTTGGTGATGTCACTTCCTATGGTGATGTCATTTTACTGTTTTTTTTCTCTCTCTGGGTGGAAAATGGGATCCAAGTCCATGTTTGTTGATAGCGTTCCGATTGGAATGCCATGCTTGTAAGAATTCTGATGTCTCTCTTTTTGACTTGTCTGTGGATGGATGTGTTTTTCTAGTCAGTGGTGTCCTTCCTCATTTGTATGTAAGGATACTAGTGAGAATGGGTCATCACTTTTTGTGACTAGTAGGTGATCATGTATCCTGCTGGCTAGTTTTCTGCCTGTTTGTCCAATGTAGTGTTTGTTACAGTCCTGGCATGGTATTTTTGTAAATGACATTAGTTTTGCTTATTATCTGTATCAAGTCTTTCAAGTTCATTAGCTGCTGTTTGTGGGCCACATGATGCCAAGGGCTCTGACTAGTCTGGCAGTCATTTCTGAGATGCCTTTGGTGTCAGGGAGAATGGCTAGGGTTTTTGGATGCGTTTTGTCCGCTTATTTGGGTTTGTTGCTGAGAAATCGGTGGACTGTTCATTGGGTACCCGTCTTTTTGAATACAATGTATAGGCAATTTTCCTCTGCTCTGTCTGGTTCCTCTGTCCTGCAGTGTATGGTGGCTCGTTGAAATGCCAGTGTTGTAGCTGTATTGGAACAGCTTGGCTAGGGGCACAACAAGTTCTGGAGCATGTGACTTCAGAGCTGTTATGAACTTGATTGTCAATGATATACATTTGGAAATGTCACCACTGTGGGAAAGGAAACACTGCAGCCAATCTTCTGAGCAATATCCCACAGTCAGCCTTAGGATCATCACCAGAACATCTATTTGGTTTGAAAAGAATAAATATTATCAGGGCATTTGTGCTTGTGCTAACTCTCTCTCTTGCTCTTAGTCAAAACAGTGTCTTGGGTCTTTACCTTAGCCCTCTCTAGCCTCTGGTGAACATCAGCACCTGTCAATGCAGCAATGGGAATGACAATTAACATCTACGATTCCCATGCTTGCCATTTATGCATTTTATTTTGCACTTTTCTCTGTATGCCGTGCCCTTCATAGTAATCATTGTCTGCTGATCTGTGGTTCGCGGAGGCAATAAATAATGGGGTGGGGGGGAAATAAAGAACCACTAAGATTTAAGTCCTTGAATAGACCTCGCATATGAGTGCTTCAATACATATTTTCAAGTCTCCACAGTGCAGTCTACTCGTGTATCAGCTTCTATGTTGCATATATGCTCAGTGTGCAATGCGGCAATTCATGATCTGCCAACTTTTTTGTCTTGAGGGTCAGTGTCACACTTTTATTTTCTTGTTGATTGCACTCTTTGGAAATCTTTTATATATTTAATGAAATATATAATGTTTTGAATATGTTTCAGCTTGCTAGTTATGCTGTAATTATCAATTTGAGCGAGAATTTATTCCATTAAATCTTGTTTGTACAGTGTTTTGCTTATTGATGTTGAGAAATGTATCTCCATGAATGATGCAACTATTATTTCTCAGGAGTGTCAATCTTGATTTTTTATCAGGTCATAATCATAGCGATGTATAGCATGGAAACAGACCCTTCGGTCCAACTTGTCCAGGCCGACTGGATATCCCAACTCCATCTAGTCCCACCATGTAGTATGACTTAGCCCTAGAACTTCATGACAGAGGCAAAAGTGCTTCAAACTGTCTTATCCACTTTTGAGTTCCAAGTGCTTCTTTTGTGATTTCTCTTCACTTTCAGTTGTTCCCACACCAGTTATGATAGTATTATTAAAAATTACCTCCCCATAGCACCTTTCTGCCATGCATTATATAATTCCAAGAGCTCTAATCAAAGCAAGTGCTGGAGACTTTACAATTTTTAAACCATGTAATAAAACGTTTCCATATTATACGTAGGCTTTCCTTAAGGTGCAAGTTCCCTGATTCATTCACAAGGGTTTAAACTTCAGTTAGAAGAATACCTGGGTATAGTGTTAAATTTTGTGAAATTTAGAGTCATAGAATCATACAGAATGGAAACAGACCCTTTGGTCCAACTAGTCCACTCTGATCATATTCCCAAACTAAATTAGTCCCACTTGCCTGGCCCACATCCCTACAAATAGTCATAGAGATGTACGAAATGGAAACAGACCCTTCAGTCCAAGCCGTCCACGCTGACCAGATATCCCAACCCAATCTAGTCCCACCTGCCAGCACTTGGCTCTTATCCCTCCATATATGTATATTCATATTGCTATTCATATACCCATCCAAATGCCTTTTTAAGTGTTGCAGTTGTACCAGCCTCCACCACTTCCTCTTCTTTTCCATTAATTAACCTCTCCAAATGTCTCTAAAACATTGTAACAGTACCTGCATCTTCCACTTTATCTGGCAGTTGATTTTGACATGAGCCATCCTGTGTGGAAAAGGTTGCCCACGAAGACCCCTTTTTCACGTTTTTTTTCCCCCTCCTTTCATCTGAGTTTGCCCCTCTTTTTTTTTCCCCCCCCCCTCCTCATCCTAGGGAAAGGCCCCTTGTATTCACCTTAACGATTCCCTTTTATGATTTAATAAATCTCTAAAAGGTCAGCCCTCCTCCTCCTACACTCCAGGGAAAAACGTCCTAGCTTATCCTTTAACTCAAACCCACATTCCTGCAACATCCTAATAAATCTCTTCTGAACTCTGTCCGATTTAATAATATCATAATCGGGTTACCAGAACTGTATGCATATTCCAAAAGTAGTCTCACCAACAACCTCAACCTGACATCCCAACTTCTCTTCATGTTAGTGTATCTGTAAGCGCAGCCTTGCAGTCCATGTATGAAATACTGGTGCCTGTTGTAATTAGGCATGTTTGGACCTGTGCAGTAGTGTTCCTGATTAATGAGATATTTATGACTGGCTTATTGGCATCTTGAGCTTTGGAAAGTACCTGTTTGAACTGAGAATCAATCACTGGGTTATTCTCTGTATTGCTGCGAGAAATTTCCAAATAATGCTGCTCGTATCACTTGTTTACTCTGTAAAATTGTCTTTAAATATCAGGCAGTTAGTACAAACTATAAGGCTGTCTTTGTGGTAACATTTATTTTGAAAAAAAACCCTATCACCATGTTTAAAATTCTGACCCTGCAATGTCCAGGACTGCTACCTATTGTACAGAGTCACTCCTGTGTTGGTGTACTAATTAACACTGTTCCTTTCTGTCCTTAGTCCATGATAAATGTTTATGTTTTTGCACTTTAGTAAATGCATGTCCTGCATGGACTGTTGGAATACCTTCTTAAACTTGTGAATCATTGAATGAGAAATCTAGTGAATCATTGATCATTTTTGTTTTTCATCTACAGTGACCATGATGCAAATTGACTTGATTTTAACTGAATAAACTGATCAACAGTTGGGTCAGAGTAAGTATCTTGCTGTAATTTAATTCTAATCCCAGATGGCTAATCATTTCATTATGCTGCTTTCTTTGTGAGTAAATTGTATTACTATGTGAGGAATTTTCCACTCTGCAATCTATAGCAGATTGAGTAGTTTTCCTGTTGCCTAAAATGCACTTGGAATCCTGTTTAGTGAAATTAACAGCATTGCTGCCCTGAGGGGAGAAGGCAGAGTTGATCGTTGTGGTAGTTGTGCATGGTTGATAGAACAGGTGACTCTTGTGGCCCATAGGTCCTTTTCCTTGTGTCAAGTTTTCTTGCAAAGCAGTTTAAATTGTGATGTGAAGTGGAAGCACTCCCTAGTAGGCTTTCTGTTCAGTTACAAGTGTTTTTTTTTTCAAAATACTTAATCTAAATCCTTTTGGTGCCTACCTAATTTTGAACAGAGAGTTAAAAGAAAGGTCTTATCATGCTGAGCTTCCAGCTTAGCCAACTGTCACGACCTTAGTGGGGAACAATAGCAAAGAGCTCCTTTGGTGTCCTGGGTTCATATTGCGTCCCTTGACCTATAGCCCTGTCCCATCCCCAAAATGGGTTAGGGCCAATAGATAATTTTCCCCCCCTTTGCTTGGTCCATCGTTAATTCAATAAAGTAATCTACAGGCACTTAAAGGAAAATTTTAGTTTGGAATGGAGTCACTGAAAGTATTACTCTAGATGAGTAATGATCACAAAGTGTTAGAAATAATCTTCTGATGCAATCTTTGCTGGGAGATGTGTTTTAGTGGAGAACAGCTGCCCGTGTAGATTATTTGAAACCAGTGGATGATTCATGGAGTGTATTCAGTCTAATCTAGCCTTATTTGCAAAACTGACACTTTTCTGTCTCCTTTTTAGACAGAGGTTTTATCGATAGGTTTAACATAACCCTTTCTTTTGCATCCCTATGTCTGACACTAATTAGACTTCAGCTGGAGCATTGTGTAGATTCTGGGTGGCACACTTGCTAGGAAGCACGTGAATCTCTGAGTACAGAAGAATAGTTTGCAAGTTGAGAATTTTCTGTTATAAGAACAGATTGGAGAACTTGCTTTGGAGAAGGCAAGTTTTAAGAGGACATGTCAAAAGGCTTTCAAATTATTTTTGAGAGACTGAAGAGTAGATGGTGAGGAGCTGTTCCTGTTTCCAAAATGATTGGATGTTCAGATGTAGATTTATTGATTTTCAAATGATTTCTGAAAACTGTTCTACCATGAGTGGTTTGTATCTGGAATGCATCACCTGGCAATATGGTTGATATATCAGAGGGCATTTGAAGATTGATTTGTTTATATTCAGTGTAGGGGAAAGGTGGGTGATCTGCATTAAGAATAATGTGAGATTGTGTGCTTGTTGTTCAAGTTCTGAGGCTTGTTGTTCAAGTTCTGAAGCTACAGTTGATATCACTGCAACACCTGAGGCTGAGAGCTGTGAGGATAGCATCTTTATAAGATGTAGTCATCCCCACAGCTTAAGAATGTACAGGAAGAGAAGAAATAAGTGATCATGAGGAATTCAAAAAGCAATGGACAGGTACTGAAGGAGTCTCCTGAATACATTTATTTCCTCAGCTGTGAATATTGAATGATTTAGTCCCTTTGTGGACGTTAACCTGAGCCAGGTCTGTGGCAGGACAGCTTATTCTGTTGTTGCAGGGGTACATGGGCAAGGACTAAATGAGTGATGATGGGTTCGTAGGATTTTTCCCAGTAATGGAATGGTGAGTAAACTTAGCGGCTGTGTAGGGATCAGAAGGTCATAGTTTCAGAAATACCGAAGTGCACAAAATACCAGTTTCGAATTAGTACAAGAGTAGGAAGCAACCTTTTTTAGGTGAGGTCTGAGTAAGAAGTTGTGAATTCTAAACCTGACTTGGCTGAAACGAGGGATTGAGTATTACTGGCTCAGGAAAGATGGGCAAGGATGATTTGGTGACATGGCTATTTTATTGGTTTTAAGCAGTGTTGCAGTACTGGAGAGAGAATACAGCAGAGTAGTCAAGAATAGAATCCATTTGGATGGAGCCAAGGAATAAAAATGGTGCAAGTTTATTGCTTAGTGTTGTGTCTAGGTTATCAACTGGTCAGAGGAATGAAAAAGAGCAAATTACAAATGTATTGTTAATCATGATGCAGTTATAATGGACTTTCCTTGTCCATGTTTAAGGGACAGGAGTACCTAAAATGCTTTCAGGAATAATTTCTACAATATTTTCCCTGTCCTGTAAGAACTTTGAGACCTGGTCTTTGGCAATGAAGTGAGAAAAATGTACCAAGTGTCAGAATATTTTAAGAGTAGTGATCATTTTTCATAAGGTCTTGGTGAGCAATAGACAAAGGTAGAGGAAGAATAACTGGAGAAAAGCCAATTGCAACGAGGTAAAAATGGGTCTGTAGCAAATAAATTTGGAGTCCAAGCTGGTGTAGTGGTTGTGATGAGGCTAACAGGTAGACATCATAAAATATGAATTCCCTGATGGGGAGCTGTTAATCTGGTCCAATCAGGAAGCCCTGGCTGACAGGAGTGTTTTTCCGTGTCCCCCACTTTCTCTTGGGGATCTGGGATGGAGGGCGCTGTATGCAGCAGTCCCCTGCAGATTGTGGTGGTTCACAGACTCTCAGCCCAATTGCTTGTTCTGTGGTGTTGAGGAGTCCATGGACCATGTCTAAATGGCATGTGGGTGCTTGCACTCCCTTTTTGACTTCCTCAAAAACCACCACCTTCTGTTTTTGGTTAAACTTCAGTCCCCTATTCCTGATCTTCAGACACCTGGTCTGGAAGGGGGAGGGCAGGTCTGAAGTCAGCCTCATGGGTCTGCTCCTGGGCCTGGCCAAAATGGCCATAAACAGGTCCAGGCAGCAGGCCGTGGAGGGGGTCATTAGGGTCGATTGCCTGCCACTCTTCCGCGGTTATGTTAGAGCCTGGATGTCTCTAGAGAAGGAGCATGTGGTGTCCACCAACACCCTTGAGCTGTTCAGGGAGAGGTGGGCACTGCAGGGAGTGGAGCGCATTATTTCTCCCTCCAATTCTATTTTGATTTAATCCCTGCCCTCCCCTTCACTGTTTGATCACACAGCATTGCCCTTTGATGTGAAGGGCACTGCTTGTCACTGGCCACTTGGGTGTTTCCTTCCTGGTGGTGGGAATTGAATAAAGATTTGTGCACCTTGTGTCTTTCACTGTGTCTTGCACCTGCACACACACACACAGAGTGCAGGGGGGAAAAATAAGTACTACTGCAGTTAGGCAGTAGTGTGGGGGTAAAAAGAAACAAACAGGAGTGTCAGAAGTTCTGTTCACTCTCTGGGAGCTGGATTAGTGTCAAGGATTCTCCATGTGTAAATAAAAAGTAATTGAGTACCAGCTTCAAGATATTTCAGGTGGTTCTAAAGGACCAGAGAATCCTTTTTCTAAAAAAAACACTTCAAAAAAAAAGACAAACATCAGACCAGTCAGTTTAACTTGGGTGATGTTAATTCAACATTCTTCAATGTAGGAAAAGAAACAAATCTCTTAGAGTTAATTAAGGAAAACCAGTATGGATTTCAGAACTAAGTTCAGGTTTTTTTGAGGAGGCAAGTGTTAACAGGACAGTGTAGTTCATGCGCTGCACAAGAACATTCAAAGAATGTTTCATATGTTGGAAAGTGAAGGTGTAGCTCACGCAACAAAAGCAGTAAGGACCCTAAGGATGTGAAATTAGCTGAATGACTAGAAACTGAAAATAAACAAAGAACTGCAGATTGTGAAAATATGAAACAAAAGCAGAAATTATTGGAGAAACTCCGATCTAGCAGCATCTGTGTAGACCATACAGTTTTTCAAGCTTCGTGACCTTTCTGTGCAAAGTAATTGAAAGCTGTGGTTAATGGATGGTTTTTGGGCAGGGATGATTGTTGTGAAGTTCCCCAGAACTGCATGTTAGGATCCTTGCTCTTCCTGATGTATAAACATGAGTTCAACCTTGTTGTACAAAGCACAATTTCAAAGCTTGTAGCTGATCCAAAACATAGAAACATTGAACTGTTGGTGGAGAATACAGAATATGCTTTACCAACCAGTACCTCCGCTTCATTAGTAGACACATCAAGCAGGGAGGTTCCTATACTTGTATAGGACACCAGCTTGACCTCAGTTGGAGTGGTACCTCATGTCTGGGCACTGCACTTCAAGAAAGATTCAAAGGTATTGGCTGTGGTGCTGTGCAGAAGATATTTGAATATAATTCCAAAGATAAGGAGCTTCCATTATTCAGGTTGGAAAACTTGGGACTGGCTTCCTGGGAGAAGTAAAGCCAAGAGGTCTTTTAGTCAAGCAATCAAATGTGGTTCTGTTTTGGCAGCATACATAGGGAGAAATCCTTTTCCCATCATAACAGATCATGAGTACACTGATTTCAGGTAGTTGATAAGAGATGGTGTTTTTTTTTGTTTTGCACAGCAAGTGGTTAAGGTCAAGAATAAACTGTCTTCGCAGTGTGGTGGAGGAGTGACTCTAACTGACTCCATCTAAAGGGAATTGAGTTCTTATCTAAGAAGGAAGAACGTGCAGGATTATAAGGCAAGGTTGAGAGAATCACTGCTTATCTGGTACCAATGCTTCAGGCCAAATGGCTGCCTTCCGTGCTTAAACAATTCTGCTTCTGTGCATCCGTAAATTCTCTTTGGACCTCCATTGTTCTAACGCTTTCCAAGTTAAGTAATGCACGTCTTTGTTCAAAATGGTGAACCTCACTTGCCTATATTAAAATCCTGTCCCACAGTTTTACCTTAATTAATCTATCAACTTCATAATTTTGAGCTCCTATCTACATAACTGTACATCAATCTAAATGTCATAAACAAATTAGACAGCCAATCAGTTAGGTTCATGGGATATAGTGTACCTTTACAATGGGAAGGCAGTGGCTGAGTCGTCATGTCTCAATCATAAAGGTCGAGAACACAGAAAAAGGCAAAAACTAGCACCTAACTGTTCTAATCCCATTTTCTAACACTTGGCCTATGAACTTGTGCACTTGCAATGCCAAAGCATATATCTCAAGACTAAAATGTCATGAAGGATCTTGCCTGTACCTGCCTTGCAAACAGTATGTTCCAGATTCCCACCACCCTTTAGGTCACTGGACTAAATCCAAAATCCTTGGCTAATGTTAGGGCTTTAAATCTTTCAATGGCAGATGTTGCAATTCTAACTCAATGATAAAGTGAGCCAAGTGGTGGCATGTTTCAGTGTCATTTAAAAATCCATTTGGTACATCAGTGCCATTTTTAGGCAAGGCAATCTGTCATGTCTGACTGGCTGTATGTGAGACTTCAGAGCCACACAATGTGATTACCTCTTAATTGTCTTCCTGGTTGATTAGGGATGGACTGTAAATGTTGGCCCAACTGGTAGTGTCAACACATGAACAATGTAAAGTGTTGGGGGATCTTGTTGTCTATAATTTTGGTGGCTATGCTGTCATACTGCATCCTAAACTTTAGTTTATTGCTTGTAAACTGGCTTGGGATGTTCCAAGGACTCAGTCAGATATTGTTGTTGATGCAGATCTGTTCTTCAAAGCTTGTAAGAATCCTAGTGGCCATTGGCCTCCAGTATGTGTTTGTTGCTCTAACCTGACAATTGAGTCTATCACTAGGCATGCTGATCTACTACTTTAAAAATGTGTCGCTGGAAAAGCGCAGCAGGTCAGGCAGCATCAAAGGAGCAGGAGAATCGATGTTTCGGGCAAAAGCCCTTCTTCAGGAATCTTCAACCAGGACTCCCGCCCACCCTCTGACGACTCCTTCTCCCAGCTCCAACACACTCCATCCACCTGGACATCCCTGCTGGCCTCTTACCCTCCCTCAAAAATTTCCAGCAACGCATTTTTAAGCTCTGATCTCCAGCATCTGCGGTCCTCACTTTCTCCTATGCTGATCTACTAAACTTGTAGGAAATGAGTAATGGAGTGGAACAAGATCTGCCTGTGCTAACAGGAGTAATGAATAAAATATCATCTTGAAATTAAAAAACTGGAGTCCTGACTCTCCCAGCATGGGCAACTATTGCAGATGTACTTGTTCTCTCCTGTTAGACTGGATGATTATGGACCAGGACTTCAGCAATCCCTAGGCAAGAGGTGATCGTACCAGTAGGCCATCGCTGGACTGTTAATCCAAAGGCTTGGGTAATGTTCTGTGAGTTATTCCTGATGAAGGGCTTATGCCCACAACATTAATTCTCCTGCTTCTTGGATGCTGCCTGGCCTGCCGTGCTTTTCCAGCACTACACTCTCTACTCTAATCTCCAGCATCTGCAGTCCTCACTTTCTCCTAATGTTCTATGGAACCAGATTCAAAGCAAAATTGAAATTAGAATTCAGTGAGAATCTGGGATTAAGACTTTGGGTTCATGAATGTCCTTTTTAAGGAGGGAAACTGTCATCCTTACTTGGTCTGACCTACATGTGACTCCAGGCAGCATGGGATTGACTTTTAAACTGCTGTCTGGGCAATTAGGGATGAGCAATAAATGCTAGCCTAGCCAGTGATGCCCACATCCTGTGCATGACATCTTTTTTAAAAAAAAAAGTAATTGTTGCATACTTCGCTATCCTGAGTGCTGCTGTCACTGTGGGTTGGTGTTGGTGTTGGTGTTGATGTTGGTTCACCTTCATAGATCAGACTTTGGAAGTAGTGGGCATTCAAAAGGGAATTGGAACATGGATAATTAAGTTTAGAGCTCTTAGTGTGACTGACCTGCAGATTGTATTACTCCTGCAACACAAATGATTTGTGTGTAAACTCAATTGGTTTGCCAAGACATGATCTAAGTTTGAATTATTAGGTTTTTTTTACATATTTGGAATTGAGTTAACACACTTGTATTCTAATTCAGTGTAAAATAACAACAGTTGTCTTGCTGGTTCTCAGTGATGAATTATGGAAGTTCTGTGATTGTTCTTTTTGTATTTTGTTTGGGAGAACGGGGCTGCTGCTTTTTGCATCTTTTAAAGCTTGCAAACCATCACCAAAATACATGTTCCATTTCTACCACACTTTTTTCTTTTTGATCGCAAGAAATCTACTCCAATTAACACACTTACTAGGTGACCTAGTTTTGTGTCCTTCAGGAATCTCTGCAGTTTTAGGGCCAACTGGGGCACAGAATATATGGTGTTCGCAATAAGACAACTGCAAGAGTAAGTGCAGAGTGCAGCACCAGGATTGACATCTGCTATTTGATGGTAGGACAAATTCAAGGTTTTGATAGAACAAGAAATTAACACTATCACTCTAGTCTCCAGCTGGGATGTCCAAGCAATTTTAAAATACTGTGCTGACTGCATGTTGATGTGATTAAACATGTTTGTGCCTGTGGTACAATATCAGTTGCCTTTATGGCAATGAGCACCATTGATGATTTCTAATGTTCAGCAATGTGATTACATAGAACAGTTAGGACTTGAATCCTTACCTATTGGTTCAGAGGTAGGGGGTACTACTACTGTACCACAAGAACCTTCTTGAAGCAACATAAAGCTAGGCATGTTGTGGTTCCACAACATTTTAAAGAAATGCTGAAGGAAACCAACACAATGCTTATCTGCAAGCATTCCGTTCAGTTTGGGGAGCTCGTCTTCGTTCGAGACTACATGCCTCTGCCAAAATCAGAGGCAGTAATCTGAGAACATTTGTTTGTAGCTGATGGTGTGCTCAAACTATACACATCCAAACTGGAATAACAAATTCTCTGTTGATTAAAACTTTGCCCTGCAAATCAGTATCTTCAAGACTAAGGTGGTTTAATCCAGTACCAGGCACATGCTATAAAACACTGGACCTAATAGTTTGTCAACTGCATTTAAAATTCCTAGTAATAGAATATATTTGTGCGTGCATTGAGGAACTAAGTTCTGCTTGTGGCCTACTTGATGACCCTGTCTGGAAGTAGCATGACAAAGCTGAGGACTAAAATCAACCTGTACCAGGTCATTGTCCTGAGCATTCATTCTGCTCTATGGTATAGAATCCTTGGTTCTCAAAGTCCTTTATTGGTGCAGAAGTCAACAGAATGGAGATCATGGAGAATGATCTTGATGATAAGCAGAACTTTCTTTTGTATGGGTGTCCAAATTCCCAAGCAGATCCTCATCTCTGAAGAATTGTCCTCGGGCAGATGTGTGTTTAAAATGTCTGACTTTTTTTTTTCTCCAAGGTACCTTAATCTTCTCAAATGCAAACCACTTCTCTTTAGCACTGCAGGTGACCAGTCCAAGTGGAGATAAGCACTTTAAATTTGGCTCAGTAGTTTTGAGGACTATCTAAGCTAAATGTTCAAAACTCCCATCAAACAAGTGGTAGTGTCTTTATTTTTTCCTTTTGTATTTTTCCCTTTCCGCCAAGGATATTAAAATAGACACTAAAATATAAAATGAGGGGCATTAAACTGAAAAGTGGTGTTATCAGTGATATAACTGTGTAATGACTGTACTGAGTAATTTTACTTGTGTTAAGTAGAGAAATAAGTCAGTATGCCAGGTATGAAGGGAATTGTTAGATGAAATATTTGTGGCGAAATCAATTACATTACACGAACATGTATATTTCCACTGTAGCTTTCAGGAGCACTGGATATCACAACAAGTTCATCTAATGAACTTTTTTTTGAAAAAGGGATTCTGGGTAATCAAAGATGGAGGATTGGCAAAATTTTTGGTTGTAACAACAGGCTGCTGCTTTTTTCAGGGTTTTGTTTTTTTTTAGGTGTTGGAGGCGATTTCCTTGAATTCAAGGAGTAGCAAGTACTGTTGAATATGCTGTTGCATTATTTTGGAACTTGGAAGAAAGTAAAAACAATAGCACTTGAAAAAGGGACAAGTACAAACACAAAAGTAGCATGTGGTCAGTGTAGGAGAGGGATAGAGAAAAGAAATCCACACGAACTGACACAGCAGTGAACCTGTGCATTTCTTGCCTTTGTTGTTTGAATTTGCGCATTGCTGGACATCTGAGTGCATCTAGGAAAAATGAACAAACTGCAAAATTCACAACTGATCTTGGAGGAACCTGTTTGGGAGAGGTCCCAGCACAAAAACAGACTGGTGGCTCATTGCATGCAGAGGAAGTGGTGGCGGCTAGCACAATTGCAACATAAAAGGCATCTGGATGGGTATGTGAATAGGAAAGGTTTGGAGGGATATGGGCTGGGTGCTGGACTAGATTGGGTTGGGATATTTGGTTGGCATGGACAGGTTGGACTGAAGGGTCTGTTTCCATGCTGTACATCTGTATGATTCTATGACTAAGTAAAGTTATTGTAATAGGGGGTTATGACATGGGGTGAACTCTCCTGATTAATTTAACCAGCAGCACACAAGATTTATCCCGTGCAGTAATATGTGAAAATTAAATATGCCAAGAACTTTTTAAAATAAAAATGAAGTTTATTTCTTAAAGTATAACAGAATAACTAACTATTGGCAAGTCCTTCCTCTACCCTATCTTTTACCTTCCCTTCTATAATAGTCGGCCGATCAAGATTTACAAAATGACACCTTTATTTCAAAACCAGGTAGAGTTTAGTTTTCTCTGAATTCCTGTCGTCGTCTTCGGAAGTCTGCTTCACAGGTTACTGATCTTTTTTAAAAGATCTATTTTCTAAGCAGTGTCTAGATGTTGGCTTGGCATTTCTCCTCCCAACTATTCAACTTTCTCCGGTCTTGTACCCCAAAGCATCATTGTGTCATTTGGCTTTTAAGATTATTGATAAACTCCATTCCAATTTGGTTGGAATTTGGAATTTTTTGGGGTATAATTTAAACTGATTGGCCTAAATTCAATTCTGTTCGTCGTTTTCATGCAAGCAGTTACCCTAGTAGCTGGACTACATGTTAAATTGTGTCTTATTGAGTACACCTGATGCTGTCACTGCTAGCTTTTTAACTCTCTCTAAAAGTACAGTACACCCACGTCATCTTCACAATCCGCTAACAGGCACACAGGCTCTCATAGCAATATCATAAGTACTTTCTTTTTTCTGTTGCAATGATGAGGCTTCATAGTGTCCACACTGGACCAAGGAAAATACCCCCCTGCCATCTTGAAGTACCATAGACATTTTATATCCATCTGAGTTTCTGTTTGATTACTTGTCTGAAAAGCAAAGCTTCCACAGTGTAGTACTGATGTAGATTTTTGTACTCAAGTTTGAGTCCCCAAACTTAAGATTGACATGAGAATATCGCCAAATGAGCTATGGTTGACACTTAAACTGGAGAGTGACAAATCATGCAATCTCTATTCCAGGGATTGAAAGACGTGTGAATATTGCAGATGTCCTGTATATAATCTTACAAAATACACCCGCCTTGACAATTATTCCTTCAGATGAATAAATTGCACATGTCACTCCCTCCTTTAAGCAAAATAAGAGGAAATCAGGGAATTATTTACCTAATATCCATTCTGAAGGATTGTGCTGGCCTTCATATTAACTTGTGCTTTCAATATTGCCATACCTACTCAGTTCCTCCAGTATTTTGTGGTTCAGATTTCCAACATCCAGTGTTTTGCTTGTATTTCACTTTTATTATTTGCCTAATATCTGGTGTTGAGTAATTCTGCAATCTGCAGGATTGGTAACTGAAAACTTTGCACAGATCAGATAGATTGAAGCACGATAAAAAGAATATATTGTGTTTATGTCTGAATTATTTGAAGCATGTCTTGAGATGTTGATATGCTCTCTGCAAGTCCATATAAACAACTTTACCATCACTTTGCTGAAGTGCAAGCTTGATATTGAAGGCAAATTGACATGGTTAGAAAAGTGACTTTGGCAGTTACTCTGATTGGCAGAAGTGACTTGTGGTGGCCAAGAATCTCTGGGTTTCAACATAGGTTATTCATGGAAAAAACTGTAGTTGGATTAAGAAGCCTGTATTCAGTTTGCAGGTGATGCTATTGCAGCAATGTTCAACTGAATGGACACAACCATAGCAAATACATTCTCATGTTAGACAGTGTGAGGTCATCCACTTTGGAGCTTAAACATGGTGCAATAGGTCCTTTTGGACCATCAGTCTTTCAAGAGTTTCACCAAAGCACCTTGAGGTAGGTGTAATGATCATGACAATGTTATAAGTCATACAGAAAGTCATGTAAGCCTCCTCCCATATTTAGAGGAATAGAATATTAGGAGGTAAAACTCACGCTTTAGTTACACAGCTTTAGTTAAACTGAGTGAATAGTTCTGAATACGACACCTCAAAGGACATGGTGACCTTGGAAGGAGGACAGTTGTAGGTTCATTAGAACAGTAGCTAAATGCCAAGGGTTCCAGTTAAAGGAGATTAAACAGGACAGTATACTCAATTACATGTTAGAATGTTTTAAGAATTGGTTCAGTAAGTTTCCAAGTATTAATATTTATTCCAGTAAAGATTCAAGCCATGATACGTGGAAGTAATTTGTTTTCTTTTAGATGAGCTCAGGGCTACACTGAGTAAGCCAAGACTTACAGCTATAACATACAGGAGTAAAATTGAGAAATACTGCTTTTGCTAACTTTGACCTTCAACTAATAATTGCTAGAGCAATTAACTTTAATATTTTTGAGCTAAAAATCTATAAATCTAGGTAGATGGCACATTCTCTCTCAGGACGGTCAAGCCCCACTCCAGAATTTGAGCACAATCTCTGGTTAAATTTGTTCATTCTAGAATGAATGCTGTTATGGAAGTACTCTTGAGAGCATCTGGCTGTTTGAGTGGCTGTAAGATATCATTTTGAAGAACCGAGGTTTGTTTCCTGGCAAGCTTTAATCCCTTCATCACTATAAAAAACCAATTGGCTGATTTATCAAATTGGTGTTTATGGGATTTGCTGTGCGCAAATGAGCTGTTGTCAACATGATGATGATAATACTGAGGAAGGGTCCTTTGACCTTTTGATCTGATTTCTTTCGACAGATATTGCCAGACATGCTGAGCTTTTATAGCAATTTCAATTTTTTTTGTTGCGCATATGACTAGTTTATTCTAATGTGTAAGTGTTAACTTGATCAGTAATCTACTTAATGGAACTCCGTGTTTGGGACTTAGTGGGACCACTAGTCTGCAGACCTTTAACAGGCATAGCTGCATTCTGTAATGGAGTTTGCAGTGGTTCAAGAAGGTGGCTTACCACCATTTTGAGGGTACTGGGCATGGGCAGTAGATACTGCATCTGCCAGTGATGCTCAGATCCCATGAATGAATTATTTTTTTTTTGCAATTCTCAAATATTCACTAATAACTTCAGGAATTTCTTTTCTCCTTTTTTTTACTCTTGACACTGATACTAATCTAGTTTTAGATTGGATGTTTACAATCACCAATTAGCATTATTTTAGTTTGACATTTTTCTGTAATATTCCAACAAGTTTTCTTCCATCTGGTTTTGGCTTTTAGGTGATGTGTGAACAAGTCATAATAGCTGCAGTATTATGCCTGGATTCTCGATAGTTTTGCATTATCGACTACATTATCTCCCTCCATGCTATGTTGTTTCTTTGATCAAGAGTGTCAGTTCCAACTGTGTTTGTCTTCCTTATCTTTCCTGTAAACAAAGGGATATTAGTTTCTATCTGGCTGCTCTTTTGAGTCAGGTCTCTCTTGGCATTATCTTCTGTTTTGTGCCTACAGCTCAGCAACCTTTTTTTTTACTGCTAATCTACCTCTGTTTTTTGGTCCATTACTGGTCCCTCTGTTGAAACTCTTGGCCTCTCCCTAACATGATTTTAAGTTAATTTTCATCATGTGACATTGTTTCATTTTGGAAATTCCACATGAGTGGATTTACTTTTCCTGCAACTGTCAGCTTTCATTACTGCTAAAATACTTTTTTTGTTCGCCCACTTGTCTGTGCTTGTCATAGAGATGTACTGCACAGAAACAGACGCTTCAGTCCAACTTGTCCATGCTGACGAGCAATCCCAACCCAATCTAGTCCCACCTGTCAGCACCTGGCCCTTATTCCTCAACTCTTATTCATATACCCATCCAAATGCCTCTTAAATGTTGCAATTGTACCAGCCTCCACCACTTGCTCTGGTAGCTCATTCCATATATAACACCCTCTGTGTGGGAAAAGTTACCTCTTAGGTCCCTTTTTATATCTTTCCCCTCTCACCATAAACCTGTGCCTTCGAGTTCTGGGCTTCCCGACCCCACAGAAAAAACTTTGTCTATTTATCCTATCCATGTCCCTCAGATTTTAAAAACCTCGATAAGATTACCCCTCAGCCTTTGATACTCCAGGGACAACAACCCTAGCCTGTTCAGCCTCTCCCTATAGCTCAAATCCTCCAACCCTGGCAACATCCTTGTAAATCTTTTCTGAACCCTTTCAAGTTTCACAACATCTTTCTGATAGGAAGGAGACCAGAATTGCACGCAATATTCCAACAGTGGCCTAACCAATGTCCTGTACAGCCTCAACATGACCTCCCAACTCCTGTACTCAATATTCTGACCAATAAAGGAAAGCATACCAAACGCAGCCTTCACTATCCTATCTACCTGCGACTCCACTTTCAAGGAGCTATGAACTTGCACTCCAAGGTCTCTTTGTTCAGCAACACTCCTTAGGACCTTACCATTAAGTGTATACGTCCTGATAAGATTTGCTTTCCCAAAATGCAGCACCTTGCATTTATCTGAAATAAACTCCATCTGCCATTTCTCAGCCCATCTGGTCCAGATCCTGTTGTAATCTGAGGTAACCCTCTTTGCTGTCCACTACACCTCCAATTTTGGTGTCATATACAAACATACTAACTATACCTCTTATGCTTTCCGTGCAAATCACTTTATGCAAATGATCAGTGCACCCAGCACTGATCCTTCTGGCACTCTGCTGGTCACAGGCCTCCAGTGTGAAAAACTACCTCCCTCCACCACCCTTTTGTCTTCTACCTTTTTGCACCAGTTCTGTATCCAAATGGCTAGTTTTCCCTGCATTCTGTGAGATCTAACCTTGCTAACCAGTCTCCCATGGGGCACCTTGTCGCACTCCTTACTGAAGTCTATATAGATCACATCTACTGCTCTGCCCTCATCAATCTTCTTTGTTACTTCTTCAGAAAACTCAATCAAGTTTGTGAGACATGATTTCCCACGCACAAAGCCATGTTGACTATCCTGAATCAGTCCTTGCCTTTCCAAATACATGTACATCCAGTCCCTCAGGATTCCCTCCAACAAGTTGCCCACCACAGGTGTCAGACTCACCGGTCTATAGTTCCCTCGCTTGTCCTTGCCACCTTTCTTCAATAATGGTACCACGTTAGTCAACCCCCAGTCTTCCGGCACCTCACCTGTATCGATGATACAAATATCTCAGCAAAGTGGCCCAGCAATCACTTCCCTCGCTTCCCACAGAGGTCTAGGGTACACCTGATCAGGTCCTGGGGATTTATCCACCTTTACCCGTTTCAAGACATCCAGCACTTCCTTCTCTGTAATATGGACATTTTTCAAGATGTTGCCATCTATGTCCTTTTCCACAGTAAACACTGACGCAAAATACTTTGACAAAGGGTCAGTTAGACTCGAAACGTCAGCTCTTTTCTCTCCTTACAGATGTTGCCAGACCTGCTGTGATTTTTCCAGCATTTTCTCTTTTGATTTCGGATTCCAGCATCTGCAGTAATTTGCTTTTATTGATGCAAAATACTTGTTTAGTATCTCCCTCCAACTCCTGCAGCTCCACACAAAGGCTGCCTTGCTGATCTTTGAGGGACCCTATTCTCTCCCTAGATACCCTTTTTTGTCCTTAATGTATTTGTACAAACCCTTCTGGATTCTCCTTAATTCTGTTTGCCAAAGTTATCTCATGTGAAGGTGAGGGATTTGAAGGTTTGGGACAGAAAAATTTCTGTGATCCTTTGGCGACACTAAATCTCCTCAAGGCAGCTAGAGCTTGGGATAGATGTGGTGTGAAACTCACCTGACTCTCATTTTGGAGGTAGTAATAGGCTGGTCTGAGTAAAATGCCCTCATCAATTAGTAACTTGTGGAGGAGTGAAAGGAACAGTTCTGTTCTGGAGGTAGTTATGCTGGAGGACACTGGACACAGACAACATAATATGCAGACAATATTTCGGGCACTTCAATGTGTCTTATTGGACTCATATTGGACTGTCTTATTAGACTGTCCATTTTTATTCAAAGCAGGAGGGATGTGATCTCCATATAAATGTAACATGCCAGCCTCAGACACTAATGATTTTCGTTGAACAATGTTCACGAGAACTTCCGCTTGTAATTTTAAACAAATTAGTGGCATGGAATCCCAATGGAACCAGTGCCCAAGACTTTCTCTTCTATCTCACCAGCTTTGTTTAGCATATTCATTTGCAATGATTCACAATGAAGTTTTCACTTGTCTAATTGTCCGCCACGAAGGGTATATTATCTATTTCATTGTCCGCTGTGTATTCTTCCCTTCTCTCTCCTTCCTCAACCATGATACGCTGGGACAGACCATACTTTGTTTTTATTTCCTATTTTCAGTATTTTGTTTTTGTATCACTGATCAGAACTGCCCCATTGTTGTACAGTAAACTACTTGTCTGCATTTCATTTCTGCAGCTGAATCATTAACAGCATTTGCGAGTTGAGGATGGTGGGTGGGGAAGAGATGCACTCATTTTGGTTTCGGTAATATGATCCTTTGTGTACTTTGGCAATGGTTTACTTCCCAGAACTGGTTTAGTCAGTTGTACTGTGAGCATAGTAGAATTTTGCTTAGTGTGAAACTCTGGATTCTCTCAACTTTTAAGTTGTATCCTGTCCCTAAAATACTGGCTTCCTACTCACTCCACTCATGTCATAGCCAGTCACTGCCATTGACCTTGCTGCCCTCTTGCAACTTTGTTCCTTAATCTTGCTCCAATTCAGAGCTTTTGGGATGCCCCTGGCATTCTTTCCTATCTTTACCTGTTGCTGTCCCACTGGCTGACTTTTATTTGCCAATGTGCAGATCTGACTCATGACTTGTTTGGCTATTGTGGTCAAGTATTATTCCCTGCCCCTTCATCGTCTTAGAAAAATTGCATAAGTAACACTGCATGAAAGTGAGAAGATTAAAAAACCTTTGTTTAAACTTCTAACCTCCAAAACCCCACACATGCTCTACCTTTGGGAAGGTTCAAACTCTTCAGGTAGACTAAACAAGTCAGAGGTGGGTACTGCAGATGCTGGAGATTAGAGTCAAGAGTGGAGTGGTGCTGGAAAAGCACATCAGGTCAGGCAGTATCAGAGGAGCGGGAACATCAATGTTTTGGGCAAAAGCCCTTCATCAGCTCCTCCTGCCTGAAACATTGTTGTTCCTGCACCTCTGATGCTGCCTGACCTGTGCTTTTCCAGCACCACTGTAATCTTGATAGTAAGCATGAACAGTTTCGTCTACTATAAGCCCTGAACCATAGTAACCTTTTATTGGTTGGTGGCTATAATGTTTCTGAAAGTTCCTCCAGAATCCTAGTGCTCATTCAGTCTGAAATAAACATCAGCAATTAGTATTATGTAGCTGCCAGAATCATGAGGGTTGTTTTTCAGACTGGAGGCCTGTGACCAGTGGAGTGCCACAAGGATTGGTGCTGGGCCCTCTACTTTTTGTTATTTACATAAATGATTTGGATGCGAGCATAAGAGGTACAGTTATTAAGTTTGCAGATGACACCAAAATTGGAGGTGTAGTGGACAGCAAAGAGGGTTACCTCAGATTACAACAGGATCCGGACCAGATGGGCCAATGGGCTGAGAAGTGGCAGATGGAGTTTATTTCAGATAAATGTGAGGTGCTGCATTTTGGGAAAGCAAATCTTAGCAGGACGTATACACTTAATGGTAAGGTCCAAGGGAGTATTGCTGAACAAAGAGACCTTGGAGTGCAGGTTCATAGGTCCTTGAAAGTGGGGTCGCAGGTAGATAGGATAGTCAAGAAGCTGTATGCTTTCCTTTGGTCAGAGTATTGGGTACAGGGTTTGGGAGGTCATGTTGCGGCTGACAATGGTTAGGCCACTGTTGGAATATTGTGTGCAATTCTGGTCTCCTTCCTGTCAGAAAGATGTTGTGAAACTTGAAAGGGTTCAGAAAAGATTTACAAGGATGTTGCCAGGATTGGAGGACTTACAGGGAGAGGTTGAATAGGCTGGGGCTGGTTTCCCTGGAGTGTCAGAGGCTGAGGTATGACCTTCTAGAGATTTATAAAAGCATGAGGGGCATAGATAGGATAAATAGACAAAGTCTCTTCCCTGGGGTCAGGGAGTCCAGAACTAGAGGGCATAGGTTTAGGGTGAGAGGGGAAAGATATAAAAGAGACCTCGGGGGGGGGGGGGGGCGGCAATGTTTTCCAGACAGGGTGGTACATGTATGGAATGAGCTGCCAGAGGAAGTGGTGGAGACTGGTACAATTGCAACATTTAAGAGGCATTTGGATGGATATGAATAGGAAGGGTTTGGAGGGATATGGGCCGGCTGCTGGCAGGTGAGACTAGATTGGGTTGGGATATCTGGTCAGCATGGGCAAGTGAACTGAATCTATTGTTATGCTGCTGGTCTTGAGCGCTACTGTTGGAGACCAGTGATGTAACTGTGGTTCAGGTGAGCAACTTGTGTATTAGACTTGGTGCTATCGCATTGGAAGCTGCTTGAGCCTCATTTGCAGGGTAGGTTGACCACTTAGACATTGGTGGGGCATTTCCACGCTGAACTAGTATGTGGGAATTTTTTTTGAAGAATGATGTGTCTTTATTCTTTTAAAAATCTCTCAATACCAGGTGTAGTCCAACAGGCTTATCTGGAAGCACTAGCTTTCAAAGCGCTGCTCCTTGATCAGGTGGTTGTGGAGTACAAGATCATAAGGCACAGACCTTTTGAAGCAGAAGATTAGTGTCAGTGATTATATTGAACAAACCTGGCGGAAGGTCTGCCACCTTTCAGAGTGGGTTGCAAGTTTAGTTCATAAATATGTAAATCCCAGAACTACTTTTAAGTCCCCTTCCTGATAACAAAAGTTACATCTGAGCTCAGACAATGCATTAACGGTGTTAAGTCAGAGTTTGTTTGTATCCCAATCTTGCGTCGTTTGTTTGTTTCTATTTGCTAAGTTGCAGTTTAGAAAATATAATGTGGATAGTGTGCTTTTTGTTTTGAGCAAAATAGTATGAATCTGCAAATAGTGTGTGCGCCTGTGCCCCATGTCCCTCCAGGGGCTGATAGCCAAGTACAGTACCCGTGAAGATGGCCTCAACCAGGACCTTGGGTTTATGTCACGCTACACATGACTCCACTACACTTGCACAAGTCTATGGGGTGAATTTGTATTTGCAGATACATGCTATTTTTCTTCTAAAAGCACACAACCTGTCGTCAGCCAATCCATGTGATCTTTTATAAATTCCTACTTTTGGAAATAGAACCAATCTGACTCAAGATTGAGGTACCGACTAACTCAGACCTTGTTAATGCATTCTGGACTCAGATATCGCCTTTTTGTTATAAAACCTTAAGTTATCTCAAAGGTGACTTAAAAGACTTTCTGGGATTTATATGTTAATGAACCAAAACCTACAAACCATTCTGAAAGATGGAACACTGAACAGTCCAGGTTTCTTCAGTAGCTCACTGTTTGTTTGGTACTGGTCTTTTGCAGTAAATTCTGTGACTAATGATCTTATCTTCCACAACCACCTGATGGAGCAGCACTCTGAAAGCTAATGCTTTCAAATAAACCTGTTTGACTATAATCTGGTGTTGTGATTTTTAACTTTGTCCACCCCAGTCCAACACTGGCTCCTTCAAATGTTGTCTTCATGGCATGCTTGGTTTTTTTTCGAGTAGCTTAGTAAAGTTAAACTTTTGCTGAAAACTTGGAACTGATATTTGACCCATTCTACAGTTAACTGCCAGTTTTTCCCATTTACAAAACAAGCACGACGAGCCAACTCTGAATTACAGCCAGGAGGTAATATATGTTTGCCATCTATATTCTGTAATCTCTCCTTTTCAAGTTGTTCAGCTGATGTCAACTGTGGCTATTGTTTTCTGGGGAATCATCCATGTTTTTCTAGCAAGTCTCTGTTCTGAATGTATGTTATTAATCATAGAATAATGTATGAAACTATTTGTACAAACATTTCTATACTAGCATGACTTTTTCACAAGTGTCCTTCAGGCCAGCGTTTCATAACTTGCTTTTTAAGTTGTTTTCTTGGAAATCATTGAAATCTGAGTTTCTTGAAAGCAGGGTTCAAAATACTTGGGGGTGGTTTGCCCTTAAGCACCAAAAAATCCCCAGGAAAATACCTGATTGAAGTAAATGAGAGGAACGTCTGCCCCATATGTGGAAGTGAGAATCTGAGCCGTTACTTTTTAATAAAGGTATGGGGTTAAATGAGGAAGAGACAGTAGATAAGAATTCAGGGGAAGAGACTTTGTTTGTTTGTTTGTTTGTTTGTGAAGTTGGATAGCTTTGTGATCTCACTTGACAATTTTTAGAAGCTGATGTTACATTGGCCCAATGATTGACACAGTTTTAAAAAAAATTCAAAAGAATTTTTAAGTACTTCATTAGTTAGATTATTGTTTAGTTTGTCATTAATGGTGGAGTATTGGTGGGTTAGCCAGCACATTTTAGTTCTTCAGACTAATCCAGTCTTTTATTTTGTGTACTTTTTTTTACCATAAACTAAGAATGGTGATAACTGGTTGAAAGGAAAACTCTGGCGTGCCTGGTTCAGGGTGAAATTTGACCTTCTCTCAAAGTGCAGCCAGTTAAGCAATATCCCTTTCCTAGTTTGGTTTTTCAAAACAGTTCAATACATTTCAGCCATCAAGTGACTAAACCAAGCATTTAAGCCATGAGATGGTAGTTTGGTTCCCTCCAAAGAAGGAATCTTCGAATGATTTGAGACATAATATTTGGAGGAGTTTGTGGAATGGCTTTGTGAAAGAGCTATCTGACTTGGTCCCTCTTCCCTGATATTTCCCCATCATGCTATAAAACATTTCCCAAGTACATAGAACACAGAACATGTCCAATTCCTTACAAAAGTTCCTTTATTCAAGCAGAACCCTTACCAGATAATCCTCATGCATGAGGAAGTAAAATCTACCCATTTTCAGACATCACTGGGGTAACATGATAGAGATCAACTCCCCACTATTCTGATTCATTATAGAGTTCATTTTATTCCAGCACACTTTTTTTTTCTCAATCTACCTGTCTGATTAGACCCTTAACAGAAAACTCCGATCCAGTTTCTGTGCTTAAGATGAACTACTATCAATTGAAAATAGTTGTTTATTTTATAGTTGGAATTTAGTGTTGATATAACTTGAATACTTAAAACTCTAACCCTTTTTATAAAGCTTCTCCCTATACACCGACAGCTTTTTAAAAAGCTGTTGGTGTTTTCGATGGAGGGGAAATTACTGGGAAAGCCATTCACTGGTTCCTGTCTGCAGAGCTTATTGAAATGATCATTGTTTTGCTTGCCAGGACTTGTTCCTCCAAACTCTCTCCCTTCTCCAAGTTTTTGTCACCTCTCTGCAGGAGACAGATGGTTAGCACATGTAATTGCAACATTTCTTATTGATTTTAAAAGCATTCTTCAGGCTTAGGGTATTTTGAGAGGACCACACCATCTGCCCTTTGCGCTGTCTGAAGGCTTCTGCAGTGCCATTCTCACAAGCAAGCTGTTCAGCTTTCCAACAGCTAATCATTTTAGTTAGCGAGTGTCATACTGGCTCTTGTCATCCTTTTTAAACTGGTCACAACTTGATGATCTAATCAGCTACTTATTGCCAGCAAATGCTACTTTGTAAATGCCTTCGGGTGACAGCATGTCCACCCTTAGCCCATACAGCTTGGGCAAAGCAGCAGTGTAATTGCAAATAAAGCAAAAATCATTTCGGTGATAAGCTTTTAAATGAATCAAGTGTCCAAAGCAGAGTGTGATATGAAGTTTTTGGTTTGTTCCAAAAGTCTAATCCAAGTCTGACAACACTTAGAGCCTTTTTATCTATCTCTTGCAAAGTGCCTTGGGGTGGTTTTGAATATAAATGCAAGTTCTTGCATTTCAAGAGAACTGAATTCTCATAATGCTTTTTATACTCTTTTTGGGAAGTCTTCAAAGCCATCAAGTGAAGTAGACTTGTTGCATTATGGTGGAGGGAGAAATAGCAGCTAGTCTGTGCTCAGCAGATAAGTGATGTTTGAGGAAAAACAGCCAGCATTTCATGAGAGTGATAAGTTCATTAAAGGCTTTACCGACTCCTCCTGAATAATGTCAGGGGACTTTTTGACATCGACCTGGGAGGGCAGACTAGCTTTCATACTCTGTATTGCTCTTAAATGAAGGTTTTTGGATGAGCCTTGATCCTACAACCATCTAAGTCGCAACTCTCTGTATAGTAACTGCAGCATCAGTGGGAGGCAGAACATTGCATGCTTGTAGAATAAACACTCTAATGCATTTTAGTATCCAGGAGTGATTTCTTAATGAAGAGGGTAGGTGATGAATGACTAAACTAATTGTTTACCATAAACATTCAAGCATGTCCCTTTTTCTACTTGAGTATATTTGACGGTAATGCTAGGTTACAATACTAGTGCTCTTGTGATTTTTGAGATGTGAAGATGTGATTTTTGAGCAGAGTGACAGTTTCAGCAGCATTACTGTGAATAGAAAATCAAAGATGGATGTACAAATTGTGGAAGTATGTGGAAGTGAATTCATTTTTCCAGGAGCAGGCACAGATGTTTGTGGTGAAGTGTGAAACAAAGAAGTGATCAGAGCTTTAGGTTTTATTTCTGTCTCTTATGAGAAGAGTTGAGGCCATGTGAGATGACAAAGTCAAGGAGTGATTGTGAAGGAACAGGACCAAAATGAGAAAGCAAGCTAAGTTTAGATGGGATGGAAATTGAAAATCCTTCCTTGCAAAGGCTAAGGCAGGAAAGTAGTGAAGATGTGAGAATTTAGATTGGACTATTTCAATACTCTCCTAGCCAGATGCCCCCTTTTTTGTTTTTCCAATCTCTGTAAACCTGCAGCCACAAAGTACTGCCTGTCTTGAAACCAGTTCTGTTTCTGCATCAACCCTGTGTGTTCATTTGACCTACTTGACTGGCTCTAGCTTTAAAGTTCTTGTCTTTATTTTCTCAATGGCCTTTACCCCTTCCTATCATTAACACCCTACCCTTCAATTTGCCGAGCTTTTTAATTTCTAACCCCTTACATAGTCACCGTGTGGCTGCCCCTTTCGTTACCTGGAATTCCACATTTCATTTTCTGTTGAGTTCCCTTTTCTGAAACAAGTGCCATATATTTTGTGTATTGTTGAAGCACCTGGGAGATCCCCGCCTTGAAATCTGCACATGTTCTGTATTGATGTGGAAAGGAGAGGAATTGACAGCTTTCAAACGGCAAAGGGAGTGCTACTGGAAGAAAAGCAAAACCATCTGTTCAGCTGAAGTGTGAATAGTAGGAGAGCAGCTGTAAATAAAAATGTTGAGGAATAGAATTCGAGCATCAGGAAAAGGTGTAAAACATTGTGAGTGCTTGTAAGGATTAAAAATTTTAGTTTTATCGTTAGATTGGAGAAGCTGGAGTTCTCTGGTTGGGATTAAAATTGAGGAAACTTTTCATAGAGAATCTCACATGGAGTGTGGACAGACTAGATTGAAAGAAATTTTTGCAAATGATGGAAGAATTGGGAACTGGAGGATTTTTTTTCAGGGTTATTGGCTAAAGAACATGAAAATGTTCAGATCTAAGCGGTTAAAGTCTGGAAGCACTGTTAGTATGTAACGGTGACAGGGGGTAATGTAATGGTAACTGAGACTTGCAAAAGGAAGTGGAATAATGATCAGAGCTTGCGGGACTACCTTGGAAGTGAGTGAATTGGCCTAGCTAATTTGCTTAAGCACATGCGCAATAGTTTAAAGTGGCTTAATTCTGTAATTTGATTCTAGAAAATTTATGCCAGGTTCCATTGTTTGATCTTAGAATGTTAAATGTACTTGCTCCTGACAGTAGCCAGTGAGAAAATATACTCAACCGAAGTTCAGAATTGACACAGGTTGGAGCTGCATTTTCTTTTTACATGGAATATGTAATTAGTCCCCATTACGGAGATAACTATGCAAGATTCCGTGGCCCAACTTGAAATGGAACACAGATTTTAAAATGCCTTTTCAACAAAACATTCTTTTAAAAACAAACCTCCCAGCCTGACTGTTGACCATGAGACAGTGTGAGTTTTAACTAACGCTCATTTACATCAACCTGCATTTACCATGAAATCATTGGATGTCAAAGTTAAAAATCACACACCACCAGGTTATAGTCCAACAGGTTTAATTGGAAGCACACTAGCTTTCGGAGCGTCGCTCCTTCATCAGGCGCTAAAGGAGTGACGCTCCGAAAGCTAGTGTGCTTCAATATAACCTGGTGTTGTGATTTTTAACTTTGTACACCCCAGTCCAACATCGGCATCTCCAAATCATTGCATGTCAAGTCACACGTTATTTGTCAAGTAGAACATAGAACAGAACAGCGCAGAACAGGCCCTTCAGCCCTCGATGTTGTGCCAACCTGTGAATTATTCTCAGCTCGTCCCCCTACACTATCCCAAAATCGTCCATGTGCTTATCGAAGGATTGTTTCAATCCCCCTAATGTGGCTGAGGTGACTATATTAGCAGGTAGGGCATTCAACACCCTTATCACTCTGTGTAAAGAACCTGCCTCTGACTTAAATCTATCACTCCTCAATTTGTAGTTATGCCTCCTCGTACACGCAGATGTTATCATCCTCGGAAAAAGACTTTCACTGTCTACCCTATCCAATCCTCTGATCATCTTGTATTTCTCTATCAAATCCCCTCTGCGCTGCCGCCTTGCCACTGAGAATAAGTTCAAGTCTCTCAGCCTTTTCTCATAAGCCCTTCGCTCCAGACCAGGCAAAATCCTGGTAAATCTTCTGTGCACCTTTTCCAATACTTCCACATTCTTCCCAAAATTTCGGGACCTGAACTGTACACAATATTCCCAAGTGTGGCCGCACCAGCATTTTGTATTGTTGCAGTACGATATTGCAGCTCCAGAACTCAATCCCTCTACGAATGAAACCTAACACACTGTGTATGCCATCTCAACAGCACTATCCACCTGGGTGGCAACTTTCAGGGATCTATGTACATGGACTCCAAGATCCCTCTGCACATCCACACTTTCAAGAATCTTTCCATTGACCCAGTACTCTGCCTTCCTGTTATTCTTCCCAAAGTGCATCACCTCACACTAAGCTGCATGGAACTCCATTTGCCACCCCACAGCTCAATTCTGCAGTTTATCCAAGTTCCCCTGCAACCTGTAACATTCTTCCAAACTGTCCACTACTCCACCGACTTTAGTGTCGTCTGCAAATTTACTAACCCATCCACCAATGCCTGTGTCTAGTCATTTATAAAAATGACAAACTGCAGTGGTCCCAAAACAGATCCTTGTGGCACACCACCAGTAACTGGACTCCAGGCTGAATATTTTCTATCAACCACCACTCGCTGCCTTCTTTCAGAAAGCTAGTTTCTAACCCAAACAACTAAATCACCCTCCATTCCATGCCTCTGTATTTTCTTCAACAGCCTACCATGTGGAACCTTATCTAAGGCCTTTACTGAAGTCCATGTATACTATGTCAACTGCCCTACCCTCAACTACATGCTTGGTCACCTTCTCACAAAACCTGAGGTTTGTGAGACACTACCTGCCCTTGAAGAAACCACGTTGACTTTCTGAAATCAATTGTTGCTTGCTAGATGATTTTAAATCTTTATAATCCTTTCCTACAGCAGAAGTAAGGCTCACTGGTCTATAATTATCTGGGTCATTTCTGCTGCCCTTGAACAAGGGCACATTTGCAATCCTCTAGTCCTCAGGTACTAAACCTGTAGACAATGACAACTCAAATATCGAAGCCAAAGGCTCTGCTATCTCCTCCCTAGCTTCCCAGAGAATCCTCTGATAAATCCCATCCATCCCAGGCGACTTGTCTACTTTCACTCCTTCAAGAATTGATAACACCTATTTGTAACTAACCTTGATTCTTTCTAGTCTAATATCTTGTACCTCATTTTTCGCCTCAACAATATTCTCCTTTTCCTGAGTGAAAACCAATGAAAAATGTTTGTTTAGTACCTCTCTGATCTCCACAGGGTCCACACTCCAACTCCCACTTCTGTCTTTGGCCCTATTCCTACCCTAATCATTCTTTTATTCCTCACATACTGATAGAAAGCTTTAGAGTTCTCCTTTTATTCTATTTGCTAAAGACTGCTCATGTCTTCTCTTTGCTCTTCTTGACTTTTTTTTAAATCTCTCCTAGCTGATCTGTAACTCTGTCGCCTCATCTGAACCATCTTACGTCATCAACATACAAGCCACCTCCTTCGTAACAAGAGATGCAATTTCTATTGTGAACCACAGTTCCCTTACCTTATCACTTCCTCCCTGCCTGACAAGGACATGCCTATCAAGAACACGCGATATCTGTTCCTTAAACCAGCTCCACATTTCCATTGACTGCATCCCCTGCATTTTGCTACCCCATTCTATGCATCCTAATTCTTGCCTGATTGCATTATACTTGCCCTTGCCCCATCGATAACTGTCGAATGTTAGCATAATTTATTACATGGATGAGTTTAAGTGCTGGGGATCTGAAACTGCGCTTGAACAGATAGTCAAGGCAGATATCCCCTCTGTTTGAAAAGTATTTGGATAGGTGATGACCTATGAAACATTGCAACAAGAAGAAGAAAGTGGGATTTGGACCAAAGATTCTTGGAGCACAGTGGCAGTGTTCCTTACTGAGCCTGGAGGCCCTGGTACAATTCCCACTTGCTCCTGAGGTGTATAATAATAGTCAACAAGTTGATCAGAAGGTAACTAGGATTGATGGTTGCATATCAGCTGTTATGAGTAATACTGCAAATTTCACGATTTTATGATGAAGTTTCCAACACAGCCATAGGTCATGGTTTTGGAGGGTCGTAAATACGTACATGTCATTGTAGCCTGCTATGTCACACCTCCTACGTAATGATTTGTTAGTAGGAAAGTGCTGTCTGCAATTTGACAATTTAGTACTTACAATCCTGTTAAGCTTGTGCATAATCCTTATTTTCTGTCAACAGCCTTTTGAAGATTCACATAGAATTTTTGAAATGGATTTTTCAGACAAGGGTGTCTAGGTTTTGTTTTTTGGGTGCAGTAGGGGCAGGCCCCCAAATGGAATGAAGACCCCAATTAATCAGCCATCATATAGGAGAAGAATTAGGCCATTCAGCCCATAGTTTGCTTTGCTTTGCCAATCTATTGTAGCTGATTGAGTTTGAGAAATATACATAGTCCAGCCTTCTCTCCATAATCCTTGTTCCTCTTGCCAATGAATAACTGATGTATCTCTGTCCTAAGTACGTTCAATGACTTGGCCTCCTCGGCCTTCTGGCAGTGAATTCCACAGATTCGCAATGTTTTTTTTTTGGCTGGAAAAATTTCTCATGGGAGTTCTAAATGGTCATCCCTTCACTGAGACTATGCACATGGGCCCTAGTGTCTCCTCCTAATTGAAATGACTTTTCCATGTCCACTCTACCCAGGTCTGTCTCTCTTCTGTCAGCTTCAATCTGATTCCCCTTGTCCTTCAACTCAGTACAAACCCAGAGGTCTCAACTGTTCCTCAGTGATAAGCCTTTCATTCCCCAGAATAATTTTTGTAAACCACTTCTGGACCCTGTCTGATGACAATGCATGCTCCTTTGATTATGGGGCCCAAAACTGCTGTCAAAATTCCAAATGCAATCTAACCAGAGCCGTACTTGAGAAGGTATGTACTGCTGAGCTTAAGTTTTCTACCCCTCTTGAAATTAATGCTAATATGGCATTTGCCAACTGAATCTGCATCTTAACCTTGAGAGTCCTGAATTCGGGCTCCGAACTCCCTTTGCACTTCAAACGTTTGAAGTATTTCCCAGTTCAGAAAATAGTCATTTTCCTCCCAAAATGTATTATTTCACACTTCCCACATTGTATTCCATCTGCCACTTCTTTGCCCACTATCTTTTCTGTCCAAGTATTTTTTTGCAGTCTCAACTCCCTCCAATTCACTTGTCCCTCCACCTATCTGTCATCTGCAAGACTTCGCACCAATGTCCTCACTCCCCTCATCCAGATCACTTAATTTGTCCTGTGAATAATTGTGGTCCCAACACTGCCCCCTGCACAAATCCACTAGTTACTAGCTGCCACCTTGGAAAAGGTCCCTTTATCCCCACTCTTTGCCTTCTGCCAGTCAGCTAATCCCCTTTCCCTGCTACTACCTAGATGCTAACACCATCTTCCTTATTTAGTAGCTTTCTGTGCAGTGCCTTCTGGAAATCCAAATAATTCACGTCCATTGATTCTCCTTTATCTAGCCTGCTCATTACCACCTCCAAAAAATTTGGAGCAGATCTTATTTTGTAGACCAGGCCAAATGACCCACCCCTTCCTGCTTCTGTGTTCTGATGTTTGAGATACAAGTCCTTGGCAAATGAGGATAAGAAACTGCTGTTTGGTTAAGAATCTAATTAGGTGCAGCAGACTAGTAAGAATTGCTTATGCCTCCCTGTCCCTTGTCCTCCTTGGTACAATCGCAGACCTCTATGGCAGTATACAGAAACTAGCCTGGCCATTCTTCTCTCTGAGCATGTGACAATGTATTGTAGAGCATTTTCAAAAACAGTAAGCAGAATTGTACTGCAACACAACTTGCCAGCTCTTAATTTTGAGAACTTGAAATAAGATTTGTTCTATATAAATGTATGTAATGGTCACACTGGCTCTTGAATTCGGCAAGTTTTGGTTTAATTCTGCAGTGAGCATTCTAACCAGCTGCTTAGTAACTACAACCTGCCTGGGCTCTACAGTATTTTAAAATAAATTGTCAGAAGTCTGAAGCTGGAAGCACAGTTGGTCGTGGAGTGAGAAATTCCTCTAAACCTACTGTTGTCTGCCTGTCCTCAGATGCTGGCTGATAGATCAGCCAGTTCTGTTCCAACGTTGTGACTAAATTTAAGCACGGATCAATCTCCAATAATTCTATCTCTGTACAATCGGTATAAGATCATCTCTATCATCGCACTTGCTGTCTTGCAAGATACATTTAGTTGCCAACACAGGTGAATGAACCATTAAAATACTCTGCTTTCTCAGCACTAGGGGAACATTTTGGTGATTTTTACAGGGTATACTACACATTCATGTCATGAATCATTTACTAAGTCCTACCCTTTTTTTAGTCATGGTAGTGAGCTGTGATAAAAGATTGCGTTTAGTTGTGTCATGGAAATAGGGGAGCACTTAGTGCCTCTAAGCACATGCACTATCAGAAGCAGAAAGCAAGAAATGCTTTTAATGCCTCTGGTGTTAACTTAGACTGAGTACTTGAAACTTTTTTAGGTTGAGGTAAAACTCAAGTCTTCTGGGGAGTCAATTAATACTGGATACGGTTGCTTATGGCCCATGCTGCTGCCCTTGGTCTGTGTATCACTCACTCACTCACTCGTCTCATTTGTGGGTTGGCTTGTCTCATGCCTCGCAGCATTGAATGTGTTTACCACTCCTGGTTGTTCCTGCGTCTGTTTCCAACTGTAATTTCTGATAAACTATGTACCTTGCTAAATGCTCTTGGTTTTTTTTCCTAGGGTCAGTTGGTGGCCTTCAATTTATTGTCTATTGAGGGTTTAAAAGCTCTCCAGTGAGTCAGCTAGGTATACATGTTGTCTATGGATCTGAAAAGATTAAATATTAGGAAATATCTTAGACTTAAGAAGGTTGGTTTTCCTGTCCCACACAACTGTGCAGACCCAGCAAATGGTTTAATTAGGATGATAGAGGAAGCAAGCTTCATGAGCAATGTTATCTTGTAAGCTGGTATACCTTTGCACATTAGGGCTGAGAAGGGGAATAGATTCTTCCATAGGCCTTTCTGCTGCATGACGAGGGAAGGAAATCTTGATTCTTGTTTCTGGTCCCATGAGTAATTGTGCTAGAAACTGGGTGTATATTGTGCTACTGAGCATGAATCAATATCTGCTGGACTTTGACCCAGATTGTGCTGCTCTTATTCACCTTTTTAAAACTCTGTAGTGTGAATAAATGCATTGATAATCAACTGGAATACAACTGTTGTATGTGAAGCTAAATCTAAATGAGCAGAACCTGCTACAGAGAGCTGTAATTTGGCTAACTACATCCTATCACTGCAACACAACTCTGTGTATTTGAGTCCTGACTGGTTGTTGAATCGCAGACTAGGGCCTGTTCTGACCATTGCTATCCATGAATAAGGATCGTATCTTATTAGTAGTCTTTGGCACACCAACTAGTGCCTGTAGCCCAGATCCATCGCCAGGACCAACACCTTCAGGACGGTAAGTATTAGAAGAGAAATAACACACATGAAAGAGTCCAATAAGTAAGGCAATGTTGGTTATGTTAACTGATTGATTATACAGCACATCAGATGTCCTAAGAGTATTAGAAGCACTGTTTGATGTGTGCTTCTGTAAACATTGAGTTGAGTTAATGATTGGTAACTGAATGCTGGCCAACTAAGAATGAAGTCATCTTGGTAGCCTGTATATGACAAAGAGAATGTTGGATGATCTGCCTGTGTAGGGCTTAGTGCAGCTGAGAATACCTGTCATAGGGACAGATGGAAGGGGAGGAGCCTCTTTGATTAAACTATCTAGGTTGTTGTTTGTTTTCCCCCCCCCCCCCCCCCCCCCCCCCCTTCCAGGAACGAACAATTGATAGCTGTGCTCCCTCTACTAAACTAGAACAATGAAGAGATTCCGAAGACACGGACATGAGCTTAACCGGGAGCGCATCAAACAGGACCTGTTCCAATTTAACAAGGTTAGTTAGCTTCTCATATTCTCCTCCACATGTCATGTTGCTGGGCTCTGTCCTTTTTTTGTATTTGGCAGATTGCTAAAAATGTTTAACTGGCTGTTTATTGACAGTCTAGCCTGTTACCAATCTGTTAATCTGTAGGAAATATCAGAGTTCAGCCCAGTTCTGTTGTCCAGTGTACTCATTCTTTTGGGTGTCATTGGATAGGGAAATGCAACAGCTTATCAGTGGGCATTTTAGATGAATGGCCAGATTATCTGTTTTAGTGCTAGTTGAGAAATACATGTTAACCAAACAGCAGGCACTCTTTCCTGCACTTTGGATAATCCCACGGACTTCAACTGAATATATTCAACACTATATTCCAATGATGTCCCTGAGCAGTGCAGCACTCATTCTCCCACTGAATAGTTACCTGAAATCCTGGGCTGGAACTTCAATCCATGATATAGGCCTGTGATCTGCCACCAAACCAGTTAAGATCAGACTGAAAGTCCAAGGGATTTTTTTTCTGTTCAGTTTTGTGTACAAACGAACTGCCACCACAAAAAGAAATCTTCCTTCAGCAATGCAAGGAAGAGTGTGCTACCATAAACTATAACTTCTATTTTTTTTGCAATGCCTGTGAAGGATGATATGTGAAATAACCTTTTTACTGGCAAGTGAATTGGTTTATCATATTGGCTCATTTGCTCAATGTTATGCTCTTAATGAGCTTCTTTGTCATTCTGTCTCAAACGGATTTTGTTGTAATTGATTACTATGATAGAAGGGATCAGTCTCATTTCTGTTCAATCACTTAATTGCCTTGCAGATCAAGATGCTTGATTTCAAGTATTGACATGTTGACATTTTGTTTTTAATTGGAAATAAACAGTTTCTTTCTTTGGTCACCTTTTTTTTTTTGTTTTTGGGTATAGGTATTTATTAAGCCCTTCAGCCCAACAAGTCCCCACCGACTTTCTGAAGAGTAATTCTTTTCAACCCCCGCCCCCCCAAAGACCTATTCCCCAAACCTCTTAACTTGGTTTACCCTAATTAATGCACCGAGCCTACACGTCCCTGAACACTACGGTCAATTTAGCATGGTCAATTCAGCTAACCTGAGCATCTTTGGATTGTGGGAGAAAATCTGAATACCTGAAGGAATCCTGCACAGAAGTTGGAGAATGTGCAAACTCCACACAGTCACCTGAGGCTAGAACCAATCCCGGATTCCTGGTGCTGCAAGGTAGCATTGCTAACCACTGAAGCACTGTGCCACCCTTATCTCAAAATATTCCGATGGTGTTTTCAGCAATCTTTAAATGTTGAGCTATTTCTCCTTTCCTCGTGGAAGGAGGCAGCCTTAATCCCTGACTGTGTCTGCTAATTCCTGCACCTTGGCCTAACTCACCTTTTGTAAAACTCCCAAAGTCACTTCTTCCACCCCCAAAAAAAACGCTTAGTGACTGAAAGAGCTATTGCTATCCCAAGCACTGTTTTAAACCATCTGGAACAAAAGACACTAGCATCCACCACTCACTGTCTTGGAACCACAGAAAAAAATCCCGCAAAGAGCCCCTAGTCTGTCATGGATCAGGCCAGACCCCTTCAAAACATTTCAAGAAATTAGCCCAGACCCTAACTCTGCTAGTTGTTTTAAGCAGGTGGAAGGTAGTGATGCAGCTGGCCCAATTGCTTTGTTTTAAACAAATCAGAATTTATTTGCAAGATTACCGAACAAAGCACAAACAAAAGAGAACAGACTATAGAATAACCTAACCTATCCGAAAATCAAACAGACAATCTCAACCTAATCATGCTGTTCTGAATGCTGAGAACAAACCCCACGAACACTGCTTTGCATAAAGGAGAAAATCACACACCGGGTCTTACAGGAGAGACCGAGAGATGGCAGACAGATTCAGAATGGAACACCTCCTTTCATGTCGCTGTTTCTTTGACCAGCAGCCTCAAAACGACTAACTGCATGCTCTGAACAGCCAGACTGCTAAAACCCAAACCAAACCAAAACCCAGAAAGGTGAGCTGGGAGAATTAGCCACTCCTCTTTGATTGTATAAGTTTTTTTTTAAAGAACTTTTTTTTTAAAAGCTGCTTCAAGTAGATTAAGCCAGACATTTCAGAACCTGTGTTAAGGGTATTTTTAAAAAGTGGACAAATGAGTATATTTATGGGGAAAAAAATGGAGGGTGTTCACAATGGCAGATAGAGTATAAATATTATGATTTATACTGAAAATGTGCCACATAGATCTAGATTTCCCCCACAAGGAAAAAGCATCCTCAATATTTAATTTGCCGATCTCTGAGAATCCTGGACGTTTCGGTATGGTCACCTCTTCAACTCCAATCCTTGTTAACTCCTCTTGGATGCAGATCCAATTCGTTCGTTCAGTTCTCATAAATGGTAACTTCCTTTATCTCCGGAGCTAGCCCAGTGAACCTCCCCTGAACTGCTTCCAATATAACCATATCCCTCAAGTAGGGAGATCAAACAGTACATGATAGTTCAGCTTCACTTGTGAATGTTTTGTGCAGTTGTACAAAGACCTCTCTACTTTCTTCTCTCTGCTCTTCAGTCTCACTTCCGCCCCCTTGTAAGAGAAGGCAATAATCCATTTGCTTTTCCAATTAGTTGCTGGACCTTCATGCCAACATTTCAATCCCTCAAAGATGGGCAGACTCCTACTATTGTGTTCTTCAGCTTGTCTATAGAAAATCATAATATTTATACTCTACCTGCCATTGTGAACACCCTCCATTTTTTCCCATAAATATACTCATTTGTCCATTTTTTTTTAATCCCCTTAACCAGTCTACAACCTTTTTTTTAAACCCCTCTATGCTTGATGCACCAAGTTCACAGCTTGCTTTCCAATTTCACTCATAGCTAAATTTGCTGATAACTTCAAGTCATCCATATAAATTGGTTATAGTTGAGGCCCCAATTCTGATCCCTGTGGCATTTCACAGAATTAGTTTATCTGAAAACTATCCCGTTAGATACAGCAGTAACCCCTTCTGCTAATTTAACCAAACTCTGAGAAGCTCACCTCTCCTCATAATCTGTTAAAGGATGAGTGACTGTTTACAAACTATTTTTATAAATCTATCTGTTATCTACTTCCCACTCTACTATAAGAATATATTGATCCATATTAAAATTTACTGCAACTTTAGCACTGCTGCCTCACAGCACCAGAGGCCCAGGTGCAATTCCCACCTCAGGTGACTCGATGTGGAGTTTGCACATTCTCCCTGTGTCTGCATGGGTTTCTTCTGGGTGCTCCAGTTTCCTCCCACAGTCCAAAAATGTGCAGGTTAGGTGAATTGGCCATGCTAAATTTCCCATAGTAGGGGATGCAGGGGAATGGGTCTGGGTGGGTTCCGCTTTGGTGGGTCGGTGTGGACTTATTGGGTCGAAGGGCCTGTTTCCACACTGTAAATAATCTAATCTAATCCCTGTCGTTTTTTTGGTCTTCTGCTGCAAAAAAATGTTTCTTTTGAAGAAGGTACTTTAAGTGTTTTTCAGGCAGTCAATCTGATGATGGCAGCTGGTCACTCTGTCTCTGTCTCTGGCTAGCTCTCAAAATGCCAGCTTATTTATAGACCAAACATCAGATCCTCTCATTGGTTCAATGTTGTTAAAACTCATAAAATTCAAATTTAATTGGGTTTTAGTATCCTGGAGCATAATGCAAACTGGTTGAATTCAAGTCATGGGCAAAAAAATGGAGGTATCCAGTTGACAGCCAAATGTTACATATTTTCAATTTTCCAATACTGAGACTGCTAGTCAGTCTCCTTGCAAACTCTCACTGCCAAAACAGCCTTCACTCTCTCTCAAGCTTTAGTACACACTTTCAACTTCATAACTTCACCTTTCAACTTCTTTTGTAGTAACTAACTCTCTATCTATGAAAGCTTGTGGGGTGTAAGTATCACTGCCTGGGCCATCAATTATTGTCCATTCCTTGTTGCCCTTGAAGTGGTGGCAATCTTGAACTGGTGTAGTCAACTTGGTGTAGGTTCTCATTGGGGAGTGAGTTTCAGGATTTTGATCCAGCAGCAGTGAAGCAATGATACAGTTAAAGGTCAGGATGATGAGTGAGTTGGATTGAGCTTGAAGATGGTGTTCCAAATTTTGTTGCTCCTCTTCCAGATGGCAGTGTTGTGGTTTGGAAGGTGCTGTCTCAGGAGCCTTTGTTAAGGTATCACCCAATATATAGTTAGCTTTTTTGAAGTATTTCTCTGCTCTTTGGAAATCTAAATACAGTCTGTCTGCAAGTTCCCCTCTTATCTTGTTACGACTTTGATGTTAAAGAATGCTTTCCCTTTGTAAAGCCTTGTCTATTCTGTCCACTTGTATTGTTTTCTAAGTATGCTGGTGCTATGTCCTTTTTGTAGATTTTGTTTTGGTCTTATAAACTCACTGTTCCTACAGTTTGTTGTTTTGTCTATTTCCTTTCTTGAGTAGAGGTATGATATTGCATTTTTCCCAACCCACTGGGACCTTTTTCCAGAAAGTAGGTAATTTAGGAAAATGATTCATTCTCTATTTTTTGTTTTTTGCAGTTCTTTTTCAGAAATAGGATGCGACCATTGGGTTGAGGGGAATTATTAATGTTTTTTAATTTGAATTAAATTACCTAGAGCATTTTTAAATTAAAAATTATTATCTTTTCCATGATGATTTGATTTTGTATTACTTGGGAAACCTTATTAAAACCAATGCAGAGCCCAGATTGGAGGTCTGAAATTCCCTTTTTCCCTTTATTTGCATCCATTTTGATCTTTAAGGACACAGTGTTACTTTAGCTATTCTTAGTTTTCAGTGCTTCCTTGTAAAGGTTTTGTCATTTTGCTCGTCCCTCTTGATCTCAATTTCTTTTCATTTTTGTCATCCTCCTTTAGTTTTGGAAACTTACACTAACAGTAATAACAATGGAGAATTAGGGTAACTTTAAGGCCGTTAGCTTTGCCTGCCTTATGACCAATTATTAGATGTAAAATGGCTTGTTCCTGGAATGGTTCCAGAAAGGTGGCTCTTGGAATCTTGTCAAGAATGCAGAATGCATTCGGCTCCTGGGTTCCCTTTTTGTTATTGCCCCTCCACTTCCCCTAACAGACACAGACACACACTGACGTTGAATTGCCAACTTTATAGCAAGATTTATAATTCCCCATAATTATCTCAGCATTTTTTTCAAAATCCCATTATTTCTAAACTAGTTATAGCTGAGAGGCTGAGAAATGTCAAGGGTCATAAAAAACATCTCCCAGTGACATCTTCAAAGTTCTTGTTGCCTGTTCCATGAATTGGAAACATGGTTTTTTGGGGGGGATAGTGCCTTACCAACTTAGTAGAGTTCTTTGAGGAAGTGACCAAGTTGCTAGGTGAAGGAAGGGCTGTTGATGTTGTACACATGGACTTTCGTAAGGCCTTTGATAAGGTTCCCCATTGTAGACTAATGGAGAAAGTGAAGTCACATGGTGTGCAGGATGTTCCAGCTAGGTGGATAAAGAACTGGTTGAGCAACAGGAGACAGGAGCAGCTGAAGGGAGTTTCTCAAAATGGAGAAAGGTGACCAGTGGTGTTCCACAGGGATCTTTGCGGGGGCCACTTGTTTGAAATATACATAAATGATCTGGAATAGATAGACTGGAGAATTGGGTGGAGAAGTGGCAGATGGAGTTCAATCTAGGCAAAAGTGAGGTGATGCATTTTGGGGAAGTCTAATTCTAGAGTGCATTATACAGTAAATGGAAGAGCCTTGGGGAAAAGTTAATGAGCAGAGAGATCTGGGAGTGCAGGTCCATTGTACCCTGAAGGCTGCTGCACAGGTGGATAGAGTGGTCAAAAAAGCATATGGTATGGTCGCCTTCATCTGACGGGGTGTTGAGTATAAGAGCTGGCTGGTCATGTTAAAATTGTACGAGACATTGGTTTGGCCGCATTTGGAATATGGTGTACAGTTCTGGTCGCCACAGATGTGGCCAAAAGGATGTGGACGCTTTGGAGAGGGTGCAGAGAAGATTTACGAGGATGTTGCCTGGTATGGAAGGTGCTAGCTATGAAGAGAGGTTGAGTAGGTTAGGATTGTTGTAGAAAAAGGAGATTTTGGGGCGGGGGGGGGGGGGTGTGGGGAAACCTGATGGAGGCCTACAAAATCATGAACGGTATAGACACTGCAGATAAGCTTTTCCCCAGGGTGAAGGATTCTATAACGAGAGGTCACACTTTCAAGAAAAGTTTAAGGTGGGGATACACACTGCTAGTACTTTATGCAGAGGGTGGTAGGTGCCTGGAATGGGTTGCCAGCAGAGGTGGTACAGGAAGGCATGGTAGATTCATTTAAGATGCATCTGGACAGATGAATGAGTAGGTGGGGAGGAGAGGGATACAGATGCTCAGGAATTGAGCGACAGGTTTAGACAGTGGATTTGGATTGGCTCAGGTTTGGAGGGCCGCAGGCCCTTTTCCTGAACTGTAAGTATTCTTTGTTCTCTAATTGAGTTGATGCTGCATTTTGATTCTCAAACAAAGACTCCACTGATCTCTAAAAATTTCCCTCATTTCACACCCCTATCTTTGGCCTTCAGAACACCCTTTTTTTTTCCCCCCCAACTCCTTACCCTTCTGGCAAGTTTCCCTACTCTGACCTTTTTTATTTGCCTTTGACTCATGTCTGCATGCTGTATATCTTCCCATCCTGCTCTGATTCTCATGAGCTGCTTTGATACTCTCCATTATTTCCTGCATCTCTCCTTGTGATGGTACACCATGATGTATTTCAAAAGCTTGTTTTTAGATCAGTTATCTGACTCACCAGTATACTTCAAGTGGTTCAGCTGGAGGCTGACCCAATGATGCAGTTCTGTGCAGTGCCCATATCCCATGAATCTGAACACCTTTCTTCCAAACTAATCTTTTAAGCCATATATTCAACTGTGATTTTATTTCACCAGAAGCCCATTTATTCACAGCTTGATAGCAAGCTAGTGATTTTTGTCTTGCAGAGTTCTGTTTTGTTTAATGCCCTTGACAGTCAATGACATTGCCATTGCTGAATCCCCTGTCTGACTGTCAATATCTTTTTGGGGAGAAGAGTTGTTTAAATGTTGATCAGAAACTGAACTAGACTAGCCATATCAATACTTGGTATCTAACCAAAGTGTGACTGCCTCCTGGAACAGTGTCCACCTGACATCCCCTCCCCCTTCCTGATGCTGTGTGTCACCAATATTCAGCCCAGTTCTTTGCAAACCAAGCTGGTTAAAAACTAAAATTACTGTTAATTTCATATGTTCTATTTAATGTTTATCTGTTGAAGTCATGAGTAATGGTTATTTCCACATTTTGATGGGATAAAAGCAGTAGCTTAATGGTAATTTCATCAATTTGCTCAGTCAGTCGTGTGTTTGCTAGTGTGTAGTGAAATGCAATTTGGCAAAGGACACAACTGTGTGTCATTGCAAAAATGATATTCGATCAATGAAATAGAAGAATGTATTTGTTGAATGCAACTTTTGGGGCTACATCTACTAGCATTAGAATACTTGGAGTGGGATATTGTACACAGTGCCACCACCCAGTACTGCATTAAATAATATCTATTTGAGAGATGGAAGATTTTCTGGTTTTCAATTCCAGACACTGAAGAAGTAGTTATTTTTTAAACCAGTTAGTCAAGTTGGTTAGTTGGTCGTTTCAGACTTCCAGCATCTGCAGTTCTTTTGTTTTATTTCAGCTATTTCTGAAGTTGGATAATCTTATTACAAGGCAATGTAATGGTTGTCAGAGGTGTGACTTCAAGTTGTACATCTAACACTCTGTTCTTAGTGTGTGGTCGGGTTGACTAACATCTGCTCAGAATGTTAACACTGTGTGAAATTTTCTTGAATGTTTAACCCGGTTGTGTACCAATTCTCCATTCTTATTTTTCCTCCAGACTGTGGAGCATGGATTTCCACATCAGCCCAGTGCTCTTGCTTACTGTTCAAGTCTCCAGCTCATGGCCATTGGAAGCCGATCGGGTGCCTTCAAGATGTATCTTTTTCACATGCAATTTAAAACTGTGTGCTTGATTGGTTTGCCTCTATTTACAATAGAGTTGAATTTTATTTATCGTCATGTGTATGAGGCACAATGAAAAGCTTTGTCCTCAAGTAAAGGTCCTTTGGTGAACATAGTTGGAGGTTCTTTCTTCACAGCAATCTGGGAAGTTGTTGAGATTTCGACTTTGATTTATTTCAACTAAATTCACCAGTGATCCTGGCCAGTGCTAGATGAAGTGTTCCATTTGATTATGATGCGACATATGTAAGGGAAGTGAGTCTTATTACTCCAGGTCATAGATTCCGAAAGAGCTTTTGACTATTTATGATAAATATAACTGGAGAAATGGGGCTCAGGAGCTCCAGATTCATGTTTTTTTTTTCCCTTTGGTCACTTTCGATCCGCATGCTCCTGACAAACCTGAATTATATACAGTGAATAACAAAAACAATTTTGTTTTGTAGAAACTTGAGAAAGTTACCTAAAAGTTCTCACTGATTTTGGTTGAATTGCAGAGTACTGGACCATCCGTTTATCTCTTGACTGAAAGCATAAAAAAAACTTGCATTGTTTCCAGTGTATGGTGTTCAGAACAGCACTGAAGTTGAGCTTTACCATCTACATAAACAACACATTTGCCTCCTATTTGACCTGTTAGAGTTTAACTATCTGTTGGCCCTGACTACTCATGCTTAGGAGGAATCAGATCTTGGACAAATATTGGAAGGAGGTATTGAAATGCAAAGATCTGCTTGCATATGAAATTCAGTGTCTGGACAGTGGAGGCTAACATTGGTCCACAGCTTTTAAAAGAGAATGGGTTTCCTACTGGGTGTCCATGATTGACGAATATCCAACTTATGAACGCTGGTTCTTATGGAGGGGCAGCACATTTAAACATAAGATGTGCATTCCCTGCACTTGGGAATGGCTCCTTTTTATGTTGTCCTGCATTTTGTGAAACTAAACTTGCACATGGATTCCAGGATGAAACCAATTTGTGACACAGGGACTGCCTATGGGGGGAAAAGAAGCAACTTTCGGGTGACTGAATTGAGTTAGGTTAATGGCTTTGTTTCAGAGAGTAAAAGCAGTGATATGTTGAATGGTTGCCTGTGCAGTAACATTTGAGTCTGTGTGCCAACAGCATGCATTTTATGCACCAGGTGCCAGTTTTATTTTCTTTTGTTTAACTGCCTGAAACTTGATTTTCTTCCCCACCAGTTGCTATTTAACCCCAGAAATTGCTGTAATGTAAACAAAAGACTTCTCTAATATCATGATGCCTTTAAAATTCTTTATTGCTCTGCTAAAAAATGATTGATGACATGATGATTATGCGCAACTTCACAGTGGTCAAGCCCAATGTGCTAGTTGCTTTTTTCTCACAGCATTTCCAGGTTTGCATTTAATTCCCATTTGTTTTAGCTCTGTCACAAAGCCCACTGACCCTCGAGCTTTCCAGTGAAGTTTACTCCTGTGAATCCAGGAACTGAGCCATATATTGGTAGTCTGCAGCTCGAAACTGACTGGTACCACACTGTCATACTATGTGAGCTGAGGAGTGCTGTTCCCTTTGAATTTTTCAACAATCTCTAAGATAGGTGTACCTATGGATTGGAGAATAGAGAGATTGTCTGGAGGACTGACCCCATGCTTGAAATGCTATGTCAGTAACAATGTGAATGCAACTCATCTGTTGCACTGAACAGGCGATACATTCCTAATTGATTTGTAAAAGCCTTTTATTGCAGTTTTATCCGAGATCACTTTATAGTTGGTACACTGAGCAAAAGCAAAATGCTGGAAATATTCCGCCTGTATGGCATCTGGGGAGAGGAACTGCCACTTGCAGATAAGTTACCTTTTTGTTAGAATGATAAGGAGAAGTTTTAAGTAAGTGCAGAAGAAAAATGCAAGGTTGTGAGGGAAGAACAAAAGGGGGAAGTGCAGCTTGCAGTTTTCTGATCTTTGGTCCATTCCCAATGTTGTCCATGAGACTGCTGTTAACAGCAATTTAAAAAAAAAAGTTTTTAAGAGTCAACCATACAGCATGGAAACAGACCTTTCTACTCATTTATGCCAATCATGTTTCCAAACTAAACTAGTCCAACCTGCCTGCATTTGGACCATATCCCTCACCCTTCCTATTCATGTACCTATCCAAATGTCTCTTTAAATCTTGTAATTGTACCTGCATCTTTCACTTCCCCTTGCAGTTTATGCCATATACGAACCACTCTGTGTATTTTTAAATATAGTTGCTGCTTGGATCCCTTTTTTAAAATTTTTGCCCACTCCTCTTAAAAATATGCTCCCTAGTTTTGAACTCTCCTTTCCTTTAGAATTCACTTTAAGAATGCCCCTCATGATTTCATTAACCTGTAGAAGGTCACCCCTCCACCTCCTAAACACCAGTGAATGAAGTTCTAGCCTTTCCTTGTCACTCCAACCCTCTAGTCCTGGCAACATCCTGGTAAATCTTTTCTGAACCTTCTCCAATTTATTAATATAGCAGGGCAACCAGAACTGCGCACAGTACTTGAAAGCAGGCTCACCAAATTCCAGTACAAATTCGAAATTCTGTCCCAAATCATATCCTCAACAAAGGGAAGCATGCTTCATCTGCCACCTTTTAATCACTGTTGTACAATTTTCAAAGAACTATGTAGCTGAACTTCTAGGTGTCTGTTTTGACAACAGTATGCAGGGCTTTACCATAAGATTATAAAGAGATTTAAAAATACACAGGATGGCGTGCTGGAGACTTGAGGCCAACTCACTATTTAGAGTCATACAGAAGTACAGCACAGAAACAGATCCTTTGGTCCAACTCGTCCATGCCAGATTTCACATTGGACCTTTTTTTTTAATTGTATCTTCAAACCTCCCATTTAATGTTTCCTGAATATTAGTGATTCCTCTCTTCTGAGGATTCTATCCATGATTTTCGATTTCAGGATCCTATCTGTTCCTCCCTACTCCCAGTGTTTCTTCACATCCTGCACCCCTCCACCTGCTGCGCGCGCGCACACACTGCTCCAGCCTTGATAATTTTCAGGAGAAGAGGTGGATAACTGGCAGAGAACATTTTTGCTTTGCGAACATTTGTTAGATTTGGGAATAGTCCTTGAAACTTCCTGATGTAAAGATGAGCCAAGCAACTACAGAAAGTCAATTTAACTCCACGGATGGGGAAGATTTCTCAAAACAAGAATTTTGAGCAAAACTGATGCTAAGGAAAGTTAGTACGAATTTTTTTCAGGGATAATAGTGTTTTGTTTTTGGGTAATGCTGTTTGTATGATCTATACAGATTTCCAAAAAGCATTTGCTCAAATCTGTAGCTTTATTCAAGTTTAGAGCTCAAATTCAAAAGGACAGTAACCACATGGATACAGAATGGGCCAAGTGACTGGAAACAAAAAACAGTAGCTAATGGCTGTTTTTGCTAACTGGAGGAAAATTTATGCTGACATTCTCCCTAATGTGTGTAATGACCTAATATGTTTGTGGGCACAATTTCAAAACTTGTATAATATACATAAAACATTGTGAACTGAGGAGGATCATGACACTGCACATTGTTTAGGGCTTAAAGTACTTCAGATATTGGAGTTAAATGTCACGAAGGGCTTGTGCTGAAATTTGTTGTCCTTAATTTGTGGCTGTAGCTACGGTGCACCTGAGGTGGAGATCATGGGCTTGCATGAGGAGAATGCAGCTGTTACCCAGATTCATTTTCTACCAGAACCGGTAATGTTTCATCTGTCTTCCTCATTCTATTTTCACCTTCAGGTCCACACTTATTTTTTTTCCTCTCTATCCTCTGTACTTTCTCTTCCGCTTGTACTGGTCCAAAGGCTACATTGATTTGAGATGTTCATTTCCGTGCAAGTCCAACATTACTAACTATATAGAACATTGCTTCTAGCAAGTGTAAACTGGCATTCTGCTCAACTCAATAAATTTGTTTAACACAGTGTTTGACTAAGTCACAAAATGTTTTCAGCAAAATAAGTTTGCCCATTTCCCTCTTCAATGACAGTTTTATTACCCCAGAGACCAGTATTTAGAACATTTTTTAGTGTTTTTAATATATTAGAAGCCCTGACTTTAGTATTATATAGGAGGAAGTGAGGACTAGAGATGAGTCAAGAGTGGGGTGCTGGGAAAGCACAGCAGGTCAGGCAGCATCCGAGGAGTAGGAGAATCTGTATTTTGGGCATAAGCCTTTCCTGATGAAGGGTTTTTGCCCGAAACGCCAATTCTCCTGCTCCTTGGATGACGCCTGACCTGCTGTGCTTTTCTAGCACCCCACTAATCAGTTTGCAAAGGTCACTCAATTCAGAGTTTAAACTCAACACCCAGGTTATAGTCCAAAAGTTCATTTGGAAGTTCTAGCTTTTGGCGCACTGCTGCTTTGTCAGGTGCTGTAAAAGCAGGATTACTACTATTGCTAATTTCCAGGCCAAAAATGGGATTACAGGTATAATCTGAAATTGCAGAACTCTGTTGTGAAATGTCTTAACTGAAAGATAGGGTGATGTCCACCATACCTAAAATTGAGTTTCAGTGGCTCAGGGGGAGGTGAACGAAAAGTATCTTTCACCATATGCCCTGCTTGACTTCATATCTGAGCTGGTGGAGTTTGTATGACGTGATCTGCAGCATTGGTATGTGGCTATCTTTTTTTATTGCAGGGTCAGCTGGTGACACTCTTGGATGACAACAGTCTGCATTTATGGAAAGTGAGGAAAAGCCCAGATGGACTGAGTGTACTAAAGGAAGAATCTCATTTTGATCTAAGAGGACAACCTGGGTAAGAGTTCAAACTGGATCAGTTCAAATCAAGGTGTGCATCAGTGGTCTTTAGGTATTTTAAATAGCGATTTGATTTGAATGTTTGCTCTGCCGGAAGGTTTCTTAAATTTGTCACTGAATGTGAAGAAAAATAAAATTAGTGGTCATAGTTTGCAGCTTGTCATGTGCTCAGTTTTTATTCTGACTGACAAGGATGAGTTTATATGATACAAGTAAATGTTGGGCCCTGATATTCACTGGCTATGGTGGCATAATTATAGTCTTACTGGACTAGTAATCCAGAGGCCCAGACTAAAAGTCTAGAAACATGGATTCAAATTCTACTAAGTTTGATGGTAACGTTTTAAAATTCTGTTAACAAGTCAGAAATACAAAACTCAAGTCTGAGTTTTCATGGTTACCATATTTTAGATTAGATTACTTACAGTGTGGAAACAGGCCCTTCGGCCCAACAAGTCCACACCGCCCCGCCGAAGCGTAACCCACCCATACCCCTACATCTACATACCCCTTACCTAACACTACGGGCAATTTAGCATGGCCAATTCACCTGACCTGCACATCTTTGGACTGTGGGAGGAAACCGGAGCACCCGGAGGAAACCCACGCAGACACTGGGAGAACGTGCAAACTCCACACTCCTGAGGCGGGAATTGAACCCGGGTCTCTGGCGCTGTGAGGCAGCAGTGCTAACCACTGTGCCACCGTGCCGCCCATTTTAATGTTGTCAACTGTTTTAAAACAAAAGCACCATCTGGTTCATTCATGGAAGGAAACTTGTCTCTTTGCTTGGTTGGTCATTGTGATTCTGGAACATTAATATCAGAGCACAAACAAGCTGGAGTAGGCCATTCAGCCCCTCGGCTTCTAGCCATTCAACAAGATATGGCTGATCTGCCCTAGGTCTCAACTCTTTCATATTTCAAAAACTCTTCCTTTTATGTTCTAAATACTTTTTTTTTTCAGAAGCCCAGCAACCATACCATCTGGGGTGCTACACTCTAGGGGTAGGAATTGTATTCAAGCTCCATTTTTAATGTTAGTATCTCTTAATTCTAACTATATCACCTGAGTTTGCACCAGTTGATCTCTCTCTATTCCCCCCGCCACCCCCAAATGAAAGCATCTCAACAACTACCCTGTTGTAGTCTCTTGAGAATCTTATGTTTAATTTGGATCACCCCTCACTATACTAAATTCTAAAGGCCTAACCTGTTTCACTTTTTTTCTAGGTAAGTCCAATCCTTTTATGTCAGGAATCAACGTAGTGAATCTGTTTTGAACTGCCTTCGATCCCAGCCTTTCCTTTTAAGATGGGGATGAAAAGTGTATACAATAATTGACGTGGCCTAATGAGTATCCTGTACAGTTGTAAGAAGACTCTCCTATTTTTAAACTCTAGCCCCTTGAAGGCCAATTACCTGCTGCATCTATATGCCAACTTTGTGTCTAATGCGCAAGTACATTCAAATTCCCCACCACTTTGCTTTTCTTTTTGAAAAGCAATTTTCTCAATTTAATTGCTGGTCTGGCTTTTGATTCTTCCAAGCAAAGTGAATGATTTCACCTTTTTTCTACATTTTCAACTCTATCTACCAAACACTCTTTATTGCTTGTCCTCCACATGAGATACCTTCCTACTTAATTTTGAATTATCAATTTGAACACAGTACTTCTCCTAAGTCATCAGTAGAAATTGTAAATAAAAGACTTAGCCTTGTGGCAAGCTATTAATTATCTTTCCAACTTGGAAAATTACCCAGTAATTTCTACTGTTTTGTGTTTAACCAATTCTTGATCCATACTACACATTACACTCAATACCATAAACTCCTATCTTAAGCATTAACCTTTTTTTAATGTGGCATCTTATCATGTGTTTTCTGGAAATTCAAAAATGCTACACCTACCTATTTTCAACCCAACCCAGCCCAATGCTGTTTGTATAACCTCCACAGCTTCGATAACCGTGATTTTCCTTTCACAAAACCATGTTGACTCCTTTTTGATAACACTAAGGCCCCATAATTGTCCTGCTATTTATTCCTTAAGAATGAAGTCTAGACTTTTCCCAGCAACCAATGTTGGGCTAACTTGTCTAGTTTTTTGCTTTCTATCTTGCTTTCTTGAAGAGGGAGGTCAAAATAATTATTTTTCAATCAGCTGGAACTGTTCTGGAATCCATGAAGTTCTGGAATATTTTTATCAAAGCTTCTGCTTTCACTGCAGCCATTTCCATTGAAAGCACTGAAAGAGGGCCACTGTGTCCTGTATTTTTTTTCTTGTCTGCATAGTTCCGTAGATTTCTCAAATACTGTCTCACCTGGACTGTTAGATCTTTCTTCCCATGACAACCTTACTTAATATTTTTGGCAAGTTTCTAGTGTCCTCAACTGTGGACGCAACAGATTTGGTTTAAATTGTCTGCCATTTCTCTGGGTTTAATGCCCCAATTACATCCTCCATTCTGTGCCTTTCAGCAGTGAAATAATTAAGTTAATGTTTCTTGATTTTTGCCTGTAACTTTTGTCTGTGACTTTTGTTTCCTGTTTACAGTGCTCCACCAAGTGTCACTACAATAACTGTAGTCCTCCCTCATTCATCTGGTGATGTGCTATTTCTGGGGACAGAAGGTGGCTGTGTGTTTGTAGTAGAACATCCATCTTTGAGAGAGCAGGAAGAGAGAACCATCACCCAGGAGGCTGTTCTACAGAAGTAAGGCCTCTGCTTATGTTTCCACCAAATTCTGCCACTCTGCCTGCTTTACCATCCATTGCTATAGGTTATGATCTGATGGCGTTTTGAACAGATGGTATGGTACAAGAGATGCTGTCACTCATCACTCCACTTATTTTCTTAAAATAATAGGTTGATTCACTGTCTGATATTTGCCAAGATAGATATAAATTTTCCTACCTTTTTTTGTTTTCTTTCCCAGTCCTTTGTGCCTACGTTCCTTTTTCTCCTTCATGTATTTATGAACTGTTGCGCATAAATTGGTAAGAGACTTTCTCAGGGAAATGCATGACAGCAATGTGGCAATTGTTTATGGAACCCTTTCTGAGAGTGCTGGACAGGTTTGTCCCACTGAGGCAAGGAAGGGATGGTAGGGTGAAGGAACCTTTGATGAAGAGAGATGTGGGGCATCTAGTCAAGAGGGAGAATAAAGCTTAAGGTTGAGGAAGCAAGAATCGGTCAGGGCTCTAGAGGGTTACAAGGTTGCCTGGAAGGAACTGAAGAATGGACTTTGGAGAGCGAGAACGGGACATGCAAAAGCTTTTGTGGGTAAGGTTAAGGAAAACCTGAAGATATTCTACACTTGTGTGAGGAACACGAATGTGGCCAGAGTGAGGATAGGACCGATCAGGAATAGTGGAGGAAACTTGCGCCTAGAGTCAGAGGATGTAGGGGAGGTCCTTACTGAATACTTTGCTTCAGGATTCACTACTGAGAAGGACCTTGTCATTTGTGGGGGCAGTGTGAAAGACTGATATGGTCAAACAGGTTGATAAGGAGGATATGCTGGAAATGTTGAAAAACCTGAGAATAGATAAGTCCCCTAGACCAGATGGGATATACCCAAGGTTACTATGGGAAGTGAGGTAAGAAATTGCTCTGCCTTTGGCAATGATCTTTTGTGTCCTGCCTGTTCATTGGAGGGTGGTAAATGTTGTTCCCTTGTTCAAGAAAGGAATAGGGATAATCCTGGGAAATACAATCTTGTGTCAGTGGTGGGCAAATTATTGGTGAGGATTTTTGAGATTGGATTCATGATTATTTGGGAAAACAGTTTGATTAGAGATAGTCAGCTGACTTTTGAGAGTCGGGATATTGACAGGGCTAAAAAGGGATGGATGGAGTTCAACCTGGAAGAGTGTGAAGAATTCACTTTTTGGAAGGTTGAATTTGAATGAAGATAACAAGGTTAGGGGCTCGATTCTTAGCAGTGTGGAGGAACAGGGGGATCTTAGGGTCCATGTCCATAGATCACTCAAAGTTGCCACCTAAGCAGTCAGGGTTGTTAAGAAGGCAAATGGTGTGTTGGCTTTTATTAACAGGGGGAATTAAGTTTAAGAGCTAGGAGTTTATGCTGCAGCTTTATAAAGACCACACTTGGAGTACAGAAGAACCTCGATCTGAAAGAGATGGGCGGGCACTATTTCAATCAGACAATTAATTATTCAGTTAATTGGTTCAATGCCTGTCCTCTGGGGCTTGGAGTTTTCTATTTTAAGTTCGCTCCCCATTCAGGAGATGACACAGTATCATACCTATGTGTGAGCCCTACACCCCATGCCGCCCACACCACCCCTTCCCCCTGCCTGCCCCCCAGTCTTGTCCAACAGTGCTACTTCCCTCCACCCATGCCCCCAACCCCATCAAACACTGCCCCCCTCTCCAGGGCAGCTGGACTAGACACCAACAACAAGGCGGCCTCGGCTGTTGCCTTTTAGGGGTGAGCACGCACATGGTACGTGCACAACTTCTTACTGCAATGTTTTGACAGGTTCCATCTTTGCCCTGTACAGGAGAGATTATCTGGGGAAGGGGGGTTTAGGGTACACCCCTGTGTAGAACTCTAGGGAAAGTGAGATCAATCATTTGGAGACGGTGCCTGGGCTCCCATCAGTCCAGGACTGTTCTTGGCAACATTTCAGGAAGCAGATGTGTGTTGGAAACACATGTTTGATGCAATGTTTCTATCAGGACCTCGAGATCTCCTTCAGGTAATGCAATATTCAGATAATCGAGGTTCGGTTCTGGTCGCCTCATAGGAAAGATGTGGAAGCTTTAGGGAGGGTACAGAGAAGACTTTGAAGGATGTTGCCTGGACTGGAGGGCCTGCCTTCTGAAGTAAGGTTGAGGGAGCTAGGACTTTGCTCATTGGAACGAAGAAGGATGAGAGGTGACTTGATAGAGGTGTACAAGATGATGAAGTGGATAGCCAGAGACGTTTTCCCATGGTGGAAATGTCTATCATGAGAGCGTATAATTTTAAAGTCTTTGGAAAATGGTTTGGGGAGATGTCGAAAACTTAGCTCTGACACAGATGGGTGGATGGAATACACTGCCAGCAGTGGTGGTAGGGTCCAATTACATTAGGGACATTTTAAGCAAATAGTGTCATCGTGATGTACAGCATGGAAACAGACCCTTCGATCCAACTCGTCCATGCTGACCAGATATCCCAACTCCATCTAGTCCCACCTACCCGTACCTGGCCCATATCCCTCCAAACCCTCCCTATTCATTTACCCATCCAGATGCCTTATTAAATGTTGCATTGCACCAGCCTCCACCACTTTCTCTGGCATCTCATTCCATACACGTACCACCCTCTGCGTTTTTAAAAAAAAAAGTTTCCCCTTGGGTCTCTTGTATCTTTCCCCTCTCTCACCCTAAACCTCTGCCCTCTAATTCTGGACTTTCCCACCTCAGGGAAGAGACTTGGTCTATTAACCTATCGATGCCCCTCATGATTTGAAAAACCTCTATAAGGTCACCCCTCAGCCTCTGACACTGCAGGGGGATAGGTATATAGGTTACAGTAAAATGAAGAGTATGTATGTTAGTTTCATCAGAGTAGGATGAAAGTTGGCACAAAGAGGGCTGAAGGGCCTGTACTATGCTATAGTGTTCGATGTTCTAATAACTAATTCCCATCTGAATCTCTGTCCCACTCCTGTCAAGCATTTCAAATCCAATCACTTCATTCTCTATTTAATCCCTCGTTCCTTTGTCATCTTTAAATCTATGCCTCTTGCTTGTTCCTTCACTCACCCAGAAGTAGTTTTTAAATTTATTCTCCCTTAACAGTTTGTTTTTTTTTTAAAATACGCTTCCTTTTGAATCATCACATGGTTATCTCCAGAGTCTCAACATTTCCTAGTCTATCTCAACTTGTTCTTTCTTTTTTTAACTCTGATCTCCCCATTAGTCACATTGCTCCCTTGACCTATTCCCAATCCTGCCTCAAATCTACCGTCAACCATTCCTCATAAACAAAAACTTCACCCTCAAGCTGAGAATAGTTCACAGGTTGGCACAACATTGAGGGGCGAAGGGCCTGTTCCACGCTGTATTGTTGTATGTTCTAACTCCTCTCTCCTTATAAACTGCATCCCCTTTAGCTTAATTTTTCCTCTCCAAGCATTGATTACATGGCCTCCTTTTCAAACATGTGTTGCTCCTTCCCCTTACTTGTGCTTGAATGCCTCAAATCATTTTTTTTATCTCTGGCATTGTTTTTAAGTGGCTCCTATCAACATAAGTTCAACCAGTCAGTCACATGGCATTTATTTTAAATAAGCTCACTTGTAACCGGTTGAGAAATAGTGCTGATTACATTGATCAATAATCTTGATATGGAAGATTGCTGGGGCTTCCAAATACTTACCTGAACCAATCCTCCATGGCTAAGCATCAAAGTAAGAAAATGATTTCCTAGAATCTAGCGAATCAAATGGGTCGGAGAACCAAAATTGCTCAAATCTCAACAGGTCTGGCAGCATCCGTGAAGAGAAATCCGTTAACATTTCTAGTCCGGTGACCCTTCTTCAGAACTGATGGTAGCTGGGAAAATGTTGGATTTTATACAGAAGGTGGGGTGAGGGAGGGGCAAAGCAGTTAATTATCTCTTTGGATGGAGCCCAAAGTGTGAGAAGAACAGTTGGACACACAAAGAAGTAGATAATGATCTGGCAAGGAGTGTGAATAGCTGTTAATGGAGACTGTTGGTGGCTAACAATAGGTAATGTGTAGTGGTAGATTGTGAGATAACAAGGCCTTGTGTGTGGGGATGGTGGTGTGAAGTGTCAGGAATTGCAGGTGTAAGTGGGTGGGAACTAGATTAGGGCTGAAAAGACTACATCAATGTAGGAACAGATGAGTTCTGTGGGGCAGGAGCAGGTAGGAATAATGGATCTGTCCAGACAATCCTGTTAGTAGATTTTTGGAAGCAGGAAAAAGTGAGCGGTGTGCTGTTGGTATACTATCAATTTGGAAGCAGTGCAGGGGAGACCACGCGATGAAATGAGGTCTATGTTCATTGTTAACACAATGGTTTGATGTTCCATGGTGAGGTCATGGTCCGGGGGAGATGGGAGGAGATACCTGCAAGCTGGCCTTCAGCCCCTGCAATGTAGAGGTCAGTCAGCCAGTTTACAACAAAACCACCTTTTTTTTGGTAGGCTTAATCACCAAGTTAAGGTTAGATCGGAGTGCAGTCAGTTCAGGAGGAGATAGGTTGGAATAGGGGAGGGGGGTAGAGAAAATGAGGTGACCAATGTCATGTTGACCATGTTCAATGAACAGGTCGAATGCAGCAAAAAGGCCAGAGAGGAGAGTAAAAGTGGGTGAAGGAGTCTGTGGGATGGGGAGAGAATTCTTGCCCAAAGAAGTGGGTATGGAAGAGTTCGATGTCATGCCTGAAATTCATGATGGGGGATGCAGAACGATAGATACAAGACCTTTTACTAAGTATAGAATGCTCAGTATCTGAGTCAAAGTTTAGGAGGAATGGTGATTGTGACTGGAGGTCCTTGGCTTTGCAAGAGTTGGCAGTTACAACCTCCAGAGTCTTATTGTAACAGTGAGTAATGTTCCTGTCCAAAATCCTTTTTTTTTTTTGAGGTGTTTAGATGTTGAATTCTTCCCATCGTTCTATTGAAGAACAGCAGTTGGGTATTCGGAGTCCGAGAGATGTACAGCATGGAAACAGACCCTTCAGTCCAACCCGTCCATACTGACCAGATTTTCCCAACCCAACCTAGTCCCACCTGCCAGCACCCAGCCCACATCCCTCCAAACCCTTCCTATTCATATACCCATCCAAATGCCTCTTAAATGTTGCAACTGTACCAGCCTCCACCACATCCTCTGGCAGCTCATTCCATTCACGCACCACACATGAAAACGTTGCCCCTTAGGTCTCTTTTATATCTTTCCCCTCTCACCCTAAACCTATGCCCTCTAGTTCTGGACTCCCCAACCCCAGGGAAAAGACTGTGTATTTATTCTATCCATGCCCCTCATAATTTTGTAAACCTCTATAATGTCACCCCTCTGCCTCCGCGCTCCAGGGAAAACAGCCCCAGCCTGTTCAGCCTCTCCCTGTAGCTCAGATCCTCCAACCCTGGCAACCTCCTTGTAAATCTTTTTCTGAGCCCTTTCAAGTTTCACAATATTTTTCTGATAGGAAGGAGACCACAATTGCATGCAATATTCCAACAGTGGCCTAACCAATGTCCTGTACAGCCGCAACATGGCCTCCCAACTCCTGTACTCAATACTCTGACCAATAAAGGAAAGCATACCAAATACCTACCAAATCCTATCTACCTGCGACTCCACTTTCAAGGAGTTATGAGCCTGCAGTCCAAGGTCTCTTTGTTCAGCAACACTCCCTAGGACCTTACCGTTAAGTGTATAAGTCCTGTTAAGATTTGCTTTCCCAAAATGCAGCACCTCACATTTATCTGAATTAAAATCCATCTGCCATTTCTCAGCCCTTTGGCCCATCTGGTCCAGATCCTGTCGTAATTTGAGGTAACTCTTTTTGCTGTCCACTACACCACCAATTTTGGTGTCATCTGCAAACTTAATAACTGTACCTCTTATGCTCGCATCCAAATCATTTATGTAAATAACAAAAAGTAGAGGGCCCAGCACCGATCCTTGTGGCACTCCACTGGTCACAGGCCTCCAGTCTGAAAAACAACCCTCCACCACCACCCTCTGTCTTCTACCTTTGAACCAGTTCTGTCCCCATATGGCTAGTTCTCCCTGTATTCCACGAGATTCTTGCTAATCAGTCTCCCATGGGGAACCTTGTCAAACGCCTTACTGAAGTTCCTATAGATCACATCTACTGCTCTGTCCTCATCAATCTTCTTTGTTATTTCTTCAAAAAACTCAATCAAGTTTGTGAGACATGATTTCCCAAGCACAAAGCCATGTTGACTATCCTGAATCAGTCCTTGCCTTTCCAAATACATGTACATCCTGTCCCTCAAGATTCCCTCCAACAACTTGCCTGCCATTGAGGTCAGGCTCACGGGTCTATAGTTCCCTGGCTTGTCTTTACCGCCCTTCTTAAACAGTGGCACCACATTTGCCAACCTCCAGTCTTCTGGCACCTCACCTGTGACTATCAATGATACAAATATCTCAGCAAGAGGCCCAGCAATCACTTCTCTAGCTTCCCACAGAGTTCTGGGGTACACCTGATCAGGTCCTGGGGATTTATCCACCTTTACCCGTTTCAAGACATCCAGCACTTCCTCCTCTGTAATCTGGGCATTTTTGCAAGTTTTCACCATCTCTTTCCCTACAGTCTATATCTTCCATATCCTTTTCCACAGTAAATACTGATGCAAAATATTCATTTTGTATCTCCCCCATTTTCTGTGGCTCCACACAAAGGCTGCCTTGCTGATATTTGAGGGGCCCTATTCTCTCCCTAGTTACCCTTTTTTGTCCTTAATATATTTATAAAAACCCTTTGGGTTCTCCATAATTCTCTTTGCCAAAGCTAGCTCATGTCCCCGTTTTCCCTTCCTGATTTCCCTCTTAAGTATACTCCTACTTTCTTTATACTCTTCTAAGGATTCACCTGATATATACTGGTCTATATCTGACATATGCTTCCTCCTTTTTCTTAACCAAACCCTTAATTTCTTTAGTCATCCAGCATTCCCTATACCTACCAGGCTTCCCTTTTCACCCTGACAGGAATATACTTTCTCTGGATTCTTGCTATCTGAAGGCTTCCCATTTTCTAACCGTCCCTTTACCTGTGAACATCTGCCTCCAAAGCTTTCCAAAGTTCTTGCCTAATATGTTCAAAATTGCCCTTTTTCCAATTTAGAACTTCAACTTTTAGATCTGGTCTATCCTTTTCCATCACTAGTTTAAATCTAATAGAATTATGGTCGCTGTCCCCAAAGTGCTCCCCCACTGACACCTCGGTCACCTGCCCTGCCTTATTTCCCAAGAGTAGGTCAAGTTTTGCACCTTCTCTAGTAGGTACATCCACATACTGAATCAGAAAATTGTCTTGTACACACTTAACAAATTCCTCTCCATCTAAACCTTTAACACTATGGCAGTCCCAGTCGATGTTTGGAAAGTTAAAATCCCCTACCCTATTATTCTTACTTATAGCTGAGATCTCCTTACAAGTTTGTTTCTCAATTTCCCTCTGACTATTAGGGGGACTATAATATAATCCCAGTAAGGTGATCATCCTTTATTTCTCAATTCCACCCAAATAACTTCCCTGGATGTGTTTCTGGGAATATTTTCCCTCAGCACAGCTGTAATGCTATCCCTTATCAAAAACACCACTCCCCCCTCCTCTTACCTCCCTTTCTACCCTTCCTGTAGCATTTGTATCCTGGAACGTGAAGCTGCCAGTCCTGCCCATCCCTGAGCCATGTTTCTGTAATTGCTATGATATCCCAGTCCCATGCTCTTAACAATGCCCTGAGTTCATCTGCCTTCCCTGTTAGGCCCCTTGCATTGAAATAAATGCAATTTAATGTATGAGTCCTACATTGTCTGTGCCTGCCCTGTTCGTTCGACTCATGTCTGTTCTCAGCTGTACCCATCATAGGTCGATCTCTTTTCTCACTATCCCCCTGGGACGCACGCACACACAGACGGACACACACGCACACTGCCCTGCCACTATATTAGTCCCCTTCCAATGTAGGTGCAATCTGTCCATCGTGTACAGGTCACTTCTACCCCAAAACAGCTTCCAATGATCCAAAAATGTGACTGCTTCTCCCATACACCAGCTCCTCAGCCATTAATCTGCTCTATCCTCCTATTCCTGCCCTCACTAGTTCATAGCACTGGGAGTAATCCAGATATTACTACCCTTGAGGACCTCCTTTGTAAATTTCTGCCTAACTCTCTAATCCCCCTTCAGAATCTCAACCTTTTCCCTTCCTATGTCATTGGTTCTAATATGGACAATGACCTCTTGCTGGCCCCGCTCCCTCGTGAGAAAATTCTGCACCCTCTATGAGACATCCTTGATCCTGGCACCAAGGAAACAACACACCATTCTGCTTTTTCTCTGCTGGGCACAGAAACATCTGTCTGTTCTTCTGACTAGAGAATCCCCTAACACAATTGATCTCTTGGAAGCCGACGTACCCCTCGTTGCATTAGGGCCAGTCTCAACACCAGAAACTTGGCTGTTCGTGCTACGTTCCCCTTGGAATCCATCACCCCCCTACATACAGCATACCTGTTTGAAATGGGTATATCCACAAAAGACTCCTGCCCTAGGTGCTGACCTCTCTCACCCTTCCTGGAGTTAACCCATCTATGTGAATGTATCTGAGACTTGCCCCCCCCGCCCCTTCCTATAATGGCCATCCATCACATACTGTTACTGTTGCAATTTCCTAATCGCTTCTATCTGTCTCTCCAACTGATCCACTCGATCTGATAAGATTCACATCCAACAGCACTTATGGCAGATATAATCCACAGTAACCCTTAAACTCTTTTTAAAAACTCCCACATCTGACAAGAAGTACATATTACTGCCAAGGCCGTTTTTGCTCTTTCACAATCTACAGACTCAGAAAATAACAGTCTTATTCCTCTACAAACACTGCCCTAGGTTAAATTAATAGCTATGGCTTTATAAGTTTAATCAAGAGACTCGTCCCCAAAAACACAAAAGAAAGAATCCACTACTCACTACCGCAGATTCTCTATAGGCCACACTTAAAACAACGATTAACTTATCTGATTCTGTGCTGTGAACTTTGCCCAACAGTTCCTCCAAGATTAGTTGTGAATTTCACTGTTTGTTAATTTTCCCAGATCCCTCTGGTTCATTTTTTTTTTTTGCCCCAACCACCCAGTTGGAGTGAGGGGTGAACTTGAGTGAGGGTTGGTGGGAAAAGAGTTAACAAATTTTGAGTAGTAATAACCTATTTCTATTCTTCCTTCAGAGTGCCTGATGATTATCAAAGTAAACGTTCATTGGGATCTGTGGAGGCCCTGGAGGAGAACCCAAGAAACCCCCATCAAATATTGATTGGATATAGCAGAGGCCTTATCATATTGTGGGATTTGCAGATTAGTGAAGCAACACATCAGTTTTTGGGAGATCTGGTATGGTTTTCTTTGTATAATCTGTTCTGAGAATATGGATGGACTGGGAGCTGTGAACTACCCTTTGAGCACTTGGTGATCTTATCTGTTTGCCATCCACAGCAGCTGGAGAGTGTGACCTGGCAGAGGGATGGACGGCAGATCATCAGCTCCCACAGTGATGGTAGCTACTGTCAATGGCCAGTATCAAACAATGATCGATCACCACAGCCTTTAGAAAACAAAGTGCCTTATGGTCAGTATGATCCTGTGGAATAATGTCATTTATGCCGAAAGCCAACAAGGAGACTTCCTAAAAATATGAACTGGAAAGCTTAGTGGACAGGAAAACCTGAAGTTGGCCAGATTACTGCATGCCCTGTGCAATGTGTCCTGCCTTTCCTTAAAGGAAGTACTTGTCCAGTTCATTGATATTTGTCTGCAGTCTACTAACTCAGGACAGACCAGGGCAGAGGCTAGTGGAAGACAGGCTGAGGAAATGCAGATGAGTAAAAGAATTGCTTGTTACTGTTGGAGCTAAACATGAATTAAGACATTATAAACAATTTCACCAAACTGTATTTGACCTGGCTTTTGGTAAATATCGCCGTGGGATGTGCAGAAACCAAGATATTCAGCTCCGTGATCTCTGGACTCAGATCTGTTACTAAGCTTCTTTCTACTTCCTTGTCCACAGGTCCTTTCCCTTGCAAAGCAATTCCAAAGATTCTTTGGCTTACAACCAAGCAAAGGTAGGTTGCTGCTGTTTATCAAGCTTTGTGCAGTGTATGACATGAGTACAGAGGACTGGTAAAGGCCAATAGCCTGGAATAAGAAAGATGTGGGGGTCGAAGTAAGAAAGCAGGAATGAAGCAGTCTGTTCAAGTTTAGAATGCTTTTACATCAAGGCACATTGTGGTAAATAAATGAGCTGCAGACTTGGGTTCTGCATTGTGGCAGTAGAAACCTGGATTAAAGAAATTGCAAACTTGCTGTCTTGCAGCCAGGAATTTTGGGAAGGGAAAATAACAGTTGGCAATATTTAATCAAGCTGTTATACCGTTGGACAGGATGGTTTGAGGGATAAATAACAGTTTCTTTGACTAAGGAAGATCAAGGGAGATACTACTGGATGACTGGATGCATGCTACTGCCCACAAAAGAAAGGTGAAGGGGCAAAACAGTTGAAAGAATGAAAAAAATTTCAACTTTTCTTGTCCAAAGAGAATGGGATAGTAATGGTAAAGGGAAAAGGAGCAATGTTCCTGAAGGTATGCAAGATAACTTTTCTTGGTGCTTAAGTGGAAGATATGGCCTTAGATCTCATTCTAGGGAATGAAGTTGGACGAATGATTGTTTCAGTTGGGGGACAATTATCTTAGTGTTCATAATACTTATGCGCAAAGAATGAGCTAGTTTAAAAGCTCTTAACTGGGAATGGAAGCTTCAGTGAACTGAGGGCATCTGATCGAATGCATTGCAAGCAAAATTTGATCAGTAAACAATTGAATAATGGGAGGCCTTGAAAAGAGCTCTTGGACAGCGTATACATGTTGCTGTGGTTGGGATGTGGGGAAAATAATCAAACGTGGTTGAAATGAGGTTAAAATAAGATGGGAGCTTTTGATGATTAATTCCAAAATCCATTAGTGAACCAAGATGAATAAGAAAGGATTTTTCCAAATGAAATAGGAAAACAATGACAATAAGTTAGTGTCTCGTGTAAAAAGGAACAGTTTTTTAAAATGTAAATGCTAGAAAAGCAATTGGGGATGATTTTAACGGTCATTAAAGCTGAACAGGTTGGTTTTGGAGATGCTCGACTCGGCTAAAATACCAAGTGAAGACTTTGGATCTGCTGTGACTGAAGAGGATGCTGGTAATGTAACAGTAAAAGGAATGGTTGCAAGGTTGTAAATAGAATAAAAATAGATAGAAAATCAAACTGTCAGTCTTCAGCTGGTATGACCCTGTATGTGGAAGCGAAACCTCCTAGTCTTCTCGGTATGGAAATTGTGCAAGTTATGCTTGCAGGGTTCCGATCCTCCAAGCAGGGGATTGTGCCGTAAGACTGGAAGATTGCAAATGTTCTACTGTGGTTTTTTTTTTAAGTATGGTGAGAAGGACAAACCTGGCAATTAAATGACCAGCCAGGCAACTACAGAGAGCAGAGGAGACAGTTGGGACAAATTTTAATTGATGTTTTGGTAAGGTATGGGCTAACCAATACAAGCCAGTGCTAGTTTGTTGAAAACAAACTGTTTGACTTGCTTATTTGACTTCTTTTGAAGTGACATACAAAGTTACTGTATATTTTAAAATGTGTTTATGGGAAGTTTCGCTTAATAGATTTGCTTGTAAATATGATGTCTGTGGGATTAAAGTAACAGAGCAGCTTGGATACAAAATTTACCCAAGGATGAAGAGGATGCTGGGTTGGTGTGATTTAAGCTCTGTTGGGTTTTACTTTGAAACCTGTGATATTCTTTTAGACCTGTCTTTGTATCTGTTGTGCTTGAAGCACTGGAGAAGATTTCAACAAGTAGGAATGTTGTCTTTCTGCAGGACCCCTTTCATCATCTTCAAAGGAGGGATGCCTCGGGCCAGCTATGGTGACCGACATTGTATCTCTGTCCTACATGGCTCCAAGCAGATTGCATTTGACTTCACTTCTCGGGTCATTGATTTCTTTGTTGTTGATGAGGGTGAATCCAAATCTGGTAAATATGTTAAGTGTTTGTCCCTTTTTTGTTTTTTTAAGTTGTGAAAACTAACATATTTGTCCACAAAAAATAAATGTTACATGATCCACATGTTACATGCCACCAATCTTGTGTGTTTATGCACTCTCACTAGTGTTGCTCTGCCACTGTTTCTGAGCAAGTGCCTGTAAATCAACAATGTGTATACAAACCTTCTTAAGTCAAAAATTGAGCCATACAGATCAAGCACCTGACACAATTTTCTGCAATGCAACTTTAAGATGGTGAACTTTTTCTGTACCAGGTGATGTTTAATGAGGAACTAGGTATTGGTCTTAGCTCTGTATCTAGCTCCACATTGTACCTGCATTGGGAATGTTTGTTGATTTTTGATTTTTAAGTAATTAGCTTTTGAGATTCAATTTAGTAGATGCTGAGCTAATCATAAGTTTCAAAATCACACTTGGCAGTTTCTGCTGTATCATTCGGTTCCAACTTCTATCATACTTGGAAAACTTAGAATTGGTTTGATATTTCATGAGGTGATTATAGCTTCCTTACAGGAAGCTGCTGACTGTTAGCACCCTTTAGTTCACCCATCATTATTTCCTGTGGTTTAAAAATCACATTTAGTTTGACTGCTTACACTATTGAAATGTAGCATTTTGGGTTGAGTCATGCATACTTGAAGGGGTTCTAGTCATGTTGAGAGAGTGTTTGTTTGTGATGTTATAATCATGGCTCCTTCATAACCTTGGGCTGAAAGATATATAATCAAAAATCTCAGCAGAAGGAAGATGGTGCAGGTTAATCACCAGAAATCTGCACCAAGAGGCCTCTGATGGGCCTGGCTTGTGGGTTTATCTCAAGCTGCTGTTTTTGTTTTGAGGTTACTTGCATGATGGTCACTGATTTTTTTGCGATTTTAAAAAGTGGCTTTCTGTAATTGGGTAAAAAGTGCACCAGGTAATTCATCAGCCAGACTAATTCCTACACCAGACAATGTGCATGCCATCAATTCAGAACAAAAATGTCAGGCTTGCTCAGAGATTAGATCATTGGTCACATTTGATTATTATATTTATATATACCAGTAGTGATTTTAATCTACATGTGTTGTGATCAGCAATGTTGGATAGTTAAATGTGAATGGTATGGCTTCACTTGGTAATGTAATTTGTGGACCCATGTCTGTACTAATGTGTGCCCTGAATTTAATCCTTTCTTTTTGTTTCTCCTAGACTCTGATGAGCCAAGTGCATTGCTTGTCCTAGCAGAGGAAGAACTGGTAGCAATTGACTTAAAGACCCCTTCATGGCCAGTGATTCAGTCACCATACCTGATACCCCTCCACTGCTCAGCAATTACATGCTCCCACCATGTATCCAACATCCCTGTTAAACTCTGGGAGAGAATCATTGCTGCTGGCAACAAACAGACCTCTCACTACTCCACTAAGGTACAGTTCTAAAACACACATTTGGAACTCAAGGGGTTTGTATTTGAGTAAGTCAGGCCTTTTTCGGGGGTGGGGTGGGGGGGTTGGTGGCAGGGAGGAAAGAAAGCTTTTCCGTGGAAGCATTTAGTTGAAATTGCAAGGTACTATCTGTTTGTGAAGTTTCACAATTAAGAGCAACAGGTAACTTGTGGCCATGTGCTTCACAAGTGTATGGAGACTGTCCAATGCCAGTCACTGAACATGTTAGATATGAGCAAAGATGGGTCAAAGGTAAAAATTGAGACACCTCTTAAATGGGGATAAAGGGTTAGAAATAATTTTCAAAACTTTCGGGATATACAAGGAAGCTATTTGAATGAAGAGGTTGAAAGACTGCATAAAATGGCAGGTGGGAGCTGGAGTGTGTACTATTTAATGTTGCGTCCTTTCATGCATTGGGATGTCTCTAACCTGCTGTAATTAATGCATTGCAACATCAAGCAGAAACATTCATGTGACTTTTCAAAGTTAATAAATTTAATGACCAGGGTAAAGAACCCTCTGCTGTGAAGGAAGATGTTGCGCACGTGTGGAAGCACAGTTCATTCTTCCTACATTCTTAAGTGCTTTGAATCCAACACATGATTATTTGCCTATTGTTTTGAAGTGACTGGTAACATGTTTCCACAGCCATGGCCAATTGATGGAGGGTACAGCACCGCCTCTGAGCCCCCACAAAGAGATCTGCTCCTCACTGGGTAAGGGCAGTCTGTCTTCACAGCTTGTTGCTTAATTCAGTTGGTAGGTGCTCAAGCTTTATAACCCAGATTGTGATGACTGTCTTGTGCCCCACAGATGTCTACTTGCTGTATTAGTCTGACATTCAATTAGTATAGTAGTTAGTGAACCACAGGATCCTAAGAAATCAGATAACGAATGTGATATGGTTTTTAAAAATGAGGAGCTGGTGACTAGTGTTTAAATAAGAACACACTGACCTGGCTCCTTCATATACCTTTCCACCAGATTTTTAAAAAAATATATCTAACTGGTCTACCAGTGGATGGGGCCTCTGTTAATGTCACACTCTCAAGTTAGCACCTTCCTGGAAGAAAGCAATTCTGCCCTGCCCTAAATTGAATTGATTGAGATTTCTGTGGTCAAAATTTCAAACCCTGTACTTAGAGGAGAAATTGGCACTTTAATACTTTGTTAGTTAGCAGAAACCACCAGTGCCCTGAACTGTTTCCTGCCTTAACTTGAAACTTATATGTAAACTTCAAGAATCTTTTAGGGGAAAAACACAAGCAGCTGTAATTTCCATTATCATACAGGTCAGCACAGATTGTGAGATATGTCCACTTTCCTGCTTTCTGGTTATATAGTTTTTAGTTTCAAATGTCTTTTCCTGTTTAACATTATTTTCCACTCATTCCAATTTTGATGTGTTGGATATGATGAAAGAACAGTGCAAAGTCTGCCAGAAACTGCCTTGGCACACTGCGAGGGATATCTAACCTGATCTCCATCCAGCATTCTCTTTCGGCTCAAGAATGCATACCAAATAGTCTTTCTAGAGGACAGTGGCTCTAAAATCTTAGAGATAAAGGCACATAACTAATCCTTGGAGAGAGTGTGATAACGCCAGGAGAAATAGTGACTAGTTGGTTTGGGGGAGGCTGTCAAAGGGATCCTTGACTCGCAATATAGGACAGTGACCCCTGTGTTGAGGCTCTGTTTTCTCGATGAGAAGCTACAGGCAAGACACAAAGCTAAGAGTTCTGTCGTACAGGGTTGATCATGGCATCTTCACAACCAATGAGAAGCTGAGGTATACTTCATTCTAGCAGCAATTTATAGAAAATGGGGCATCAGTCAGAAGTTGGATAAATTTCTTTGGGGTAAAGACAAAATATTGTCAAGCTGGAAATCTGAAACAGTGAATGCTGGTAAAGCTCTGCTCTGGCAGAGTTGACATTGAGTTCAGTATGACTTTATTTTTGAAAAATAAACATTATTTACCTTCCCTATATCTTGTGTGACGCTTTAGAAGTCAAAATAGACTTGAAATGAGATTTGGAGCTTTGCTTTTTAGGCAGCCCAGGATGTATGGCCCTGAGATGGATGTCACAACTGAGGGTCTTAGTGATTACTTAGTCTGAGCTGTAATTTTTCAAAGCTTTCCTCCAATCTCTAGATTAGGTTAGTTTCACAACAGAACAGGGTGGACGTTCTTGTCAATGATCCCACTTTCTCTTCTGGTTTTGTTTGTTTTTCACTGCAGGCATGAAGATGGGACAGTTCGTTTCTGGGATGCCTCTGGAGTCTGCCTGAAGCCTCTTTATAAACTTGGCACAGTTGGTGTATTTGTCACTGATGCAGATCACAATGACAACCTGAATCAGTCTGGGGAAGATGAATGGCCACCCTTGCGGAAGGTAAGTGGTCATATATCAGTGCTGAAATATGAAGTTTATATAATTGGTGATTGGCAACATAGAGCCAGGGATCTGAATCTTAAGGGAAGTATGGGTGAGAGGGGACCTGGATAAATGTTCAGGCCGAACACTACCTGCCAGCATATAATTCACCATATTCTTCCATGTGATGTCAAACTCATGCAGATCGTTCTGTTTGAAAATAGTTTAGCCTTCAAACAGTGCATTTAGTATTGACTCGCTGTCAGAACTTTTCTTTTTGTATCGGTGATTATGGATTCAAACACCGTTCCTAAACAGCTAAAACAGGTTTATGAACCAGTGTATTGCTGAGGGAGTGTTGCACTGTTAGAGCTGCCATATTTTGAATGGATATTTAAACTGAGGTCTCACCTGTCCGTCCTTGCAACTACTGGGAGAATACAAAGGTAGAGAGCAGAACAAAGTTTGAACCAAATGATCTTCAATTCATTCTGAAGTTATTTATGCAGTGTGTTTCAGGAGGAGTTGAGGGCAGTATTACCAGTCCTGAATGGGAGGATGTTAGAGATGTCTGAAAACTAATGTTTGTGTGTCAACTTAGTAGCCAATTATAGTGCACCAGTTATAAGATCAGAGTTTCAATAAAATCTACCTATATTTCCTGTCCATGAATTTGTAGGTCACTGATGTATTTTTAATTTTCAGTAAGTTTGTCCTTCTCACTTTTAATATTAGTCTGAGTCCTTGACATTTGCTTCCAATTCTTCTGGTGAGAATGTTCTCCCAACAAAACCGCATTTCAGACAGCTGGGATTCTGCACGGAGATCAGCTCTCAATAGCAGGCTCGCACAGATTTAATTAAGGTTTTGACCTGGTTCTGTTCTACAGGATTTTCTTTTCATGTTGTGTTTCTGCAGGTGGGCTCCTTTGATCCGTACAGTGATGACCCCAGGCTGGGAATCCAAAAGATTCACTTGTGCAAGTATAGTAGTCACTTAACTGTGGCGGGCACTGCAGGACAGGTGAGTTGAGAAGCATTGTGCTTTGAAACCAGTCGTGAGGAGTCCTGAACATTCTGTCTGATCACTCCCTCCCCTGCCCCAAAATGCATGTGCACAGTGAATTGCTGATCCCTTCTCCAGGGAACAGCTAATTTCTAAAAGGTAATATAGTGCTGCTTTTCTTTAACAGCAGAAAATGTGAATTCAATCTTGAAATAAACACGACAGATGATTCTGCCTCGTGTTTCGTTAACACTACTTCACTGTAACTTGATTGATGAATTGGGGACACTGTTTGTTTCTAAAGTGTTAACTTGTTAAAACCTGAATAGACTATAATTCTATTCCATCACCAAAACTTTAACCGCTGTTTCTAAAGTGTGATTTTTCTCTCATGTGGGGTTGCACAACAACACAACCATTGTGTTAAAGGAGAACTAACTGTATTAAGATGATTTTCTTGTCCCAAGTCAATTTGTGAAAAGTAAGATATTCAGACTGTAAAGGCACAGCAAAATGTTACTAGAGGCAACGTTCTGTTTGTAACATTAGATCAAAATGTCGGTGAAACAATTGTCATTCCCTGAGTGGCTGTCAGTGTCTTTGTTAATTATGCATTTTTTTTTTGCCCGAGCAGGTTTTGGTGTTGGAGTTGAACGATGAAGCTGCTGATCAGGAAGTGGCCTGTACGCTTGTTGACATCTTGCAGGACCAGGATACATTTAAGTGGAAAGGGCATGAGCGCCTGAACCCACGTGAGGAGCCTGTCCATTTCCCCGCAGGCTTCCAACCATTTGTGCTAGTGCAATGTCAGCCCCCAGCTGTTGTAACATCACTTGCCCTACATTCTGAATGGAAACTAGTGACTTTTGGCACAAGTCATGGCTTTGGGCTCTATGACTACCAGCAAAAACGCACTGTTGTGGTGAGGTCAGTTCAAAGATTGTCCATTTGGTGTGCTTGGATTCTGTGATCTGATCAGTGTTAGTGCATTTAGTCTGGCGTCTGCATGTGTACAGGTCCAGATTATTGGTTAGAGAATTTGGGCCCCTGCAGCAGTTTGTCAATGTTTTTGTGAGAGATGCATGTAAGATTACAGTTTTATAATGTCCAGCACGGTAACTGACAATTCCAGCAATTATGTTCTCCACAAACCTAATTTATCCTCCTCCTTTCACCACTGATTGTATTCCCTCCCTTCTAAATTTGTTCTCTATTCATCTACATTATTCACCTCAACCAGTCCCTGTGTGATAACTATTTCTGTATTTCCATCACAGAGGAAGTTTTTTTTTCTTCAATTCCTGACTAGATTTATTAGTGACCACTTTTTATTCATGAAAACAGCCCCAGCCTGTTCAGCCTCTCCCCATAGCTCAAATCCTCCAACCCTGACAACATTCTTGTAAATCTTTTCTGAATCCTTTCATGTTTCACAACATCTTTCCAATCAGAAGGAGACCAGATGATTGCATGCAATATTCCAACAGTGGCATGGATAGGATAAATAGACCAAGTCTCTTCCCTGGGGTCGGGGAGTCCAGAACTAGAGGGCATAGGTTTAGGTTTAGGGTGAGGGGGGAAAAAAGAGACCTATGGGACAACTTTTTCTCACAGGGTGGTAAGTGTATGGAATGAGCTGCCAGAGGAAGTGGTGGAGGCTGGTACAATTGCAACATTTAAGAAGCAATCGGATGGGTATATGAATAGGAAGGGTTTGGAGGGATATGGGCCAGGTGCTGGCAGGCGGGACTTAATTAGGTTGGGATATCTGGTCGGCATGGACAGGTTGGACTGTAGGGTCTGTTTCCATGCTGTACATCTCTGACTCTAAGTGGAGGCTCAGGTGTTCTTGTTGGACAAAGTCAGAACTCGCATGACTCCACGTTATTGTTCAGCAGAACTCTGAAAGTTTGTGATTTCAAATAAACCTGTTGGACTATAACCTGGCATCGTGTGACTTAAGACTTTCCATTCATGGCCTTGAATGGAAATTTCTAATTCTTGATTGAACTGCCCCTTTATGGAAAGTTGGGAATCATGTTGGGGGAAATAGACAGGAGGGGAGTAGACATGTAACTGTCTGTTTTTGCTCTGCTGTTCAGGTGAGGTAATGGCTGATCAGTATCTTTGCTCAATCCTTACCAGCATTTCCCTTTCATTATTGTGGTGAGCTTAAATCTTGTGATGTAAAACATTAAAATGGTTAATTCCAGTATCTAGACCTTTCTTCTAACTTCTCCTGAATAGTGGCACAGTGGTTAGCACTGCTGCCTCAGTGCCAGAGACCCGGGTTCAATTCCCACCTCCGGTGACTGACTATGTGGAGTTTGCACGTTCTCCCCGTGTCTGCGTGGGTTTCCTCCGGGTGCTCCGGTTTCCTCCCACAGTCCAAAGATGTGCAGGTCAGGTGAATTGGCCATGCTAAATTGCCCGTAGTGTTAGGTAAGGGGTAAACGTAGAGGTATGGTGTGGGTTGCGCTTCGGCGGGGAGCTGTGGACTTGTTGGGCCGAAGGGCCTGTTTCCACACTAAGTAATCTAATTTAAAAAAGCCAGCTATGCTTTTTTTTTCCAAGGACCTATGCCATTTCCCAGTACCCCACCAGAGGGAGAAGTTACCCTCTATCCACCAATATGAGCTTGCAAAATCTTACAAGCTTTGATCAGATAATGCCTTTTAACCACCTTTTTCCAGGGAAAGCATAAAGCTTTTGTAATTACACTTCATAATCTAAACCTTTGGAATTGAGCTACCAGTTTCTGTAGGCAGAAGTAGTGAGTTTTATGAATGACTAATTCATACCAATTAGGAGCATAAATAGAGCACCCTTGAGCCTGCTTTGCCATTGGATAAAATCATAGCTGACCTTATTTTATAGTGGCTTCAGCTGTACTTTGCTATTTACCCCCACGTTGTTTGACTTTTCAAACAAGAATCTGCTGAACTAAGTCTTGATGAATGTATTAATGACCCAGCTTTCACTATTCACTGGGGAAGATAATTCTTACAGGCTAGCAACCCTTTAGAGAGGAAAACAAATCTTCATCCGTCTGAAATTTCTTTTGTATCCTTCTGATTTTCGAGCCCCATTTTCTATAAGTGGCACAGATTAACAAAACCAGAAGTTGAACAGATTTCTTTGAAGACAATACTGTGGATTCTGGAAAAACTTAGATCTGGCAGCATATGTGGGGAAAAAGACCAGTTAATATTTTTAATTTGGCATGACTTCTTCAGAGCTTTTTGTTTTTTTTTGTTTACCCCCATATCCTTTTGACTTAAGAGTCATACCAGACTGAATGTTAATTCTGTTTGTTTCCCCACAGATGCTGCGAGACCTGTTCAGTTGTGGTGTGTGTGTGTGTGTGTGTGTGTGTGTGTGTGTGTGTATTTCTTTTGGGATTCTGTCCCATATTGTAGAGTTCCATACAAGAAGACTTCTATAAATAGATAACACTGCCAGAAACATTATGATGTCCAAGTAAAAGAATTCAGTGCTATGAAATTTGTTGTCTCTTCAAACCTTTTATCACTGAGCATGCTGTCATTCTCTGGCCATCTCCTCTTCCAAGGACCATTTGTGGAACACAAGATTTTCTGTTACTGATTTGGCTTCAAGTGCAGGACCGAGGTTTGAATGAGGCAAAATGCATACTTCTGAGCACAGGGACAATCTCCCTATAAGTGGGATACATCCCCCATATAGAGGAAATTTCAAATGTTTTGTTACCATAAGGATTGTCTACAGACAAATATTTTGGCAAAATATGGAGAGAATAGATTACTGCAATATCCGCATTAAGCATTCTGTCAGGGCAGATTCAACCCAGGGCTAGATAAAGAGTAAAGTACGATATACAGTGACCCCATTGAACACTCAAAGCAGTTACAGCAATGAGGAGACGCTTGTAATTGTGCATTTGGCTGCAATGTTTTGAGGGTGTTGTGAGCAATTTTTATTGTACCTCCTGTAGGTGTACACTGCACCCCAGTGACCAGCTGGCCCTGGAAGGGCCCCTCTCGAGAGTAAAGTCAATCAAAAAATCATTGCGACATTCATTCCGTCGGATCCGGGGGACCAGAGCATCTGGGAGGAAAAGAGCAATACCTGGGAACAATGCAGCTAAGGTAAGAGGAGCCTTTTTTACTTTTTTAATACAAAGTTCTAAATGGAGAGGCAAATGCTGGGGTGGGTAGTGATACCTGAGAGATTTCCAAGGGAACGCTCATGGCCTTGTCTGATTCATCTGATGGGTTTTCAGTTTGGTAAGATATGAAAATAGTGATTTTGGATATTTTAAGATATTTTTGGATCCTGTTGAAAGCATTACTTTGTATCTAACCGTGTGCAGTACATGCTCTGGGAGTGTTTGGAGAAAAGTGTTATGTTATACCTGCCCTGAAAAGTCTGTTAATTCACTTCTCAGCTGCTGTGTTTTGGATTTGCTGTTCCCAAAAAGAGAAGGCGTAGGACAACAGGGTATAGATAAAACAAAACAAAGAAACTTGCGGCAGGTGCCAAGAGCTTCAATTTCAGAAAGCAGAGAGGTGAAATTAAAAGTAATTTAAAATAAAAAGAGCACTTGAAAGATTATTGTCATGTAAATTGAGTGGACCAAGAGAGTTCAAGTATATTAAACAGAGGAGCATTTACAAATGTACTGATTAGGAATGGAAGTAGGCCATTCCATTTCTTTTCTGCAATGCCATTCAGTAAGATCATTGCTAATGTTGTTTTGAATTCCACACTCAAACTTCAGATAATCATCTAGTTTTTTTTAACATAACCTTGCACTTAAAAATCATGTCTCTGTCTCCCCCAGCTCCTGAGGCAGTGTTCCAAAATCATGCAAGCATTGGAAATAATTGCGCCATCTGTCCTGAAAGAATAACCCCTGAAATTTCCTGTGTCCCTTAATTCTGGACTCAGTCCAATTTGTCAAGATCATTCAGGATCTTGTATACTTAAACTGAGCTGCTCCTGTCCTTTTGAACAATTTTGAAAACCAGGTCAGCTGGTCTTCACAAGAAAACCTGCTTATCTTTCATCAATCCAGTAAACTCCCTCCAATATGTTTACATGATTCACTAAAAAGGACTGAAGTGCACACTGCAGTCATGATGTGGTTTCACTGAAGTATAACGGAAGCATAACATCCTTATGCTCCTCTCAAGTTCAGTTCCTCTCAAGTATTTCATTCCATGAGCTGTAATTACTGGCTATACTCTTACGTTAACTCATGCACAAGATCACAGAGATCCCTCTGTACTCTAAGTAGTGCAGTCATTCTCCACTTAAGTAATCTCTCTTTATTCCTGCCAAAATGAGCACTGATATTTTCCCATGTCTGATATTTGCCCACTCTCTCTCACTCACTATTTATAGGTTTGCACACTCCTTGTGTCTCAATATTTCTGACTTATGTCATCTGCAAGTTTTAGCTACCATGCCCTTGTCCTCTCATAAGTCATTAATTCTTCAAAAGACTTATTCATATTAATCAGGAGAATAATATATTTGTTGCTGACATGAATCATTTTGAGGCTTTTGACATGGTTTCATGTGGCGGACAAGTTAGAAAAGCTATAGATCCAATCTTCGCCATTTGCTTCTGATTGCAGATGACTTTCGTAACCAATTTGCCTGTTATTGGGTGTTTGAGTAACAGTAAAGCTGTTTTCAGTCCAGTTCACCATTCACTTGGTATGTGGTCATTGCTGACTGGTCTGACATTGGACTCCCCCTGGCACCACCTCACCAGTTGCCTCTGAGAAAGTGATGATGAGCTGCCTCTTAATTCACTTTGAGTCTATTGATAGACCTACAATACTGTTATGGAGGAAGTTCCAGGATATTGACTCAATGATAGTGAAGGAAAAATTTAAATATTTGCAGGTCTGGCTGGTGAGTAGCTTGAAGGGAAACCTTTTGAGGTGTTGGTGTTCCCATTTATCTGCCACCCTTTGTCTTTCTAAATGGAAGTGGTCATGGGTTTGGAAGGTGCTGTCTAATGATCTTTTGGCAAATTTTCTAGATGAGTAGTACACAGTGCTGTTACTGTGCCTCAGTGGTGGAGGGAGCAGATATGGTGCCAGTTGAGTGGGCTGTTTTTGCCTTAGATTGGTCAAACTTCTTTACTGTTGTTGGAGCTGCAGTCATCCAGGCAGGTGGGAAATATTCCATCATACTGCTCCTGCCTTGTGTCTTCAAGATGGTGAACACACTTGGGGAGGGGGGTAACTCTGGATTCCTCTTGCAAGCATAGGGTTTGTGGTGAGTCCTGTTTCATTTCTGGTCAATGGTAACCCCAAGGATGTTAGTGAAGGATTCAGTGATAATGCTGAATGTCAAGGAGCAGTAGTTTGTCTCTTATAAGAGATGGTCATTGCCTGGCATTTGTATGGCATGCAAGTTGCATGTCAGACAAAGCCTGAATATTCCCAGGTCTTGGTACTGAAGCAGTCCATGTTCAAATGTATCTGAGGAGTTGCAAATGCTGCTGAACATTTATGTAATCATGAATATCCCCCACTTTTGGCCTGTTTATGGAGGGAAGTCATTAAAGCAGTTGAAGGTCACTACCCTGAGGTGTGCAGAGATCCTCCAGAGATGTCCTGGAGCTGAGGTGACTGACCTCCAACTTCTTCCAATGTGCCAGTTATGATGCTAACCAGTGGAGAGTTTGGCCCTGATACCCATTAATTCCGGTTTTTCAAGGGCTCCTTGATACCCTCACTGAGGCAGTCACTCTCCCCTCCCCTCTGGAATTCTGTTCTTTGGTCTGTGTTTGAATGGATGCAATAAGGTCAGGAGCTGAATGACCCTGGCAGAATCCGAAATGGCATTGCCGAGAGAGTTCTGCTTGATGGCTCTGATGCCTTTCATCACTTTTTATCAATGATTTGTGAACAGACTGATGGGGCAGTGATTGGTTTTGTCCTGATGTTTGGATATAGGACATAGCTGGGAATTTTCTCCACTTTTGAGTCAGATGTCAATCTTGTGGCTGTCCTAGAACAACTTGGCTAGATTATGGAATATTCTGGAGAACAAGTCTTCAGTACTATTTCTGGAATATTGTCAGGGACAATAGCCCTGTTTCTTTATAACATGGAGCGAATCAAGTTAGCTGAAAACTGGCATCTACAATTTGGAGGAAGCTGAGATGGATCATCATGCTTGTAACTTGTGGCTGAAGATTGTTGCAAATGTTTCTACCTTGTCTTTTGCACTAATGCACTTGGCTCCCCATCATTAAGGATTGATAGATTGCCTCTGCCTCTGCCTCCAGTGAGTTGCTTAATCGTCCAATGACATTCATTACTCAATGGCAGTTTGCAGAGTTTCAATCTGGTCCATTTGTTGTGCAGTGACTCTAATCTGTCTTCCCCTTGTTGATATGTGTTGTTTTAGTATGCAAGTAGTCCTGTGTTGTATCTTCACTGGGTTAACACCCCATTTTCAGATTTGCTGCTCCTTACGTGGGGACCTCGATGGAGGCTTCGATTAAGGGACTGATAGTATTGTAGCTAAATTTTTCTGATGGCAAGTTAGATAGCAGTGATTTATGAGAAGATATCTAGAGTCAGCAAAGGGATATCAAAAGTTGTGTATAACTTTGACACCGGACAATGTGTGGGAAGATTTGAGGTTGCTAAGCTTAACAGAAAGTTGGAAGCGGAATAGTACCCAAATGGGGAGAGATTGCTGTATACTCTGGAACAGAAGGATCTGGGTGTCCTTGTACATGATTCACAAAGTTAGCATGTGGGTATGCAAGTAGATAAGCAAATTGTGTAACTTTTTTTTTGCAAAGGGATGGAATATAAAAATAGAGATGTCTTGCTACAACTGAACTGAGCTTTGAGATCACAGGGATGTAGTTTTGGTTTCCTTACTTTAGGGTGGATTTACTTGTGTTGGAAGTGATTTTATAAGGCTGAATCCTGGGATGAAGGGTTCAGAAGAGATTGAGTAGGTTGGGCTCATAGGAGAAAATAAGGACTGCAGATGCTGGAGATCAGAATCAAAACGTGTGGCACTGGATAAGTGCAGCAAGTCAGGCAGCAACCGAGGAGCAGGAGATTTGACACTTGTGGCATAAGCCATTCAGGAATTCCTGATGAAGGGCTTATGCCTAAAACATCAACTCACCTGCTCCTTGGTTGCTGCCTGACTTGCTGTGCTTTTTGACTAGGCTGGGCTCCTATTCAACTTAATTTAGAAAAATGAGTGGTGTTACTAAAACATAAGATTTGACAGGGTTGATGCTGGAAATGTTTCCTCTTCTTTTTTTTTTTGGGATATGTAACACACAGTGGCAAAAATTGTATCTCCCACCTGAGGATATTTAAAGTCTTAGAATTCTCTTCTTCCACCCCCCCCTCAGTGAGCAGTAGGGGCTGTGCTACATTTTATTCAAGGCTGAGGAGACCAAGGATGTTGAGGTGAACACAGGATTGTGACCTCAACTCCATCAGCCACACTGTCTTGAATGGCTTACTCTTGCTAATTGTGATGCTATGATCTTGCAAGTTTTTTGTTTTGACTTGTACACGTCGTCTACTTCTCTCTCTCTCTCTCTCTCTCTCTCTCTCTCTCTCTCTCTCTCTCTCTCTCTCTCTCTCTCTCTCTCTCTCTCTCTCTCTCTCTCTCTCTCTCTCTCTCTCTCTCTCTCTCTCTCTCTCTCTCTCTCTCTCTCTCTCTAGGTACAAGAGGCCAATGCTAGGATGGACCGGGAAGCACTAAATGAGATGGAGCTGGCCCCAGTGCAGCGCAGAATTGAGGCTCGATCTGCTGAAGACTCCTTTACTGGATTTGTTCGATCACTTTATTTTGCAGATTCTTTTGTAAGAGATGGTGAGAGAATATTACCAATTGAGCTGTTGGTCCTGTTGATTAGAAACCTATTTTTAAAGTTCATTTCCGTTTCAATGAAGTGCAATACTTTACAAGTTGTCTTTTTAGTTGGCCCCAGTAATCCTTTTTCTATCCATTGGATAACTTTGGATTTCATCATAATGTATGGAATTTGTCATGCTCAAAAGAGCGACAGTACAATTAGTGTTCTATCTTGCTGTAGATAAAGCTAGTTTCTGTTCCAGGCTTCGTACAAAAGATATGGTGAAAATTAGCGACATGCAGTTCTGCAGAAAGGTATTGGCTGCACAAAGTTTAAACCATTCACAAAATCTTTTTTTTTTTAATGCCCTTTTTGCTATTTTGTTTCCTCATCTCAACTGTGTCTCCTAATTGAATGCCTTCTGCAAACTTGTATACTTGGTGTATTTATACACTGCTTTATTAAAACAAATAGTGAAAAGATCCATGGGAACATCAGCCATCTCACCTTGTCCATCAAAGAACATTCCCTATTACAAATGAAAAACGCAGGACATTTGCAGCTCTGGCAGTTTGTTTGGAGAGCAAACTGCTTGATGTTTCCGCCTGGAGACCTCAACACTTTTTTTTTTTTTGGTTTTTATTTCCAGCAGCATATTTTGGTTTTATTTTGGTCTTGATCTTCTCTATCCCAATGGGCTTACAACCCATGTTGTGAGATTACTACTTCTATTACTGTGTAGTTTTTAAAAAAATATTCATTCACCGGATGAGGATGTCACTGGCTGAGCCAACATTTATTATCCATCCTTATTTGTGGAGAGGGCTGTTGAGTCAACCACACTGTTGTAGGCTTGGAATGACCTGTAGGCCAGACCAAGTAAGGATGGTAGCTACCTTCCCGCAAGGGCACTAGTGAACCAGACAGGTTTTTCTGACAATTGATAATGGATTCATGATCATCATTTAGATTCCTAATTCTAGGTATTTATTGAATTCGTATTACACCATCTGCTGTTGTAGGATTCAAACCTGGGTTCCAGAACATTTATCTGGGTCTCTGGATTAACAGTCCAGTGACAATACCACGAGGCCATTGTCTCCCCTTAGTAATCTTTTGAACTTTTATCAGATGTCATCTGGAGGCTGACAGAGGTAATGAGATGGTGATTACTTCCATCTTTTTAAGCTACATACTGTATCCTGAAGCTGCACTTTTTTTTTGTTTCAGGATCTTACCATGGGCCATCACTGTGGGCTGGTACCAATGGTGGGACCATATTTGCATATGCTATTACCATTCCATCTGTGGAGAGGAGGATGGAAGAGCCCGTCACTGCAACTCAGGGTGAGTACGTTCCACAATTTTGCATCATGGAGAAACCTCTTTAGAATAACATTACTACTTGCCTTGTTGGGGATCATCCCTCTCCTGAGGGGAATGGGTCTGGTATGTAATAATTTCTCATGTTCTTTCTGGTATTCTGCTTTTTATCATTTTAAATCTGTCTATGACTGAGCTGTTGGGAGACCGCCTATAGATGACGACTGCTACAGTAGGCCCGAGTGTTGCTTTTGGCTTGCATTCTATGCTGAACTGGCTGTTCTGTGGACTTCTACGGTTTGGGGAACAGTCACCCAAAGAATTTGCTTCTAACATCTGTCTAGTGAAGTCCAATCAGTACTACAAATGAATGTTAAGACAGAACCAGAATTTGTTGGAATGCTGTAAACAAACCCAACACTGTCACCGCTTGCCCAGAAGGAATGGTCAATTTCAAGGTTCTGGGTAACTAAATCTGCAAAGTATGCCACTGCTTTTCTTGAGGGTTATGACTGTAATACTGAACAGGCATATTTAAAAATGCCAGTTGAAAATTACTTTATGTACAACCAAATTGTACATAATAGCAAATATCAATTGCTAAACATGTATGATATAACAAACAGCATCTCTAATGGAGCAAAAGCCAACTACTACAGGTATTGGAAATCTGGAAGCAGGCAATGCTGGAGAAACTCCATGCTTAACGTATCGTTATAAATAAATACAATCTATCCTCCCTTTCTGAGAAACAAAACCTGTCAGCTGTGTCATAGAATCACTACAGTTCAAATCAAGGCCATTCAGCCCATCAATTCTGTATCAAATGTCTGACCCCCCTCCCCTCCCCTCCCCATGGCTAATCTAACTAGCCTGCGCACCCCTGGATTCCATGGGGCAATTTCGCATGGCTAATCTACTTAACCTGCACATTTTTGGATTCTGGGAGGAAATTGGAGCACCCAATGGAAATCCACGCAGACACTGGGAGATTGGACAAACTCCACAAACTGTCTCCCAATGCTGGAATTGATTCAGTCTCCCTGGCATTGAGGCAGCAGTGCTAATCACACTCCCATCATGCTATCCTGACTGGACAAAGCAATTTTGTTGGAGCCAAATGGGTTTTGGTTCATCCAGTCAAAGACTTTAATACACTCAGTTCTTAGGTCACAGCCTTCCACTTCAGTTAGTCAAGACCCATTTGAACATCAGAGTGGCAGTACTGTATTTGCTATGTCCATTCTCTCAGCAGATCATGCCTGCCTTTGACAGTAAAATGTGTGGGAGCCCACCTGAGCCTTGCAGCTATGACTAAATACATTCATTGTTATCCATCATGTGTGATGGAAATCAGACCTCCGTATAGTACCTTAATTTGTTTTCGAAATAGACCACCCTTAAAACTTATTGTTTGCCTCAGTTTATTCACTGCTGGATCCTAACCCAAACGAGGATTTTTTTTTTTTGCAATACTGTCCCTGCTGACAGAGACTGTTTGTTTGAATCTTTGGGATCGTAGAGATATACAGCATGGAATCAGACCCTTCTGTCCAACTCTAGCATATCGACCAGATGTCCCACCTGCCAGCACCTGGCCCATATCTCTCCAAACCCTTTCCAATCAGGTATCCATCCAGATGCCTTTTAACTTGCAATTGTACAAGCGTCCAGCAGCTCATTCTATACACTTACCACTCTCTGTGAAAAAGTTGCCCCTTGGGTCCCTTTTTTTAAATATCCTTCCCTCTCGCTCTAATCCCACACCCTCTAGTTCTGCCCCCCCTCCCACTATCCCAGGGAAAAGACTTTGTCTATTTATCCTATCAGTGCCCCTCAGATTTTATAAATCTCTAGAAGGTCACCCCTCAGCCTCCAATGCACCAGGGAAAACAGCCCTAGCCTATTTAACCTCTTCCCATAGCTCTAATCCTTCAACCCTGGCAACATTCTTGTAAATCTTTACTGAACCCTTTCAAGTTTCACAACATCTTTCCGATAGGAAGGAGACCAGAACTGCACGCAATATTCCAACAGTGGCCTAACCAATGTCCTGTACAGCCGCAGCATGACCTCCCAACTCCTGTACTCAATACTCTGACCAATAAAGGAAAGCATACCAAACGCTGCCTTCACTATCCTATCTACCTGCGACTCCACTTTCAAGGAGCTATGAACCTGCACTCCAAGGTCCCTTTGTTCAGCAACACTCCCTAGGACCTTACCATTAAGTGTATAAATCCTGCTAAGATTTGCTTTCCCAAAATGCAGCACTTTGCATCTATCTAAAATAAAATCCATCTGCTACTCCTCAGCCCATTGGCTCATCTGATCGAGATCCTGTTGTAATCAGAGGAAACCACCTTCGCTGTTACCTCCAATCTTAGTGTCATCTGCAAACTTACTAACTAACTTAAGGTCTCATCCAAATCACTTATGTAAATGACAAAAAGTAGAGGATCCAGCATCGATCCTTGTGCAACTCTGGTCACAGGCCTCCAGTCTGAAAAACCACCCTCTGTCTTCTATCTTTTGAGCCGGTTCTGTCTCCAAATTACTAGTTCTCACTGTATTCAGTGAGATCTAACCTTGCTAACCAGTCTCCCATGGGGAACCTTGTCAAACACCTTTACTGAGGTCCATATAGATCTTATCCACAGCTCTGCCCTCATCAATCCTCTTTGTTACTTCTTCAAAAAACTCAATCAAGTCTAAGACATTTCCCACACAAAGCCACGTTGACTATTGCTAATCATTCCATGTCTTTCTAAATACATGGAATCCTGAGGGACAGGATGTACCTCCAACAACTTGCCCACCACCGACGTCAGGCTCACTGGTCTATAGTTCCCTGGTTTGTCCTTGCCTCCTTTAAATAGTGGAACCATGTTAGCTAACTTCCAGTCTTCTGGCACCTCAGTTGTGACTATCAATGATACAAATATCTCAGTAAGAAGCCCAGCAATCGCTTCCCTCACTTCCCACAGTTTGAGGATACTCTCCATGTTCTCTGTAACATGGACATTTTTTTTTCAAAGATGTCACCATGTCCTTTTCCACAGTAAACACTGGTGCTAAATACTCGTTTTAATGTCTTCCCTATCTCTCGCAGCTCCACACAAAGGCCGCCTTGCTGATTTTTGAGGTGCCCTATTCCCTCCCTAGTTACCCTTTTGTCCTTTGATCTATTTGTAAAAACCATTTGGGTTCTTCTTAACCTTTATTTGCCAAAGCTATCTCATGTCCCCTTTTTGCCCTCCTGATTTCCCTCTTAAGTATACTCGTACTGCCTTTATACTCTTCTAAGGATTCACTTGATCTATCCTGTCCATACACGCTTCCTCCTTTTTCTTAACCAAGCCCTCCATTTCTTTTGTCATGCAGCATTCCCTATACCTACCAACCTTTTCCTTTCAACCTAATAGGAATATGCAGTCTCTGGACTCTCTCTATTTGATTTCTGAAGGCTTCTCATTTTCAAGCCGTCCCTTTACCTGCAAACATCTGCACCCCTCTCCCAAATCAGCTTTTGAAAGTTCTTGCCTAATACAATCAAACTTGGCCTTTCTCCAATTTAGAACTTCACCTTTTAGATCTGGTCTATCCTTTTCCATCACTATTTTAAATCTAATAGAATTATGGTCGCTGGCTCCAAAGTGCTCCCCCACTGACACCTCAGTCACCTGCCCTGCCTTATTTCCCAAGAGTAGGTCAAGGTTTGCACCTTCTCTAGTAGGTACATCCACATACTGAATCAGAAAATTGTCTTGTACGCACTTAACAAATTCCTCTCCATCTAAACCCTTATCACTATGGCAGTCCCAGTCTATGTTTGGAAAGTTAAAATCTCCTACTATAACCGCCCTATTATTCTTACAGATAGCTGAGATCTCCTTCCAAGTTTGTATCTCAGTTTCCCTCTGACTATTGGTGGGGTCTATAATACTATCCTAATAAGGTGATCATCCCTTTCTTTATTTCTCAGTTCCACCCAAAGGACTTCCCTGGATGTATTTCTGGGAATATCCTCCCTCAGCACAGCTGTAATGCTATCCCTTTTCAAAAATGCTACTCTCTCCTGTCTCCCATTCTCTCGTTCCTGTAGCATTTGTATCCTGGAACATTAAGCTGCCAGTCCTGTCCAACCCTAAACCAAGTTCTATAATTGCTATGATATCCCTGTCTGGTGGATGAGAGGGCATTACAAAGTAATCTTTAGGAAAGAATTAAACGACAGTAAGTCTTTTGACAGGGTGAATTCTAAAGAGTGATAATTGAACAAGCAAGGGCAGTGCATGTTTTTTAATTACATTTATACTTCATAGAGATACCAGTATCATACCTTTTTACACTGGATTGAGAAAGAATTCTGTTCTAATGGTGTTTAATTATTTCACTGTCACATCCTGTTAACTTATTCCATTATCTTGACAGTAAAGGAAATCCAGTTAATGCACAGAGCTCCTGTAGTTGGGATCTTTATTCTGGATGGTCGAGGAATTCTCCTCCCTGAACCACTAGAAGCAGCACATGATCTTTCCAAGAGCCCGGACATGCATGGGAACCACATGCTGCTGGTCATATCTGAGGAGCAATTCAAGGTAATTGGCTCAATCCCACAAACAGTACCATAGAGGGTAAATTGTTTGATCTTTGTCTTTTCATCTGCCACTGGAAGTGAACATATGTCTTCTCTCCAACTTCTCAGACTTAAAGTTTATTTTACAGGAACACCATAACCAAGATCACAGAAATAGTCAATTAAAACTCCTGGGGACAGTTGCTGCTTTCCAATCAACTGTTTTGGATAAGCTCAACCAATGTAAACCAAAAGAATCACCATAAAATTTAAAATTTTAAAATTTAAAGTTTAGACAAATTAACAAACCTGGTGTACCTGAGGCAGTGATGGTCCAGATGTTGTAATTCCATCCAAGCAGTGCCGTTTCCTACACTCCATGTCATGTAAATTCTGATTCATTCCAATGAATCCTCCATCTTCATCTGTATAGTTTTGAATATATGTTCATTTTATAGTCTTGTCTCAAGGGAGCTAAAATCTGCTGTGCATACCTGGTATGGCTGACATGTGACCCAGACCCACAACTGTGATGCTTAAATGCCTTCTGGCTTGCTAAAGTCATTTCAGCTGTATCAAACCAAGTCTAAAAGACAAGATCCTCTGACCACCTGGCATTGGCCTAACATGGTCCTCATTGCCTCTTTGCTAACATCTGAGAGCTGGTGCCAAAATGGAAAGAATTGTTCCAGTTACTCGTCAAGCAATAGCCTGACATGTGGAATCATGTCTTAGAAACTATGTGCGAGCCAGTTATCCCTTCCCAGTTATGCCCTATCACATCAGAACCATTGAAAGTGACAGCACAGTGATATCCAACTGGGATGCGGTTACTCTGAGTCCTTTAACACTGACTGTTGATTTGTGGCATCGTAGTATCAATCAAGCACAGACTAGGAAACTCTCAGCACACCCTCCTGTTGTCCTCCTTCACCATGTACATCCATCCATACCAAAATGGTAGAAATGACCACTGCATGTGGAAATGAAGTCCTGTCTTCACCTTGGATATCCTCCATAGTGTTGGTGGCATTACCACTTTGCTAATGGGACAGATTTTGAACTGATATAACAACTCCATTAGGTATCTAGAAGAGTGCTGTCAGCCATGAACAGCTGCAGAATTATTTGAACACTAGCCGTAACCTCAGTTCTGTATATCTCCCACTCTACCATTGCCATTAAGCTGAGATCAACATTGGCTCAGAAAAGAGATCATGTCAGGAGCATGTCTAAGCATTACAGAAAATGAAATGTTAGCCTGATTTAAGTTACATCCCAGGACAACTTGTGTGGCGAACCACACCATAAACAGGCCTAAGCAGCTCCAGGACCATCCGATCAGTTCTGTTGTGAATGATGTTCACAGGAGGTGGAGGTTCCACAAATATCCCTATGCTGTGTAGTGGAAAAGTCTGTCACATTAGTGCAAAAAAAATGTAAAAACACTCGTGCCACAATGCCAGACAATGACCATCTGTAATGAGAGAATCCACCCATTATCCCTAAATACTTTTTAATAGTATTGGTATTGCTTAACAATCCACTATCATTCCAGAGGTTAACACTGACCATAAATTGAAATAGTGAAGCCATGTAAATATTATGGCAACAAGAGCAGGCCAAAGACTAGTAAATCTGGTGAATATCTTGTTTTCTGATGCCACCTACAAGTCACAGGTCAAGAATGTGATGGTATAACTGTCTCCCCTTGCCTGGATGAGTGCAGCTCCAATAACACCATAAAGCTGCCAATATAACTGGCACTCTATCCACTGTCAGCATTTACTCTTCCATCAAAGTGGCAGCAGTTTATGCAATGTACAAGATGCACTGCAACAACTTAACAAGGCTTCTCTGACACCACTTCCCAAATCCATGATCTCTACGACCTAGAAAGGTCATGTCAGCAGATGCATGGAGCACCACTATTTGCATGTTCCCCTCCAAACCGCACAACCATGCTGGCTTGAAATTCTATCACCATTCCCTCACTCACATCCGGGACAAATCTTGCACCTTCCTCTCTAACTGTACTTTGGATCTCTACCTTCTAACATCACCTGCAGTGGTTCAAGAAAATAGCTCACAAATGCCTTCTCTAGGGCAATCCAGGATAGAGTAAATACTGGCCAAGTCAGCAATGCCCACATCCCATGGATGTTTAAAAGATAACTTCTGTCTGAGTTACTCACACCATCATTTCCTTTGTCCAAGCTGTTCAGTAGTCCTATGACTGTGTTTTCAGTTTCTTTGATCATTGTAACCCCGGGACAACTGTTTCCCTCTGTTCCCCATCTGAGTGTCATCTCTCTCCTCAGCTTTTTTATTTTCGCTCCTTGTGCTTTTTTTTTCACTTTTTTTTTTCTCCATCCTTCTGCCCATTCCAGCATTGTAATCTTTTAATGCTTTATTGTCTATTGGCAGCTGAATTAAGGAATCTTGGCATTCGTCAAAATTCTTGTACTCCGCTGCAACCCAATCACACTCGCTTGTTCTGGTATGAGTAATTCAGGCTATGCAACTATGAAGTGTTCTGATTAAGCTTCACTTATTCTGTTGCCAGATATTCACTCTACCAAAAGTCAGCACAAAGAACAAGCTGAAACTGACAGCAATTGATGGATCCCGGGTGCGGAAAGTGTCTGTGGCCAGTTTCAGTAGCAATCGAGTGGAAGATTACAGTGAGAATGGACTTCTGGTGCTTACGAACCTTGGCGATATCCAGGTCATTTCTGTCCCTACGCTTCGAAGTCAGGTTCGGTACGAGTGCATCAGGAAGGAAGATGTCAGTGGAATTGCGTCCTGTGTCTTCACAAAGTCTGGACAAGGCAAGTGCTGCTTGGTGCTGATTTCCAAGTCCTACAACAAGTGCAAGACACTTGTTAGATCTCAGCTACAGCATTGTGTACTGTTCTGAACGACAAATTTATTGGAGTTTGTGTGCGTGTAATTTAAAAAATAATCGAAGGGATAAGAAACTTAATTTGAGGATAAATTGAACAGATTGGGCCATTTCCCCTTAGAAAGGAGGAGGCTAAGAACAGCCCTGATGTAAGTCCTCAAAACCTTGAGTGGACTTAATAGAATAGCTGGGGAGTGACTGTTCCCACGAGTGAAAGGATCAAGAATAGCAGGGGACAGATTTCAAGTGATTCGCAAAGCAGTGAGTCTGATGTAGATAGTGTATGAAGTCTCCACCTGGCAATGTGGTGGTAGCAGGTTGGATTAGAGTTGCATTACACACCGACCCGTAACCCATTCCCCTACCTATTGCTATGGGCAATTTAGCATGGCCAATTCACCGAAACTGCACATTTTTGGACTGTGGGAGGAAACCGGAGCACCCAGAGGAAACCCACTTCACTGAGAATGTGCAAACTCCACACAGTCAGTCGCCGGAGGCGGGAATTGAACCTGGGTCTCCGGTGCTGTGAGGCAGCAGTGCTAACCACCGTGCCGCCCATATTGAATGACTGTTTGAACAGAAACGTTACAGGGATTTGGCACTAGTAATACTTGAAGAACTAGTAAAAACACATTGGGCCAAATCACTACCTATGCTGCAATAGTTCTGATATTTTGTGAAGAAATCAATCCACCCATTGGTAAACCTGCAGAAACTGGAAAATGTGTATTTCTAAGTAAGCTGTTTTCGAGCAACCTCCTAACAAAGTGCAGTACCTCAGCCAAGCTCGAGCTACTGAGTGAATCATGAGGATGTGCTGTAATAAGTCAGTCCAGGATCTGTTTTCGTTTAAAATTAGTTCTTCATCTCTCATGTATTAATTCATCATATATAAAAGCACACTTTTTTTTTGTCCTCCACCACCTACTTTTACTTCTGTTCTAAATTACATGGGTCTCTCTTCCAACTTCCTGCCTTCTGTTCATGGTTCCACCCCAACTGTCTGAGACGGTCCAACTAACTCTGCTAACTAGTATTTGGAAATACCTTCATGTGAACCAAAAATATTACTTGCTAATCCTGCAATTTCTGTTCCTAATTTTTTTTTTTCAGGTTTTTACCTCATCTCTCCTTCCGAGTTTGAGAGGTTCTCAGTTTCATCAAAATGGGTAGTAGAACCAAGATGCATCATTGATATTGATGAGGGAGTTGGAACCAGGGCTTCTCAACAAAAAGCAGTGCAAGATGGAGCAGTCGTGAAAGCCAACTCTCAGTAAGTTTTTAATGTATGCTATACAGCCACTAAATGTATTGGTGACTGTTTTAAATTAGGAGTTGATAGTCAGTGGCTTGCAATTTGCTTAAAGCCACTAGCCCAAACATTCAGTGATACTCCTCAGGGAGAACTACACCCAACAATTGATACTAGATTAGTAATCTTAAATCTGAGGAGAATAATTTGTTAACTGGAAGGTGCCAAGCAATATAAAGGAAGCTATATAGAGTTAGGTTGCAGATCATCCATTATTTCATTGAATAGTGGATCATGCTCTAAGGTTTAATTAATCTTCCCATATTCCTTGCTTCCAAGATGATGATTAGAGGCCATTTGTCAAATAGCTTGGTTTCTCATGTTGAGGTTGCAGTGATCCTGCTGATTGAGGGATCTCGTCTGTTCAGTGTTTGAAGCAATGTCAACATTTGCATCAACAGGATCCATTTTCACATACATTATAGCTTAGATTATTTTACACCTGGATGGAACTTGTTTATCACCAAAACTTTTGTGCAGATGACACTTGTATACTGAAGTGATGAAATTAGCTACTGTGATATTTTACAATAGTTGGCTCTTGAATTTCTGATGAATATTGAAGACATGGAATGTATTGCAAATGTTTAAATGTTAAGTTCCTTGTGTTTGAAAATGCATGAACTTGTATTATGTGAGCCCCCCCGCCTCCCGAATTACTCTCATCTATGTACCAATGTGTTGAGTAAATTTCAAGTCACTCCTGTTGAATTTGTTAGTAATATTTGAGGCTCCATCACTTGTTTTAACATAATGTTGGTTGATGTTGAATCACAGAGAATCAGAGGATTCACATCAAATGCTGTCTGGAATGACCAAGAGTGAGGATGATGGTAAGTCAGTCCGCTATCTTAATTCTACTAGTTGGATCTGGACTGAATTTTTGTGTTTGAGTGAAAATATCCAACATGGAGAGTGTGGTGCTGGAAAAGCACAGTAGGTCAGGCAGCATCCAAACAGCTGGAGAATCAATGTTTAGGGCATAAGTGTCGATTTCTTCTGCTCCTCAGATGCTGCCTGACCTGCTGTGCTTTTCCAGTACCCTACACTCAACTCTGATCTCCAGCCCTCACTTTTTCCTGAAAATATCCAAAGACAAACTGTAGATGACAGGTAGACTATCTTTTGTGATACTGTAGCTGGCAGCAAATCCATACATATTACAATCTTAACAACAGTGATTCTTGCTGTCATACTTATTTCTTTCCTCCCTCCCTCCCTTCCCTTTCTTTTTCTCCCTCTTCCCCCTTGTTGACTGTTACTGGCTTGCTTAACTTCTCTAGAATATTGAACAATGCTGAGGGCAGGAGGTATTTGGTTTTGAACATGAGAAATCCTTTTAAACAAAAAGACAGATGTGACTTCATAATCAAATAGCTTGTACTGAGTTTTTAGTGCATATACAAATTTCAGATTTTCATGGTATAATGAATGCTCATATGTTGGTTGATAAACAGGTCATGTGCTCAATTGATCCAAAATTTCTTTCAGTCAGGAAAACAGCAGAGATCATGGAGCATGCACTGCTTAACGATGAGAGTAAGTACAGTCACTTATAGATTTTTCCAGATTGTGTTTATATGGGTGCTTCTTGCCCATTTTTGTTTCTCTGGAGTTCTGGTGGGGATGTAAGAGCTTACCCCAGTATTGGAGTTAGTGCATTATTTTGATTTTGTTTTAACTATACAACTTTTTTTTTGTTTGTTTACTTTTTAGGAGTTTTATTGGAGATTCAGAGCACTCTCGAGTCTGACTCAGCTCTAACTGACAGATTGTAGGTATTGCTACTGGGACAGCATGGGGTAAGAGGATGAAGGGGTTGGGGAATGCTGAAGCTGGGAGGGAGTGCTGGAAGTGGAAGTGGAAGAGGAAGGATCTGATTGGGGGAAGGGCGAAGTGGAGCTGCGGCATTGGCAACATAAAGGTTGGAAGATCTGAGGAACAGGTGTGGGATGGGAGAAATGTACAACAAGGGCCTTGACGTTTGCAGCTTCCCAATGCAATAGGTGCCCAGAGATCAGATGGAGGTGGGTTTTTAAACTTGTAATTTTAAGAGTTTAATCCTCAATATGGAGAGATTTCAACTTTGTGTTGCAGGAGTTTTGGACACCTGGACAGAAACTCCAAAAATTCAACTGGGATACAAACTCCAAAGCAGAGGATGATTAATGGAGGTTGGTACAGTCAGGAAAAAAAGTGACTTTTTTTGTGATTTATAAATTTTACCTCCAATTTGAACAGTTTCCCAACACTTAACTTTTATGACTTAGTCATACAGCACAGAAACAGCCCCTTTTGGTCCAGCTCATCCATGTTGATCAACCTGAACTGAACTAGTCCAATTTGCCTGCATATCCTTCAAAACCCTTTCTCTTCATTTTACCTGTCCAAATGTCTTTTAAATGATGTGGATGCAATTGTACTTGCCTCTACCACTTCCTCTGGTAGCTCTTTTCCATCTACACACCACCCTCTATAGAAAATGTTGCCCTTCACGTTCCTTTTAATTCTTTCGCCTCTGACTGCCCTATCCTTGGAAAAAGACCTTGTCTATTCATCTTATCTATGCCTCTCATTTATAAATCTCGATAAGGTCACCCCTCTGACTCCAACATTCCAGAGGAAGAAAGTCTCAGCCTCTCCTTGTAACTCAAACACTCCCGTTCTGGCAGCAGCCTTTCGTAATTTTTTTTTCTGTACCCTTTTTTCTAGTTTAGCAACTTCCTTCCTATAGCCAGGAGACCAGAATTGTATGCAGTTTTCTAAAGGTGGCCTCAGCAATGTCCTTGTACAGCTGTAACATGATGTCCCAATTCCTATACTCAATGCACTGACTATTAAAATGCCAACATTCCCATTCTGCCTACTGGTGCTGTCACTTTTAAGAAGCTATGAACCTGCACCCCTAGGTCCCTCTGTTCAACAACCATTAACTGTATAAGGCTTGCCCTGGTTTGCCTTACCAAAATACAACACGTCACATTTGTCTACAAATTAAACTGCATCTGTCAGAGGTGCCTATTGGTACCTCTGATCAAGATCTCATTCTATTCTTCGATAACCTTCACTGTCCTCCAATGCCACCAATTTTGCAGTCATCTGAAAACTTAGTAACCATATTTTCTCTTCTCATCCAAATTGTTGTTGCAATAGTGGACCCAGAACTGATCCTTATGGCATACTCTGGTCACAGGTCTCCAATCTGAAAAACAACCCTCTACCAACGTCTGTCTGTCTCTCATCCCATGTAATCTAACCTTACTAACCAGTGTACTACATGTCCACCTAGACAACATATTTCACTCTGCCTTTATCTACCTTCTTGGTATCATCTTAAAAACTCTCAAATTAGTGAAACACAATTTCCCATGCATAAAGCCACGCTGACCATACCTAACCAGTCCTTGCTTTTCCAAATGCATGTAAATCCTGTCTCAATCCCCTCCAACAATTTGCCTACCACTGACGTCAGACTCCACATGTCTGTTGTTCCCAAACCTTTCCTTACCACCTTTCTTCAACAATATCATAACATTAGCCACCCTCTCATCTTCTGGCATCCTACTTGTGACTTATGATACAAATATCCCTGCAGTCTCCTCCCTAGCTTCCCACAATGTTCTCTGAACACCTGATCAAGTACGAGAGATTTTTCTACCCTAACTTATGTTTTAAAACCACCAGCACCACCACCTCTTTAATGTGAACTCTTTTCAAGATATCATTATTTATTTTCCCAGCTTCCATGTCGTTCTCCACAATAAATACTTGCCCTTAAAAATTGACCTTAATTATACATGTAGAATCTCTTTACATTCTCCTTAATCTTATATGCCAAAGCTATCATGTCACTTTTTTGCCCTCCTGATCCCACCGATACAGCACCAATATTCTCCCTTAAGTGTACTCCTAGTCCTCTGATACTCCAGGGATTCACTTGATCCTAACTGTCTATACCTAGCATGTGCCTCTTTTTATTTTTTCCTTGACCACAGCTTCAATGTCCCTAGTCATCCACTGTTCCCTACATCTTGCAGCCATGTCTTTCACACTAACATGTTGCCCTTGAACTCCTTGTTACCTTATTTTTGAAAGCCTTCCACATGCTAGACACCCCTTTATCTGCAAACAGCTTCCCCAATCAACTTTTGAAAGCTCCTGTCTAATACCATTTAAAATTGGCCTTACTCCAATTCACATCTTAATTTTTGGATCTGGTCTATCCTTTTACATCACTATTTTGAAGCTAATAAAGTATTGGTCCAAAGTGCTCCCCCACAAATACCTCTGTCAACTGCTGTGCCTATTTTCCCAAGAGAAGGTTGAGTTGTGCTCCTTCTCTAGTAGGTACATTCACCTATTGAATAAATAATTTTTTTGAACAAATTTAAATTCCTACCCATCCAAGCCTTTTTACACTATGGCAGTGTCAGTCTGTTTGGAAAGTTAAAATCCCCTACCTATTATTCTTGCAGATATCTGACCACACCCTGGAAGATTCTGATTGTCAACCCTATCTATGCATCTCATAAAATTTATAGAACTCTCTCTCAAGTGTCCCCTTTGCCTATTTCACTCCAGAGCAAACGACCCAGGTTTTTCTAGCCTTTTCTCATACCCTCTAGTCCAGACAGCATCCTGGTAAACCTCTTCTGCATTCTGTCCAAAGCCTCCACATCCTTCCTATTGAACACAATAGGAAGTGTGGCCTAACCAAAAGCTTATAAAGCTGGAACGTGACATCCTGACTCTTGTACTCAATTCCCCAACCAGGAAAGGTAAGCATGCTGTATGATGCCTTCACTCTATGGCCACTGTCAGGGAGCTTTGGACTTGAACACTAAGATCCCGCCTATATATCAAGGCTGTTCAGGGTCCTTCCATTAACTCTCTGTACTTTTACTTCACATGTGATTTCCAAAATGCAGTGCCTCACACTTACCCAGATTAAAGTCCATCTTCATCCACATTTGAAACTAATTGATATCTTGCTGTATTCTTTGACAATATTCTATATTCTCTATAACATCCACTGCTCTACCCTCACTGTTGATCTTTGTCACCTCAAAATTCAATCAAGTTACTAATTTATCTGCCCTATCTTCCTATTCCTATATTCAGTCCCGTGGTAGCAGGAATAATCACTGCCCTTGAGGTCCTGGTTTTAACCTGCCTAATTTCCTTTTATTCTCTCTCTGAACCCTATCACTTCCTCTACTTGTCATTGGCATCAGTGTGCACAAAGACCTCCATCTGCTCACGCTCCCTTTTTAAGAATTTGCTGCAGCTGCTGTGAGACACATTTGACTCTGGCACCAGAGATGCAACACACCATCTGGATGTCATAAAAACCAAAAGATCTGTGGATACTGTAAATCAGAAACAAAATCAAACTTCTTGATGTCATGTCTATCTGTGCCCCTGACCAGAGTCCCCAATCACAATCAATTGCTTGGACCTTGACATATCCCTCTGAAGAGCAAAATCAATGACCGAGCCAAAGATCTGGCCTCTTACACTAATGCATCTGCGGTGTGACCACCTCCCTGAACCTACTATCTGTCATACTTCCTTGTTCCTTTTAAACTCCTCCGTGCCTCCATGTGGTCTGATGGTGTGTTTTGCTGTGGCACCTCTGCAGTCATAGTCGTCTGGGACAGTCAATCTCTGCTTAAGGAGATCCCTGAAGTATCTCATCACTGTTTTACAGATGGATTTTATATTTCAAACAAGTCCCCATGCAAATGTAATCAGGAAGTTGTTTTTTTTTCATGTGTCCCAGACCAGATCTGCTATCCATCCACCCCAAAGTTGTTTCCTTTCTCCACTTCCCAGGGCCTTCAATCTCTGCTCCAAGATCTCCGGAAAGGAGGAACCTCACCTGAGGATTCCTGCCAGGAGTGGCAAAGATCAGCAATTGCCAACCTCAACTCCTTTTATCTTTTCAGTCAGTTCAGATGGATGCAATTGCTGTGTCTTTTAGGATGAACTGAATTATGAAACAGTTCTGATTGTGAACGATTTTTCTTTCTTGTGAACAGATTGACAGTAATGCTGATGGGAGAACTCTGCTTTGTGCCATAACACTACATGACCTACTGTTGGAGGAGGGGTCCCATTAGGAGAAGACCACTCCATGAGACAGATGGCAACTTGGGAAGATGCCAGATCATTTAGTGCCTAATTCACTATTGTCCTGCTTCAACCCTTCCATGGAATATTTTCCTCATTTCTTTTCTGTCTCTTTGCACAGTCACTGAATGTGATGGATTTTAATTAAATAACTGCCTGGGTGCAAATAGTTTTAATAGGGGAGCTTTATACCACTATCTGGTTTTTATATGGTTTTAGATATTTCTAAGGGAGTTCTCAAACTTTAAGTGGAAATGAAAATGTAGAAATAATTTTTAAATTACAGAACATTTAGTGATATTTAATATATATGTATAATTTAGTTCCTGGTGGCTGCTGTAATTGTGTTACCTAGTCTAGTATACGTTGAGGAAATATTTTCATACTTTTGAATGGTTTTAGTCAGTAAAGGTGCTCCTCCTGGAGTCTATTTTTGTAGCCAATCATGTCAGTAGGAACCTAATGAAATGCCACTGTAAACACTACTCTACTGAATGATAAATTAAACCATTTTCACATGAATTTTTAAATTTGTATTTATTTCTACCATATCTAAGTTGTACCAGCTTCTATCATCATTTTCTGGATTGTTTATTTTGACATCTGAAGATTTAATTTGAGGTCTCTGCAATATTGTAATTAGATTTCATTGTCGGGACAGGACTTGTACCCCCACATTAGGACTACTCTTCCTCTTTTCTTCCCCCATCCCTTATGAGTGTAATGGATACTCCTCGCTTGCCTGGATGAGTGAAGCTCTGAAGAAACTCAACACCATCTAAGCCATCTTGATTGACTCCGCATCCACTCCCTCAACCACCGATACTCAGAAATAGCACAGCGTACCAGCCACTGCAGAAATTCACCAAGGCTACTTAGCAGCATCTTCTAGACCCAAGATTATTTCATCTCTCAGGATTGGAACATCAACAACCAACTAATTTGCCCTACAAGCCACTTGCCATCCTTGGATATATATCATAATTTCACTGTCACTGGGTCAAAATCTGAACACTCCCTAATTATGTTGTGTATCTACTTAAAGCACATTGACTGCAGTGGTTCAAGAAGGCAGCTCACCATCACCTTTTAAGGCCAACTAGGGAAAGGCAATATATGCCGGCCCAGCTGTTGATGCCTGCAACATATCAGTGAATTTTTTAAAAGTATTATGTCTTTGTTCTCAGGATACACAGAATGCATCCTAAGAAAAATTAAAAGACAAAAGAAACTGAGGAACTTAACCTCCATCATCTGAAGAAAATATATAGGGGGAAAAGTAATGGGACTACAAGCTGACAAGCTTTCCCCTGTGAAGGGCTTATGCTTGAAACATTGACTCTCCTGCTCCTCTGATGCTGCCTGACCAGCTGTACTTTTTCAGCACCACACTCTCTGATTCTGATCTCCAACTGCAGTCCTCACATTCTCCAAGCCGCCACCCACCTTTTTTCCCCCCCCCACCCCCCAAAACACACCCAGAATTGATGACTATATCAGCAAAGATTAAGTCACTGCAGCAATGCAGATTTATTAAATGGGAACTTTGAAAATTTCCTGCAGTCTGAAAAGGCCTCAGGAAGTTGGTGATATTTGCAATGTAATATTTGTTTGAAGAAATGAGCAGGGTGTGGAGACTGAACAGAAATGGATGGATAAGGCTAGCTGCACTGTTGTTGAGAAAATGTATATTGTTATTAAGGCAGTCATTTGATTTTTAGAGATTGTGATAGAGGGAAATGTCTGACAAATGTCAAGTTTTCTTGGGATGTAACAATTGGTTGAAGGAAAAGTAATAGATATAATTGATTTTGGGTTTTCAAAATACTTTTTCAATAAGTTGTCATGTGTTGTGATATTTGCATGAAGAGATCATTGACTAATGAACTGAAGATAGAGTCAGGATAAATGGGTCATTTTCAACTTGGCAAACTAGAATTAGTAGAGTGCCACAAGGATTAATGCTCAGGTCTTAATAGGAACAGATGTAGATATTTATAATCTATTTCAATTACTTAGATGAAGGGACTGACTGTATTACAATGGAATTTGCTGAAAATAGAAAGGTAGGAAATCAAGTTTGAGGAGAATAGTCTGCAAAGGGATCTTGATTGTGAATGGGTAAACAAATTGGCAGTGAATAACATGAGAAAATATGGAATTGTCTACTTTGACATCACTCCATCTATAGGATGTCAATGTCATTGGACTAGTAGTCACAAAGGACTGGTTAATTCTCTGGGGGGGGGGGTTGGGTTCAAATCTTTCTAAGGGAGCTGGTGTAATTAAAATTTGATGTTCAATTTAATAGCGTGTACTTAGTATCCTACCCTGCATTGTCACTAACACATTCAGAGGGATCTTGGGGTGCTTGCCCACAAATTCCTGAAGGTGGCAGGGTAGATTAAGGCATATTAGACACTTGCCCTTTATCAGCCAAGATTATTACAGCAGGGACATTTGGCCACAGCTGGAATAATGTGTGCCATTCCAGTCATTGCAATATCGAAGGATGCGTTTGCATTGGCAAGAGAGGATTTACCAAGATGTTTCCAGGAATGGAGTCTTTAGCTATGAACAGAGGCTGGATAAGTTGGGTTTGTTTTCTTTGGAGCAGAGAAGGTTGAGAGGGGGCCTGATCAAAGTATAAGATTTGAAGGGGAAGGACAGGGTGGATAGAGAACAGATGTTCTCCTTAGTCAAGGGTCAATAATAAGGAGGCACACTTTTAAGGTGGCAGGCAGTAAGATTAAAGGAATGTTGAGGAAAAACTCTTCATCCAGAGGATGGGGTGGTGGTGTAGGGCTTCTGAGGGGGTATTTGAGGCTAATAATGTCAATTTTTAAAAAGTACTTAGATTAACACTGCCATAATATTTGAAGGTATGGGTCTAGTACTGGAAAGTGGGACAAATGGAGATTTACTGTAGTTTTGGTGGTACAGACTTGATAGATCAAGGGCCTCTTCTGTACTATGATTAATGTGATTCCTGTGCAGCAATCATGTAATGTTGGGAAGCAGTGTAGGTTGGTTAGCTCTGTTGGCTGGGCATTTGGTGTGCAGTGTACAGTGACGTTAATGATTTGAATTTGTTTCGCCAACTCCAGCTCCACAGCTCTCACCCAAACACTCCCTCCTCAATCCCCAAGCATCTCTTCAGCTTCAACCAAAGCTCTTAAGACTGTTGCATACATTCGTAATTGTGGAAATACTGCATTACTGTTAAGTATATGCCTGGAATTTGAAGGCAAGCATAGGAGTGAATGTGCCTGTCTGTATGTGAAGTGATCGAATAAACGTAGTCAACTAGCAATCTAATTGGTAATTACGTTTAATAAGTTTGCTGTGTAGGCAGGAAAATGGCGTTACAAACAAACTATACAATTGCAAGTTGTAAACGGCAAACTTTGGCATAGATCGCTTCTGAGAAAGGTTCCACAAATCTTAAACATTAACTCTGTTTTCTCCCCGCAGATATTGTCAAATATGCTGAGTTTTCCCAGCAGCCGCAGTTCTTTGGCTCTTTTTGGCACAGATTTGATGTCCTGCTTCTGTGCTACATGATGGAGAAAGCATTGCAGTGTAAAAGACCAAAATAAATATTTGTAAGATCTAGAGGTTGCAATCGCATTCGAGTAAGGTGAGGAATGAGGAGAGGCAACTGAGGAGAAATTTGAGACCAGAGTGATTGGAGTCTGGGCGCGGTCTAGAGTGGAAGAGACAGTGAGCCGTGGTACTTTGAATACTATATACTGCATGCTGGGCTGCAAATACTTCAAAAAAAACCAGAGAAATATTGAGTGTTCAATACCTCACATTCAAAAGACAGAATAAGTATCGGTTAAAATTAATCCGAAAGATGGAAATATTCCAACGAGATAAGCAGCGAATCAGCAGATGAGATTTAAATTGATTTGCAGCCAGCATTTCCCATAAGAGACTGAACTTTGGAGTTGCGTTTAGTGTTGAGTATTCATAATGGAGAGAAGAATCTTTGCAATCTCTCTCTTCCTCGTGGCTTTTTTTGCCCCTGGAATCTTGGTGAGTCGTTTAATCTAAGATCAGGGTTGGGATGTGGGGATAGATTCGGAAATTATTGCTTTGTTACTTGATGGTTAAACACTTCATGGGCTAACAACGCGTAGTTAGCACCATGATCTGTGTTTGATCCAATGAATATTGCCTTTGTCCTCTACTGTCTCCCTTGATGTTGTGTCTTCTGTCATTATTTAGCCATTGTTAATGTTTACCTTTTGTTCCCTCCGTTAGTGTTTAATTACTGCCGCTGTTTTAATCTCTGGGGTTTTATACTTCAAAAAATGAGAACGTCGTCGCTGTGTGACCCTGTGGATATCTCCCCCCCCCCCCCCCCCCCCCGCGCCTTCATACCCGGCAGCGTTTACACACGGTTGCAGTTTACCCCGTGAATAACTAATCCCTGTGGGTGTTTCCTGCTATCGTTGTTTATCCGAAGTCAGGGTTTGTCCTTTGTTTATTTGCTCTTGCACGTTTATTTGCTCCCTGTCAGTGTTTACCCCTTCTGGTTACCTGCCCCTTTGGTACTTGCTGTCTGCGCCCAATTCTCCCCTTGTTTTCTTTCACAGGCGGGGGTCTGTAACATGACTGGACTTTGGCGGAACGACCTGGGCTCCGTCTTAAACCTGAATGAGATTGAGAATTATAAATTGAAAGGAAAGTTCTTGACTGCAGTCGAGGCTGCCAAGGGTGAAGCTGGATCCGACCGACGAGCCCGAGTGATTGGCATCAAGAATAATGGGAAAGAGCCAACATTCAGCATGTCTGTAGCGTGGGATGGAGGTAACACCCAGGAACAGATACAGAAACACCAGCATGTGAAATAATGTTTAGAAATGAATTACCTCTAAGTTAATTAGCTCAATTATTGGTCACTTAATTTGGTGTCAGTGTAATTACATCGTTATTAAATAATGGGAATTAACTCCTTACATAAAGCACCAATCATTATTAACTCCTAACACTGAATAACCACAGCGCTAAAGCGCCCAATATTTATTATCCCTATATCAAGGAACAACTAATGTTAATGAATACCCAATAATTAAATTAAAACCAGAAGAACTGCAGAGGCTGTAAATCAGAAACAAAAACAAGTTGCTGGAAAAGCTCAGATAGGGCAGCATCTGTGCAGAGAAATCGGAGTTAATATTTCCGGTCCTGTGACCTTTCCTCAGTCTGAGGAAGGGTCAGTGGACCCGAAAGGTTGACTTTGATTTCTCTGCATACATGCTGCCCCTGCTGAGCTTTTCCAGTAACTTGTGTTTTTGTACCCAATAATTAATTCCCACAAATTAATAGTATTAATTAACTCCAACTTCAAGTTAAACACACCTCCATATTTATTAGCTGTTCAACTGCAATGCCATTTAAAAGTTACAAGAGAAATTAAAGGTAACAACAGCAATCTTTCATGTTGAGATCAAATACTGAGTGGACTTCTATGCTACTGTTCAAATTCACGAGCCTTATTATCGTCTTTCTGGAAATGTTGTACCTCTTATTATTTTTCCCCTCCCTGCTTCAGTATAGGTTAGCAAATATCATCTGAGTGAGCATAGTTAATGAGAGTGATCACCATACCCACAGGGTTTGGATTGAAAATGGAGAAGAACCAGGAAAAAAAAACATTGTAAAAGTTCTTTATTGGAGCAGGAGTAATTTTGTTGCAGTGAGAAGGGATTTAGAGCTGAAAATGTGTTGCTGGAAAAGCGCAGCAGGTCAGGCAGCATCCAAGGAGCAGGAGAATCGACGTTTCGGGCATAAGCCCTTCTTCATGCCTGAAGAAGGGCTTATGCCCGAAACGTCGATTCTCCTGTTCCTTGGATGCTGCCTGACCTGCTGCGCTTTTCCAGCAACACATTTTCAGCTCTGATCTCCAGCATCTGCAGTCCTCACTTTCTCCCCTGAGAAGGGATTTAGCCAGGGTAAAATAGAACCATAAGATTGATTGTGGGAGGGAAACCGTACTGGCATAATAGATTATCTTTAAGTAGAAGATGTTTCAGGTGCAGGTGAGATGCATTCCAACCAAAGGGAAGCCGAGGGGAACCGAAGACAAGCTGCTTCATGTAATAGTGTCAGTGTCAACATGGATTTTTTAAAAATGGCTTCATAACAAAGTGTTAAAGTGCTATTTTTCAAACTGGAGGGTGGTTAACAGTGGTGTTCCCTTAGTGTCAGTGCCAAGACCACTATTTTTGTTCACATTATATAAGTTACTTGGATATTGAATCACAGTAAAATTTCAATTTGCCAATGATCCCAAACTTGGAGGTGCAGCAAATATTGTTACAATCAATTGCAACAGGACATAGACTAGCAGAATAGGCAGACAAACAGTAGATGGAATTAAGCACAGAAGTATGAGAATGCATTTTGGCAAAAAGATAGGAAAAAACAATATATAAGTCAAGACATAATAAGTATGCAGGAACAAAGGGACTGAGGTTAATGTGCATATATCACTGAAGCTGACAGGATAAATGAATAAAGTCGTTAGCAAAGCACATCTTGGGCTTCATAAGGTAGAGGCATTAAGCACAAAAGCCTGGAAGTTATGCATAACCTTGAGCAAAGTTCACTTCTCATTAGCAAAGATGCAAGGATCTTTGTGTGTAGAGAAGGGATTTCCTAGAATTTGTTTTCTTCATTCTTTTTATGGGATGTGGGTGTCACTGGCAAGTCTAGAATTGCCCTCTAACTGACTATCTTCTGAAGCCATTGCAGAGGGCAGTTAAGAGTCAACTACATGATAGATAATCGCTCTGAAGTCACATGTAGGCCAGATTAGGTAAGGATGGCAGACTTACTGTTTGAAAGACATAAGTGAATCAAATTGATTGTTGTAAAAACCTATGACAATTGTCATGTTCTTCATTAAGACCAGCGTACATTCCAGATTTATGTGAATTTAAATTCCATCAACTGCATTGGTAGGACGTGATCCATGTTTGCAGCACATTTAACCAGGGCCACTGGATTATTAGAGTGGTGCTGGAAAAGCACAGCAGGTCAGGCAGCATCTGAGAAGCAGGAAAATTGACGTTTTTGGGCAAAAGCCCTTTATCAGGAATATTCCCGATGAAGGGCTTTTGCCCAAAACGTCAATTTTCCTGCTCCTCGGATGCTGCCTGACCTGCTGTGCTTTTCCAGCACCACTGTAATCTAGATTCTGGTTTCCTTGTATTTACCCGCTGGATTATTAGGCCAGTGGCATTACCAGAATGATTCCAGTGATGAGGAAATGTAGCTACAAAGCTAGGTTGGAGAATTTGGACAGCTGCTTTTCAGGGCAGAGGAGTTTGTGTGTGAAAGTTTGATGAAAGTATACAAGTTTATATTAGTTGAATCGAAGTTGCTGATGGTACAATGACCGAGAGACACAGATTTAAGGTTTTGCACAAAAGTTGCAGGGGAAAACATGAAGAACTTTAACACAGTGAGTGATAATGACCTTGGTATGTATGAAGAGGTGCAAGTTGATTCAGTCTACAATTTCCAAAAGAAATCTGAATAGGTAGTTGAAGGAATTTAAACTTAAAGAACTAAGGGGGTAGAACAAGGGAATAAGACCGACTGGATTGCTGTCCAAAGAACTGACATGGGCTGAATCACCTCCTGGGGCAATATTGAGTTAGTAATTCTTTATACAGAATAATTACACAATTATTATCAACCACTATATGATTTAGTTATACATATTATGTCTCCCTCTATCCTGACATCTCTTCTGGAACATTTAATAATATTTGTGACTGATTTAAACATCCCTTAAAATTTACATCTCCAGTCGTCCATCACAAAACAAAAATTCCTCTTAATCACCTGGAAAGTTATTCACTGCCTTTTCTGTTCATTCAAAATGATATTTTTAAAAGTGTCCACAGAAAGTGGGCATTGCAGGCAAGGCCAGCATTCATTGCTCATTCCCTAACTGTGCTGGAGAAAATGGTGGTGAGCTGCTGCCTTATGCCACCCCACCACCCATAGTGCTGTTGGGAAGAGGGTTTTATGGCTTTGACATCAGTGAAGGAACAGTGATATAGCTTCAGATTAGGAGGGTGTGGTCTCCCACCTTCAGTCTGTGTCTTTTCTGCTGAGACAGAATCGTGAAAGGAAACACTTTACGTTAAGTAGCCATGAAAGTTGTAAGTGAATAAGTCCAAGTGCTGAGTATTTCAGTGTGGATTTGTGGACCATCTCTGAATCTCATTGAAGGGCTGTATGGGATGATTGGTGAGATCTCATGACTGTAAAGAGATACTATCTTGTTATTTTCAGGTTCCATTACATCCTGGGTAGGTCAGTGCCTGATGCTGGAAGATGGGCAGCAGATTCTGAGGACTACGTGGCTGTTGAGATCTCCAGCTACCAACCTACTGGAGGATTGGAAATCGACACGGTGAGTCATTAAAGAAACATATTGATGTATTTATGGTGCAGAAGGAGACAATTCACTTATCATATCTACCTTGGCAAAAAGAAGTGTCATTCAATCTAATCTAATGTATTCCAGCTCTTAGTCTGTAGTCTGGTAGGTTCTAGTACTTCAGTGTCATGAAGGTTTCTACCTGTACCAACCTTTGAGACAGTGAATTCATAACCCCAAACCACCCCACCCTGTGTGAAAGGATAACCCTCCCACTCCCCCTTAATTCTTTAAGTCTTTGCCCCAAGGTTATTGAGCTCCTTGCTCATGGAAATAGTTTCTTCCCATTCAGTCTTTCTAGGCCCCGTGTTATTTTATCAACCTTGACTAAATCTCCCCATAGCCGCCTCTGTTTGCAAGAAAGTAACCCCAACCAAAGCCGTCTCCTCTCACAGTTAAATTTTCAATTGCCATCATCATCCCCATATATCATCATTTTCCTAGTTCTGTTTTTCTGCTAATTCTGACCAATCCACTGATATCTATTTACAGTCTACAGCCTTCTTCCACTACCAATCACATGATCAAATTTTATATCAATTGCAAATTTCTTAATCATGCCTCCTACATCTAAGTTTAAGTCTCTGACTTCGAAATCACAAGCTGCAAGACAACTAGTACTGAGTCCTGGATAAACCCTTTTAGAAATATTCGTCCAGTCACAAACCAGCATTGACTATAAACCTTTTATATTTGCCAAATGAGCTAATTTTGGATTCAACATGTCACTTTCTCCATGTGAGTTTATGTTTCTGACTAATCTTCGATGTGAAACAATGGTCAAATGCCATGTAGACTACATTAAAACCCTGTCTTCATCAAGACTCCTTGATATCTCCTCAAAACAAATTCTCAGATTTTGCTTTGCTTTAACAAATCCATGCTGACTGTTTTAATGAAACTGAATCAGTGGCTATCTAAATATCTAACTCAAACTTGAATTAATTTGAGTTAATTAGTTCAAAGATTAATGAGCCTGAGAAAAGGAATAAAAACTACTTTCTTTGTTAAGTGGCACGCACATAATTTTGAACTTGGTGCCCTCAAGTTCTCACTTTCCCCATCAAAAGCAACCTTCTCTCAGCAGCTATACTATCAAGCCCCTTAGAACCTTTCATATTTCAAAAAGCTTATTTCTCATTCTTCTAAACTCTAGTAAATATAGGTCCAGTCTGCTCCACATTTCTCCATAAAGCAGTCCCTTCATTCCCAGTAAGCTGCCTAGTGAAGCTTCATTGAAAGCAATTCAATTTAAGCATAGTTAAAAATCACATGACACCAGATTATAGTCCAACAGCTTTATTTGGTAGCACTGGCTTTCGGAGCACCGCTCCTTCATCAGGTGGTTGTGGAGGTTAAGATCTTGCTCACAGAATTTATAGCCAAAGGAGTCTTGTGTCATACAGTCTGGTGTGATACAGTAATCTTAGATTAAAACTTTGTTTCTTTTATAATGGGATATGTTGGTTTCTGTTCCTTGATATGTCAAAAATATCTTCCTCACAACTTTGTATCATCAGCCAAGTTGTGGCACTTTGTACCATCATTCATATCCCACCTCCCAGACTGATCCCAATTCCACATCAATCTGAAGGCCTCCCACTTTGTGCCATCTCTCCAGCCACACATTTAGTTCCACTAATGTAATATTTTGCTACTTGTTCTGACCTGTCAAGGTTCAGATCTGTGTCAGCACTGATCGAGATCTTGAGGATTTTGAAAAGAATTGATAAAGTAGATAGATAAACGGAAGAGTCTAGGAAAAGATGCCCTAACTTCAAAATTCAAGTCAAGTGATTAAGGAACAAATTCAGGGAACAGTTAAAGGAATTAACTCAAACAAAAAAAACAGGTGCTGGAGATCAATTAATAACTTTAAATCCAAGATGAATAGACTGTTGTTAGACAAGGATATTAAAAGATATGGAGCCAAGGTAGGTGGATGGATTTAAGATGTAGATTACTCATACTTTCATGCAGCATTGAAGAGCTGAGTGGCCTTCCCAGTTTCCTGTAGAACAGGCTGGCAGAGCTGAATGGCCACCTCCTGTTCCCATGGAACAGACTTGAGGGACTGAATGGTTTCTTTTGTTTGTGTTTAATAGGCTGAACAAGCTGAATGGTCTCCTGTGTGCATGTAATAGGCTTGAAGGGCTCATTGGTGTCTGTCCATTCCTACGTAGCAAATTTGTGGGACTGAAATGCCTCCTCTTGTTCCTGAATAATTGCCACGAAGGGCTGAATGGTCTCCTCTTGTCCTTGTGTAGCAGGCTCAAGGAGCTGAATAGTATTTTTCTGTTCTTGTGCTGTATGACAGTTGGTAAACTGTATGCTCACGTTTTTTTTTGGGCTCTCTTAGAATTGGACAAGATACATTCCGCCAAATCAATGGAGATATTCCGCAAGGAATCCATCAAAAATCCGTCAATCTTTAGTGCAACACATTGCACCAAACCTGGATATTTAGTGTCATTTCCATTTCTAAATGGTATTCTCAATAAAATAAAGTAAGAACGCCTCTTGTTGTTTGTGTACACTGACAGCGGTTTAAACCCTATCTCTCTCAATGTGATTTTGTTTCAGGAGGTTTAAAGTTTAAGTTTAATCCTGTTCTTGTGAAGTTTTTGAAGGCCGGTTCACTAAATGTGGCCCGCTTCAGACAGCAGTATGCCTTAAGGGAAGAAGTCAGTTGATTAGATAAGTTACTTTATTAATTAATGATGGAAGCAAATATTTTACTTGTGTACAGTATAGCAGGAAAGAATGCACTGTTGGACCTGGTTCTTGGAAATTAGGTGGACCTAGTGGCTCCAGTGTCAGCTGGGTGACATTCAGAAGATGGCAATCATAGCACTGTATGATTCATAGTGATGGTTGAGAATGAAATGCAGCAATCCAGAACAAGCAAATTAAATTGGTGGAGGGTGGACTTTAATGGACCAAGAACAAAGCTGGACAGGATTGACTGGAACTTTGGGAAAAACTGTAACTGAACAATGGGCTCCTTTTAAAGAAGAGATGGTTCAGGTACAGTTAAGGTATAGTTCCTCAAATGGGAAAGGTAGGACAAACAAATCTAGAGCTCCCTGCATGACAAGAAGATAATTATTTAGATTAGATACTTAGTGTGGAAACAGGCCCTCAGTCCAACAAGTCCATACCGACCTGCCGAAGTGTAACCCACCCAGACCCATTCCCCTACATTTACCCCTTCACCTAACACTACGGACAATTTAGCATGGCCAATTCACCTAACCTGGACATTTTTGGATTGTGGGAGGAAACCAGAGCACCCGGAGGAAACCCATGCAGACACAGGGAGAATATGCAAACTCCACACCGAGTCACCTTGTTTAAGTTAAAGAAAAAATGTGGTCACAAAAGGTGTCAAGTAGAAAGTAAAATTGAAAAGCAAAGAGGAACCATGTGAAAAGACTGGCAGCCAACAGGAAAGTGTCTCAAAGTTTTCTGTTAGTATATAAATAGTAAAAGCCAGAGTAAGGCTGATTAGGGACAAAAGGGTTTTACACCTGAAGGCAGGGGGCGTGGGTGAGGTGTTAAATGAATACTTTACATCTGCCCTTACTGAATAGAGAGATGTTATCCAGGGCATGGTGTTAAAGGAGGAAACTCTCTCATAAAAGGGTTCAAAATTGATTAAAAAGTGTTTGATGGTACTTAAAGTTGACAAGGCTCTGGAACAGATGAGATGCAAGTGTGGTGCTGGAAAAGCACAGCAGGTCAGGCAGCATCCGAGGAGCAGGAAAATTGATGTTTTGGGCTGGAGCCCTTCATCAGGAATTCTCCTGCTCCTTGGATACTGCCTGACTTTCTGTGCTTTTCCAGCAATACACTCAACTCTGATCTCCAGATCTGCAGACCTCACTGTCTCCTAACAGATGAAATGCATCAAGGATATGAGTGGAAATTGTGGGGTGCCTGGCCATAATCCTTCGTCTTTCCTAAACTCAGGAAAGTCCTGTTTAGCTAACATGCTGGAGTCTATTTTAAAATTTCCAGTTTGTGGGCATCATCCACCTGCTCTTCGTCCCTCATTCCCCATCAAGATGGTCTTGGGGGCTTTCTGCTTCTTCCTGAAAAGAGGTCCTGAATTGTCCACATCTGCCACCCCCCCCCCGCCCCCCCCCCTACCTGTCTGAGCTTGTCCTCGTTTAACAACAACTCCCTTTAATTGCTCTCATTGAATCACTATCGACATTCTGGGGGTTAACATTGACCAGAAACTCAACTGGACTCATCAAATAAACACAGTGGCTACAAGAGCTGGTCAGAGGCTAAGAATACTGTGGTGAAAACGTCTGTCCATCATCTACAAGGCATATGTCAGGAGTGTGATGGTGAAGATCTATGACCCCTCAAGAGGGGCCTCTTGGTTCAAGATCAATGAAAGGAATCGATAAATGCGGTCTATTCAAAAAGCAAGGGTCATTAGTTTATTGAATGAAGGTACCTTGACGCAATTCTATCCAGCAACACAGAGATTGAAGCTTCTGGGTTCTGGGTGAAGTTGTGCAATTACATTTGAAAAGTACACATTATTTATGATTTTTTTAAAGAAATAGTACAGCCTTAATTACAAGAAAGACCAATCACATATAATAAGGTGACATGATTTACAGCAAGTTAATCCAATGATATTTCCTGGGAAAGGGTTCTTAATTACAAGAAAGGTCCAATCACCTGTAATAAGGTGACATGGTTGAAGACAGGCTAATCCAATGGTATCCTATGCTAAAAGATATCTTATTAATGTAAATTGTCATGCCATGTACTAGTTCAAATGGTCAATTAATGTGTCAGTATTCCACTTTTGAAAACTCTATTGTCCTCTTTTATCTTTGAATTTCAGCTTAGTTCTGCAAATCAGCAGTACAGGTTCACAGACCATTTTATAGTATTCTTTTAAATCAAGAAACCATTTTGAGTAAATAAAAATCTACATATAATTGTTGCCTAAATTCAAATTTTAGATCCTCAATGGCATACTTCCTAATTTGCCTGACTGATGCAACTCCAACAACACTCAAACTTGATACTACCCAGAACAAAGCAGCCCACTTGATTTGTGTCATATCCACAAACATCCACTTTGTCCACCACTGCCACTCAGTACACACTGCTGCTACTATATATAAAGATTAGAAAATTCACCAAAGGTCCTTGGACAGAACTTTCCAAACCCATGACCACTTCCATTGAGAAGAACAAGGACATGGGATACACGCAAAGACCACATTCAGGTTCCTTTCCAAACCCCACACAAGCCTGACTTGGAAATATATCACTTGCTTTACTGGCTGGATCACAATCCTGGAATTCCCTGTGCCAGGAGAACACAGGAGGGCTAACACCTTCAATATATTGTCTAGCTAATACCGATTGTTATAGTTAACCTGAGAATGCAACTTTTTTTTTAAAAAGTTTTGTGATTTTTACACATGCAAGAAGTGAAACTGTTATTGTATTCGAACAGATGAAAGACTCAACAAACAATCAAGGTATTTTTCAATGTCTAATTTCAGTTACATCACACTGTAAACTTTTGCTATAAATTCTGTGCCATACAATTGTGTCCTCCACAACCACCTGATGAAGGAGCGGCACTCCGAAAGCTAGTACTTCCAATTAAACCTGTTGGACTATAACCTGGTGTCGTGTGATTTGTAACTTTGTACACCCTAGTCCAACACTGGCATCTCCAAACCATAATGTTTAAAAGGCATTTGGATGGGTATATGAATAGGAAGGGTTTGGAGAGATATGGGCCAGGTGCTAGCAGATGGGACTAGATTGGGTTGGGATATCTGGTCGGCATGGACGAGTTGGACCAAAGGGTCTGTTTCCGTGCTCTACATCTCTGACTCTATCTCAATCCAAACATCTGTTTCCATGCTCTACATCTCTGACTCTATCTCAATCCAAACAGGAATTTAATTAAGTGAGGACAATAATTAATTCTGAATATCCCTGTACGATATTCTATTCAGTCTGTTCTCGGTGCTCTTCATGCTTGCTCGCGATTGAATTCAACCTCCTCACACTATTCAAAAACTTCACATTGTACATTGCTTTAATTTCTTGTTGAGGGCTCAGATTGGTGGGAAGGGACCACATTAATTCTTGTGACTCAACTGTGAGAAGTATGAAGCCTGCACAGGTTCTTCAAGTAGCATCATTACCTGGTGCAATGGACTGAAATGCAGTGGTTGACTGAAGATTGATATCCAGTTTGCTAACTGATGTTGGTTGTCAGTGATGGAAATGGAAAACACCAGCACAAACTGAGAACAAGACAGGATACCAGTTGGGCATTAACTGGGCACCACACATAGGATACCCCATTATATTGTACCTGGTTTCCTCACACAGAATAAATGACCAGAAATTAGACACCTGTCACATTATTACACCACAATAGATCAGCACTGGGTTATATTTGGAACATAATGCTTTAGCTATACTAGATCTTATTGCATGTGGGGGCAAACTGTTTGAGTATCTGAGGGATCATACATAGCACAGACATTGGGTAATCTTCAGTGAATGTCTCTACTTCAGTTAGAAGAAACTTCATTGAATCAGCTAACTATAGTTGAGCCTAAGGCACCTGCCTGAAAAGTTCCTGCAGCTGTGCTGGGTCTGAGATGATTAGCCTCTAACAACGACAACCATCTGTTGTTGTGCTAGGTATGCCTCCAACCACTAGAGAAGTTAATTTGAAGTTATCAAGCACCTTTTATAACCTCAAATGACGTAGAGCACCTTCCAGTCAATGAAGTATGTGAGAGTAGGAGTAGGCAGTTCAGTCACTTAAACTTGCATAGCCACTCACAATTATGACTGATGATCTATCTTAATGCCATATTTCCATGTTGTCCCCATACCCCTTGATGTCATTAGTATCTAGGAATGATTTATTCATCTTTCAAGAAAACAATAAATGATGGAGCTTCTATAGTCTGCTGGGCTACAGAATGTCAAAGATTCACCACCCTCTGAGCAAAGACGTTCCTCATCCTCAGTCCTAAATGGCTTGCTTTAAAGTTCCCACAACGGGAAATACAACATCCACCTGAAAGAACAGGTCGTGCTTCTGCATTAACTCGAACAGTGCAGCTTCCCCTCAGTACTGACCCTGCAACGGTGGAACACTCCCTCTGTCCTGACCCTCTGACAGTCCAAAGGCTTTTAGTACTGGCCTCTGAAAATGGAGCATTTCCTCAGCATTGTTATTTTGACAGTGCAGCACTTCCGCTGTGCTGACTCAAACAAAACAGCCTAGATTGTGAGTTCAACTCTAGAATGGGGCTTAAACCCTCAGTTTTCTGAATGAGATATGAAAAAGACATTAAATATGGAAATTAATTAAATTTTTCAGTTGTTAGGACAGCCTCATGCCATTGCCAGCAGGTTATTTTTAAATATTGCCTTTTGATGATTGTGTAGCAGTAATGCTGAAGTCACAAAGCCCAGCTTTATTCCTTTTTATATACGCCAAGGTGCTATTACACATAACCAAACAACTTTCCCATCACCAAAATCACCATGACTACTTTTGATTTTTTAGCACCAGTGTAGCCAATCAAGTATTTACATGCAAAGCCCATTAAGGGCAATGCAAAAGTGAGGGTGGGATAGGGATAGAGGAAAGGAACTAAATCGAAATGGAGTTAGAGTGGGAGATAAAGTACTATATCTCCTGTGATGCTTATCTCAAGGTCCAGCTTTGTAATTTAAATTAATTATTAACAACAGCTTGACCTAATTAGCACCACTATTGCTTCAGGATTAATCATCATGGATTCAAAATCCACCTTAGAGAAGGAGAGCTACATTACCAGACATTAAGAAATTAAAGGAAGCTTCATCTGCATGTCTTGGTAGAAGACAATAATTACATGATGTTATTGGAACAGCAGCTAGTGAGTTCTCAAATGTTTCAACCAACCTATGCTCATTTCTTTTCATAAGATCCTTTAAGTTTTGCATATCCACACACCTGTGGAATCCTAAAGGGTCTTCAGCAAAGCTCCCCATTGATCAGGCAAAGTCCTCAACCATTCTCCACAGAATGACGCTACTGCGAATGAGATCTGGGAGTGAAACCTTGATTAGCACTAACAATACCTTTGGGCTGTGTCTACCTTGTCTCAATCCAGGAGCTTTGAATGCCTCCCAGGGAATAACTATATTCAAATGGGACTAGGATGATGCCTGAACATTTGATGCATTCTATTTCAGCATTCATCTAATTAAGCATCGTAAATATTCCTCCTCTTCAGGGTAGAGATTTGAAAAATTAACAACTCTTCCCAAGAGACAAAATTCTTTCTGACCTCAATCTTAAATGGGAGACCCTTTATTTTGAAACCATGTCCTGAGTTTTAGATAACCAATTCGGGAAACATTCTATCAGCATCTACCCTCAGAATCTTGTATTTTTAAGTATGATCACCTCTCATTTCTCCATACCCTAATGATAATCAACCCACCCTACTCAACTTTTTCCTTAAAATAACTTGTTCATTCTAGGAATCAACTTCTCTGAATTGCCTCAAATATATCCCTCTTTCATGTAGAAGACAGTACAGAGTATCCTAGGTAAGGCCTCATCTATACCCTATAAGATGTAGCAAGCTTTCCTCAGGTTTATACCCTGTGGCCACAGCCATAAGGACCAACATTCTATTTGCCTTCCTAATTACTTGCTATACTGTACTTGCACATTAACAACAAACATGATGAAGCAAACAGGATCAAGGGAAGGAGTCACTAGGACTTAACAAATATTTAGCTAGTTAAACACACTCGTGGGGTTGGGGGACAGAGTGACAGGGGGATTTCACTATCAACCACTAATCAGGCTTTATTAACCCATATGATAGCTGGTCAATGGCATTGCAATTTAAACAGACTTCATCAAGAAGTGATGGAATACCACATGACTCCATCTGAATTGAATTGAAATGAAGTGATAAGAATGATGCAACATCACGTTACTCCCTTTCCACCAAGTGTCAGTTGTAGTTCACTGTGTGAGTACCCCTATTTTCTTGAGAGAGAGGCCTTTTGGTTCAGATGGAACATTAAACTGAGGCACCATCTATCCACTCAGGTGGATATAAAAAGTTTTATGACACTATTTCAGAGTAGCACAGTAGTATTATGCTGATGTAAAATGATCAGACGTTAAACAACATGGTGAGTAGATTATCTTGTTATTTGTCTAATCACAGTTAGTAAGATCTTGTTGTGTGCAATACAAATGTTGTGATTCCTAAATTATAACAGTGATTATTTCAAAAGTAAAGCTGTGCAATTCATTGGAACATCCTTTCCTGCAAACACAAATTTCAATATTACTTGGGGAGGCAATCGCCACAAAACAATAGGAGGTAATGAATTCTTTCAATAGCAACCATCATACTGAACTCAGTGATGAAATTCCAAGGCAAAGCAGAACTATCAGAGGCTTTTCATTTGATAAGATTAAAAATCTGTTTGGAGGCCTTTTTTTTCTGTTGAAATGATCTGACAGTGAAACACCACCTCTGACACTCCGTATGCTGCCACTCTGCCTGCAACACCCCATGGGTGTGTCTATTTGGCTATAAATCAGTTTAAATCCAAGTGTCATTGACTCCTGCCCTGAGTTTTGTTTTCTTCAACCATGTCTGCTGTTAACGTGCTTCTCTCAGAGGACAGCCTGTTGTGTGGGATATGTTTGGAAATGTTCAAGGATCCTGTAACAATCCCATGTGGTCACAGTTTCTGTCTGAAATGTATTCAGAGTTACTGGGATCAAGATATGAATGGTGGAGGCCACTGCTGTCCTCAATGTCAAGAGGGATTCACTCCCAGACCTCAGCTTTTCAGGAGCCAAGTCCTATGTAGAGTGGTTGAGGACTTTGCTTCATCCAAGGGGAGTTTTTCTGAAGACCCTGTTGTTGGCCCAGATGACGTGGTCTGCGATTTCTGCACCCACACCAAACTACAGGCAGAACAGTCCTGTCTGGTGTGCCTGGCCTCTTTTTGCAGATTCCACCTGAAGCCTCACCAGGAGAATGAAGTATTCCAACACCACATCCTGACCCATCCTGTCAAGAAGCTCAGCCAGAGACGGTGCCCAATCCACGGAAAAGCTCTTGACTTGTTCTGCAGAACAAATCAGACCTTTATCTGCTCAGTTTGTACAACGAAGGAACACAAGAACCATGAAACAGTCACAGTAGAAGAGGAGGGAGCTGATAGAAAGGTGAGCTCATTACTTGGGCTTCCTTTATTTTTAGAGAAAGAAGATGGTCTAAAGTCAAATAAGACTATTGTAATATTAGAGAAGGCAATTTAGTTCTTTGTCGCAGTTCCAGTGTTTAATTAGATAATTGTTGATCAGTACGTCTTATCAATTTTTCTTTCCTAATACTACAACAGCTTTTTGCAGGAAACACTCATTTATTTCTACTATCTTTTATATGAAGAAGTACTCAGTGACATCATTCCCAATGGCTTAGTTCTAATTTGAAATTTATACCCTTTGTTTGGACTTCCCCACTGAAGGAAAGCATTTGTTTATACCTATCATCTTAATCCTTGTAATCATTTTTAACAATTTAATTGTATCTCACTTGATTCTTTACAGTCAAGGCAAACATAGTTACTCCATGCAACCTGTCATCATAATTTAACCCTTTTCCCTCATTCTGTTGAATCAGGGTGCACCATCTGCCTCAGCTATGGTACCACAGTTGTACAGTTACTCCAGATGGAATCAAACCAGAGTTTTGTGCAAAAGTTATTTCACTTATTTTGTATTCCATTCCATTGAAATAAAATTTAACATTCAATTAACCTCCTAAATCATTTTTTGACCACTAGCTTTTGGTAATTTTTGTACTTGGATCCCTAAATCTCTCCGCTCCTCCACCATTCCTAACTCTGTCACCACTTAGAAACACTCTGATCTTTCTCCTTAGATTCACAGTGGATCACCTCACACTTGCAGTGAATGCCTTCGCCAACATTGTACCCACTCACTGAATTTAACGGTGTCTGCAACTTTCAGATCTCATCTCCACTATTTACAATGTTGCCCAAATTAGTGTAATCAGTAATTTGGATATAGGAGTTCTCTATTCCTTCATCTAAGTAATTTATCAAAACAGTGGATAGCAATTACTAGCCACATTCTGCCATTTGAGTATATACCTTTTATCCTCAATCTCTATCTCCCACCACCCATCAAATTTGTATGCCAGTATTGCTTCCAATTCCTCTCATTTCTTACATATGTGTTAGGAGCAGCAGTAGACCCTTGGGTCAATTCTTGCCATTTAATAAGCTGGTCTGATTATAACCTTAACTCCACAGTCCCTAACTCTAACTACCAATAACCTTTCACCTGCTGAGTGTCAAGAGTCTATCCACCTCTGCCTTAAAAATATTCAAAAGCTTTTCCAACAAATAGCTCCACCATGTTTTGAGAATGAGAGTTCCAAATATGCCCAATCTTCTGAGGTAAAAGAATTCTCCTCATCCCTGCCTTAAATGGTGACTCCTAATGCTCCCACAAGAGGAAATATTCCTTCTACAAACACCCTGTCAAGATTCCTCAGGATGTTTTATATTTCATGGAAACATAGAAAATCGGAGCCGAGGTAGACCCTTTAGTCCTGCATTATTACTCTCGCATTCAATTTGATCATGACTGATCAACCACCTCACTGCCCTGTTCCTGCTATCTCCCCATATCCTTTGATCCCTTTAGCCTAAGAAACATATCTAACTCCTTGAAAATATTCAGTGTTTTGGCCTCAACTGCTTTTTGTAGTGGAGAATTCGACAGGCTCGTCACTCTTTGGACAAAGAAATTTATCTTCATCTCAGTCCTAAATGACCTACCCTATATCCTTGAACTGTGACCCTCTGGTTCTGGACTCCCCATTCATCAGCATCATTTTCCTGCATTTACCCTGCTTGGTCATGTTAGAATTTTAAAGGTTTCTAAAAGATCCCTTGACTCTTATAAACTCCTGTGAATATAGTCCTAACCATTAATTTCTCTCTTGATATGTCCATCATGCCATACCAGGAAGCATCTGGTAAACCTTTGTGGCATTCCCTCCATCACCAAAACATCCATCCTATGATAAGGAGACCAAAATTGCACATGGTACTCCAAGTGTGGGTCTCACCATGTCCTTGTACAATTGCAGCAAAACATCCCTACACCTGTAATCAAATCCTCTTCTATGAAGGGCAGACACCATTTGCCGTCTTCACCACCTGCTGCATCTGCAAGCTTACTTTCAGCAACTGGTATACAAGGACACCCAGGTCTCATTGCACTTCTACCTTTCCCAATCTATCACAATTCAAATAATAATGTGCCTTCTTGTTTTTGCTACCAAAATAGATAACCTCACGTTTATTCATCATCTGCCATCCATTTGCCCACTCACTCAACTTGTCCAAATGACAATGAAGTGTCTCTGCAGCTACCTTACAGCTCACTCTACCATCCAGCTTTGTGTCATCTGCAAACTTTGAGATATCACAATTAATTTTCTCATGTAATACATTGGTATATATTGCAAATAGCTGGTGTCCCAACCACTGATTCCTATGAAATCCCACTGCCACTTGGAAAAAGACCTGTTTTCTGTCTACCAACCAGTTTGAATCTTCTATAGTGGATACAAGCCTAGTGTGTCCAGTCTTTCCTCAGAAGACAACCCATTTAGGCCAGACCAAGTAAGGACAGCAGTTTCCTTCCCCAGGATTTGGAACCAGGACCCCAGAACATTCTGATGATAATACCACTATGCTATTGCCTCCCCTTTGGCTTGATGTATCATATTATGTTTTATTTTTATTTAACAAGATGGTCACCTAAACAAAAACACACAATGGTTCAGATTTGTTTTTAACAATTAAACAGAAGTTTAGTTTGCAAAATAAATGTAAACAAAATAGAATGTCATAATTTGAAAGATTTGAAAACACATAGTAAAAATACAATCCTGTTGAATCCAACTCCACTGTGCAGTACTTGAATATCAGAGAATTACTTCCTATCACTATCATATCTATAGGTTTGACTTAACTGTTCCTTTCAATCCCTGGTTCTTTTCCTTGATTAGTCACACAACGTAGCTTCTATTTTGTCAGCTTAAAGTAACCCCATCCAGGTTTTAAGCAAAACACTTTTGGTCTGGAGCTTTCAACTAAACTCTTGACACTGAGGCAACTTATATTCTAATTTTTCTGTTTGAGCTTCTTCCTTGAGGAGAAACTGTTTCATACATCTCACTTCAAGTAGGACCTCTGAATGGATACTAAAAGCTTTAAAAGTTATGGATTTTGCCTCTTAGCAAAACAAATCCTGATTCTTTTAACTGAAAGCAAGCTAATACTCTTAAATGCTTACTCTGTCTGCGTGTTAATCTCTAAGTCCAAACAAATTCTAATTATTAACCCAGGGACACTCTCTCTGACATACTGATTGAAAAAACTTCATGACTCCAGAGAGCCTAATAAGTTAATCATTAAATCTCTTCATACACGCCAAAACCCGCACGTCACTAGTTCAAAATCCAAACTCTAGAATAAATTATATTAAAATAGACATAAATCATACATCTTACATTATATGAGGAGGCAGTTGTATTGTGGTAATGTCATTGGCCTTGCTAAATTGCCTACAGTGTCCAAGGATGTGCAGGCTAAGCAGATTAGCCATGAGAAATGCAGGGTTACAGGGATAGAGTAGGGTTGTGGATCCGAGTGGGATGTTCTTCAGAAGGTCAGTTTAGACCCGATGGGCTGAATTGCCTGCTACCACACTCTATAGATTCTATGATTCCAAGAAAATCCAGCTATGGTAGATATTTACAGTTTAATTCAATTAAAATCTAGAATAAGGAACTGGCCTAATGGTGATATGTAACCACTGTTGACTGCCTTAAAAAAAACAATCTTGTTCACTATGGTTAGGGAAGGAAATATGCTGGTAAAAACAATGATTGCAGATGCTGGAAACCAGATTCTGGATTAGTGGTGCTGGAAGAGCACAGCAGGTCAGGCAGCGTTCAAGGAGCCTCGAAATCGACGTTTCGGGCAAAAGCCCTTCATCAGGAAATATGCTGCCTGTCCTGCTGTGTTTTTTCAGCACCACACTTTTCAAATCTACTGTCCTTACCTGTTCTGGCCTACATGTGACTCCAGAGCTGCTACAGTGCGGTTTACTGTTAACTTCCCACTGGGCAATTATGGATAGGCAATAAATGCTGTCCTTGTGAACAAATTAAAAAGAAAACTCTCTTTTTATACTTCTAGCTAGCTTTCTCTCATACTTCAATTTTACTGTCCTTACGTATCTTTTAGACATTCTTTGCTTGTTTTATGGTTTGTCCAATCTTCTGATCTGCCACCTATTTTTGCACAATTATATGATAAGATAATATCAAATTTAAAGCTGGATGAGAATGCATGATGTCTTGGTGCCTACACCTAACTATCAACTGGTGCCATCAGTGGAGAAGATAATATAAGAGGACATTGTGAAGGACAAGAATCTTGTAGAATTGAATATAGAATGATTATAATCTTAATCCTAGTTTGGTATTGTCTGGTTCTCAATCCTTCCACCAATGATAACTGTTTCTCCCCATTTACTCTGTCCTCATCTAATTTTGGACACCTCCATTCATTATCTTCTCAAGCTTTGTTTTCTGAAGAGAAAAGACACAGCTTTCTAATCTATCCTCATAACTGAAATCTCCCACCTGTTGGAATTATTCTTCTACATCTTTTTTGCAATTCCTCCAATTACTTCTTATCCTTAAAGTCTGGTGCCTAGAACCGGACACAATCCTCTACTTGAGGATGAACCAGTTCTGTAAAAGTTCATTAGAACGTACTTGCTTTAGTACCCTATGATCCTATTTACAAAGTTCAGGATTACAATGCCTTAGAAGGTCAGTTTTTCATTTTAGTCCATCACATTTCTTTCTTCAGGAAGGGAGCTGGCTTCTGGTTGAAAGAATATTTAAATTTTGTGAGTAGTTGGACTTGAGAATGTGTGAATATAATAGCAGTTAGTGGGACCATACACACAGACATCAGTGGGACCATCGATGGGAACATTTCTAGGATGAGCGACAAGGACAACTGAAAGTCAGTTGGATGCAGTGGTGAGGAATTTATGTAATATATTTTGACAGGAGAAAAAAAGTTCTCATTGTATCCATGTTATGACAGAACAGCAACAAGTTTGTAAGCAGCCTTTGTAAGATGCCTTCTTCCTATATCCCCTCACTACCCGGTAACTTACCATACAATGATGGGTCAGCCATTCTTACCTCTGAGTCACAAAATTCTGTGTTCAAGTACTACTCCAGGACTTGAGACAAATAATCAAGGTTGGCATCCAATACAATTAGATTAGATTACTTACAGTGTGGAAACAGGTCCTTCAGCCCAACAAGTCCATACCGCCCCGCCGAAGCGCAACCCACCCATACCCCTACATTTATCCCTTACCCAACACTACGGGCAATTTCGCATCGCCAATTCACCTGACCTGCACATTTTTGGACTGTGGGAGGAAACCGGAGCACCCGGAGGAAACCCACGCAGACACAGGGAGAACGTGCAAACTCCAAACAGTCAGTCGCCTGAGGCGGGAAATGAACCCAGGTCACTGACACTGTGAGGCAGCAGTGCTAACCACTGTGCCACCGTGCAATATTGAGGAAATGCTGCTCAATCAAAAGTGCTGTATTTCAGATGAGATGAGAAAATTGAAAACACATCTGCCTTGGGTGAATGTAGTTGAGAGTGTGGTGCACGTCACGCAACATCTGAGGAACAGGAAAATCAACGTTTTGGACAAAAGCCCTTCATCAGGAAAGAGGCTGGGCGGCTCCGGGGTGGAGCAATAAGTGGGAGGGGGTTGGGGCTGGTGGGAAGGTAGCTGAGAGTGCAATTGGTGGATGGAGTTGGGGTAATGGTGTTAGGTCAGAGGGAGGGTGGAGCGATAAGTGGGAAGGAAGATGGACAGGTCATGAGGGCGGTGCTGAACTGGAATGTTGGAACTGGGATAAGGTGGGGGAAGTGGAAGTGAGGAAACTGGTGAAATCCACATTGATGCCATGGGGTTGGAGGTTTCCGAGGTGGAAAATGAGGCATTCTTCCTCCAGGCATCGGGGGTGGGTAGGGAGTGGCGATGGAGGAGGCCCAGGACCTGCATGTCCTCGGCAGAGTGGGAGGGGGAGTTGAAGTGTTTGGCCATAGGGCGGTAGGGTTGGTTGGTATGGGTGTCCCGCAGATGTTCTCTGAAACACTTTGCGAGTAGGCGTCTGTCTCCCCAATGTAGAGGAGACCGCATCAGGAGTAACGGATACAGTAAGTGACATGTGGAAGTGCAGGTGAAACTTTGATGGATGTGGAAGGCTCCTTTGGTGTCTTGGATGGACATAAGGTGGGAGGTGTGGGTGCAGGTTTTGCAATTCCTGCGGTGGCAGGGAAAGGTGCCAGGAGGGGACGGTGGGTTGTTGGGGGACGTGGACCTGACAAGGTAGTTGCAGTGGGAACAGTCTTTATGGAAAGCAGATAGGGGTGGGGACCATTTGTAGGTGGCGAAAATGGCAGGGGATGACGCGATGTATATGGAGGTTGGTAGGATGGAAAGTAAGGAACGGAGGGTTCTGCCCTTGTTGCATTTGGAGGGGTGGGGTTCAAGGGTGGACGTATAGAAGGTGGATGAGATGCATTCACCAGTTTCCTCATTTCCCCTTCCCTCATCTCTTCCCTGTTCCAACTTCCAGCTCAGCACTGCCCTCGTGCCCTGTTCTACCTGTCCATCTTCCTTCCCACCTATCTGCTCCACCCTCCCCTCCGATTTATCACCATTACCTCAGCTCTATCCACTTATCACACTGATACCTTCCCACAGCCCTATCCTGCTCCCATTTATCTCTTCATCCCTCGAGGCTCCCAGCCCCATTCCTGATAAAGGGCTTTTGCCCAAAACATCAATTTTCCTGCTCTTCGGATGCTGCCTGACTTGCTGTGCTTTTCCAGCACCACACTCACGACTCTACTTTCCAGCATCTGCAGTCCTCACTTTTGCCTTGGGTGGACGTTGAAGGTTCCATGCTAATACTGTAAATAAGAGCAGGAGAGTTACCCCTGGTATCCTGGTCAATATTTATTTATTCCTCAATCAGATTATTTGGTCATGTTGCTGTTTGTGAGAGTTTGCCATATGTAAATTGGCTGCGGCTTTTCCTATATGAAATCCATGCAAAGTAATTTATTGGCTGTAAGCTATTTTGAGATATTGGTATTCATGAGAAGTAAATATAAGTGCAAATCTTGTATAATAATCGTTCCTATTAGCAATGTTAAAGCTATGTAGCATGCCTGTAGACACGTGACAGAGGAAGAAAACCTTTGTATCAATGTTTCCATCAAAATATTAATCAGTATTGCAATATGAACTGAATTATGTTTCAAGGCAGTTCTTGGAATTGGGTTCGTGGGATGGGGACAAGATCGATTTTTTTTGGTTCTTGTCAAAAAATTCACTATTAACACACCTTTCTACTTTCAAGGAAAAGCTTTTCCAAAAAGGACATGAAGCAGAAGCAAAGATAAAGAAAACTCTAATCGAGATCAGACTTCTGCAGCAAAATGTAGACTCAATCATTGTGAGTATATCCTTGAGATTTAAGGTACATCTGTTGACTGTGGTACATGCAGTCAGTCACTGGCCCCGTGTCTTACTCTTTGTTAGAGCTCTTCACTTAAAGTGGGATGTGAAATTAGAGGCACATTCTCTGCAATGACTGAAGCCATTGAGGAAGCCACTGAACAAGTGACTGGATTAGTCGAGAACACAGTGCAAGCAGCACTGAGCCAGGCTGACAGTATCCGGAGTCAACTGGAACAGAAATGTGAGGAACTGAGAGAGGAGGAGCAGCAGCTGAAAACCTTGTCAAAGAGCAGTGATCATGTGATGTTGGTGCAGGTACTAAATATACTGATTCCATTCCTACTCATTTATCCACCCAATAATTACATGTGCTGATTCAGATCTTACAGATTAAACCTGATTGCAGTTTTGTGACAAAGATCAATGTCTATGCACCCAATACAAGAGATAAAGACTGAGAGATAAACTTATTGCTGGCTCAGACAGTTTATTCCAATTTGCTTAAGTCATACAGAGCTGGGCACGCATATTTTAATCACTGCTCTATACTGTGTCAGCTAACAGCATATTTTTAAAAATTCATTCACTGAATGTGGGTATCTGGCGAGGTCAGCAATTATTACCCATTTCTAAGTGAACTTAAGAAAGGTGGTGTTGAGCTGGCTTCTTAAACCTCTGCAGTCCATGTGGTGTGTGTATACCCAGAGTGCTGTTAAGAAGGGAGTTCCAGGATTTTGGCCCATTGACAGTAAATGAACAGCAATAAAGTTCCAGGTCAGGTTCGTATGTGGCTTGGAGGGGAACTATCAGATGCTCCTATATACCTTCTGCCTTTGTCCTTCTGGGTGGTAGTAATCACAGGTCTAGAAGGTAGTGTCAAAGAAGCTTTTGTTGGTTTCTGCAGTGGCTCTTGTAGATGGTTTACCCTGCTACCATATGCTTGATGTTGATTGATCTGAATGATGATGGCTTTGGATTCACTGCTAAATCAGTGGGTTGCTTTGACCTGGATGGTGCTGAGTTTCTTGAGTACTGTTGGAACCAGGCTTGTAGAGACTATTGTATCACATTGCTGACTTATGCCTTGCAGATGGTGGACAGACTTTGAGGAGTCAGGAGGTGAGTTACTCACCATAGAGATCACAGTCTCAGGCCTGACTTTGTGGCCACAATACTAAATGATAGGTCCAGTTCTGTTTCTGGTCAATGGTAACCTTCAGAATGTTGATAGTGAGGAATTCAGTTATAGTAATACCATTTAAGTGTTAAGTTGAGATGGTTGGATTCTCCCTTTTAAACCATTGTCTGACACCTGTGTGACATAAATGTTATGTGACAGTTATCAACCTAACTATGAATGTAGTCCAAGTCTTGCTATATTTGGATATAGACTCTTTCAAAACTAAATAGTCATGAACAGTATTGAAAATGTGCAATCAGTGAACACCCCACTTCTGACATAATGATGGAGGTACTAATGAAACAGTTGTCGGACACTACTCTGAAGAATTCCTGTTGTCCTCTGGCTGAGATGACTGACTTTGAGAAGCCACAACCATCTTACTTTGTGTTAAGTATGATTCCACTTAGTGGAGTGCTTTCCCTCTCTTTTCCATTAACTTAATCATTGATGCCATACTTGGTCAAATTCCTGCCTTGATTTCATGGGCAGTCACCTCACTTGTACTCTTGCATTCAGCTCTTATTTTGGACAAAGGCTGTAATGAGATCAGGAGCTAAGTGGGCCTCAGACAACCCTCACTTAGTTAATTAACTTAACTGAGCAAGTCATTGTTGAGTATACGCCACTTGATAGCACTATTGACAATCCCTTCCATCATGTTGCTGATGAATAGGCTATTTGGTTTGAATTGTCCTGCATTTTCTGGATAGAATTCACTTGTGCAATTTTTCACATTGCTGAGTAGATGCCAGGTAAGTAGCAGTAAGAGTCTTTAATAGTCTAAAGTGTGTCCAATCAGAAAGAAGGAAAGCCATGTTTCATCACTAGATCCCAACCAGATGTGTTTGAATTAGAGGTAAGGTGAAGGACAAGGGTATTACGACCTGTCTAAAAATGTTGATGCAATCAATTAAACCATATTCCCCCAAAACCCATCCTCTATTGTCTAGTTCTGTTGCCCTCATTTGGTTTCACTCTTACCTGATCAGTTGTAAGTACAGGATAGGCTTTTGAGGTGGGAGTGTCCCTATCTCTGATCCAGGAGGCTCTGGTAACATCTTTGAACAGGATGATTTGAAAAGATATGTAGGTATAGGATTTGCAGCAATGAATTTCTGACTATCTACCATTTATCTTTGTCGGTCCCTCAAGGATTTAACATTAGTCCTCATGTATTTTAATATGTCCATCCTTCCTCTTGTCCATTTCCTCCACACATAATGGTTCAGCTTCTACATGTGTACAGACAACACTGGGGTCTATACGCCACCTCTTGATCCCACCTTTGCCTGTTCAAAATCCACTTGAGCCACAATGCCTTCCAGTTCAATATTGGGTAGACTGAACCCCCTCCCATTGATTTCATCCCCTTCAAGAAGCTGCCTCAAACTGAAACAGACAGTTCACAATCTAGGCAGCCTATTTGACCCTTGGCTTGAGCTTCTAAGTCTGTATTTTTTTCTGTCATCAAGATCATTTACTTCCACCTCTGTAATAACGCTCATCTCCTAGCTAGCTTTTCATCCTTAACACATCCAAAACTCTACTGCCCATATTTTAACTTGCAATGATTCCCATTCACCTGTCACCATTATGTTCACTAACCTATGGGGAATGGGGATATGACTGTTGGACATGAAGAGTGATGATTGCCTTCTGGACAGTGGGACAGGGAAATGTTTCTTGGACACAGGGAAATATGGAACAGAAACTATGTCTCTGTGATATTTTCAAAGTTCTGTTCTACTTCATGTCCTATCAGGAATCTTTATCTTTGAATTCACCATCGCAGACGTGGGATATCCCAGTATTCAACTGCAATGTTGAAGCCAAGCTCACCTATGCCAGTAAAGTAGTAACTGACCTCTCAGCACTGGTTACGGGATATCTGCGAGCGGCTGTCAGGCAACTGAAAAGCAACAAAATAAGGGGTTAGTCTGTTAGAAAGTATACTATATATTATATTTTTTTTGCTCAATCTTAAAATTTTACTATTTTAGAAACTGGAGATTATCTTTTGCAGCATTGAGAATTATTAACTTGGTTGACATTAGTCCTTAATCTTTTTGTGACCATGATGCATTAGCCCTCTTGATGCCCTCCAATTTCTTCACAAGGTCAACTATCTATCTACAAAATGGCTCCCTATGGGACTACTTTGCCTTGATTAACTTTCATCTAACTGATCATTGAGAGAATCTCTCGCAATGTCATCTTTTCTTGATCACAAATCTTTTCCACTGGAAGCAAACTCTCACCAAATGCCTTTATGCTTGATAAATGGATCTTGTTTAAGCAATGTTTTGATTTTAAAATTCTCACCTTTCATTTTGAATACCTCCATTGTAGACCCTCCCTATCCTTTAAACTCCTACAACCTTCTGAGATCTCAGCACTCCACCAATTTTACACCATTTCACGTTCTTAGTTTTAATTAGCAAACTTGCCTTCAGCTGCCTGGATTCTAAGCCCTGGAATTCCCTTCCAAAAATATCTCCACTTTTGTACCCATCTTTACTCATTAAATCCTATTTCTTTAACCAAGATTTTGGTCAGCTGCCCTATTATCTCATTATGTGTGTCTCCATGTCAATCTTTCTTTGCTGGCACTCCTGTGAAACACCTGGAACATTTACTACATGAAAGATTTTACATGAATATAAATTTCTGTTGAGCTCTCCCAAGGATCTCCTCTTCATCCTCATTTATATCTTAACTCTTGGACAACATGTTTTCTCTGTGCATGCTTGCCTGAGATGCCAGACAAGTAATAAACTCAGCAGGGATTTCTGAAACAGATAATTGATGATTTTGCTTGATTTCAATCTTTGAGATTATAATAATTTATTCTTTGATGTCTCCCTTGTCAATGCTTCAGTGTTCATTTGGACAAAACGAAGATTATAAAGTGTGCAAAGTCTCTGTTATTGATACTTTAATCGTTCATATGATTTTATAGGGTTGAAGGAATAGCAGTTTTTTTCCAACAATATTTCTGGTTTATTTTCTCAGCAGATTGACACTCTTACCATTATTATTGTATGATTAATTGGCTATATAGATAGTTCTTGTGGGTGAGTGGACAGGGAAGAGGCATGGTGTTGGTACGGAAAATATGATAGGCTTGTGGGAAGGACATGAGTTGGTATCAGATCATCATCGAATTTACAAGGTTCCATATGGGGGCATGGGCTGTCACAGAAGCTATGAGGGGGTAGGAGGGGAAAGATGGCTTGGTGGTGGGAGTGGGGTGGTGTAGATGTATAAGATCTTTGAATGAAAATCTTTCATACCCAGACGACTGTTAAGGATTCCTGTGGCGATATCATGGGGAAGCTGGTCCACTGTCACAAATTGTGTGGGACTGGGAGATGTCTGAAATGGAGTTAGCCAGGTCAGAGTACAGATTCATTACCTGCATTCTTAACCTATGCCAATGAAAACTGCTAGTTCAAGGAATGAGATTGGAAGTCTTGGAATCAGGTTCCTCTCACTATTTTTAAACCGTTCCAAAGTTGTCTTAACTCTGAATGTCCAACTCCCAATCTTGGATGATCTGCAATTTCCTCTAATTAATCACTGGGCTATAATCTTTGGCCCACAATCAACTCCATACCAATAATTAGCATTCAATTTCTTTTTCAGCTCCACCTGAAGCTGAGCCGGACTGTTCACTCTCTCTCTGTGAGCTTCCAGTCCTACAGCTCACAAAGACTGTCTACTTCCACTTCACAATGCAACTTACTATTGGCCCAATCTTAGTCCATCTGCTGCTGCATATCTAACCAATGCCTTTTTATCTTTAGAATTGACCACGACTGGCATCTTGTGGTCCATAAATTTCACTCATCCTACCTCTGCTGCCTGCATCTTAACTTGCACCAAGACCTGTTCACCCATCATACCTGTGCTCCTCGCCCCTCATTACCTCCATTACAATGTTTGTATCTGACTCTGACTCTGGCCTCTTGCACATTGCCCATTTACTTCTCTCCAATTTGGCAGCTGTGAGTTCAATGACTTCCACTGCCAAGGTGAAGTGTACAGCTGTCAACTCCTTTTCTCTATCTGTTTACACCTGTAGAATGTCCAGGGGAGGATACACTGACTAATCTGCATTCAGAACATCAGAAAGAAGGATAATTGTAGGCGGAACAAAATAAAGAAGGTAATAAGCTATAAAGAACTCAAGGTGAAGTTAATAAGTCTTCTATGTGTTCCTCTTATGTTAAATTGTATAGAACAAGATCGGGATATCCCCACAGTGACTCCTTTGCCTCACGTTCCCCCGCTTCACCTGGAAACCAGAGAGGATTTCTTACCCTGTGAGTGTTTTCCATGAATTTATCAGAGTTATTACTAAGACTATCATGGAAATGAACAAACAGGTAACATTGCAATGCAATTCCTACACTCAAGTAAGGTTCCAATCTAACTATCTTGTGTTTATTAAACCTCTGTGTGTACCATTTTCACTGCCCTTTTAGAAATAAAACATTAAGGATATTGTATTTCCATTGTCACAAACACAGTGAACAACAGGTCAATTCACACCACTGTGCCATGCTGCACAAAACCAAACCAGTCACAGAGAATGCAACAGGTCACAGTATCATTTAGATAGTGTTCAATTTGTGTTGCCATCAGACAGTAACAGACTGTGATGTTTTATTCAGGTTCTCACCATTACAGGTTCTATTAGTAGTTTTTATATATCAGTAACTTATGGAGGAGATTCAGTGCTCCTGGGATATCAGAACAGGTGGAGACCTTGCATTTTCTCCAGCTTATTTCACCAAGCAGTGATAATGGCAGATCCATATCCAAAATTCATATCTCCTTTGCCTCCATACTCCTTGGGTGGCAAAACTCTATTAGTCTTATATTTTCAATTATTGAGTCAGCATCCATTCCTTTATGTGGAGGAGTTCCATTTATACCAGCTTTTGCATAAATATGTACTCTCTAACTTCACTCCTGAATGGAGTGATCTGACTCTGAGTAGAGGGTTCTGTCCCTAGTCTTTGACTCTGCCACTCTGTGATAAAAATTTCTACCAATATGATCACTAACTTTTACAATCCTGATACCTCAATCACCTTCTAGTCTTCTAATATTGTAATGCCTCAAAATAATTTAATCCTTGGAATTCTTCTAACATTCTGGTGAATCTGCACTGTGTTCCTTTCAAGGACTATACATCTTTTCTAAGGCAGGGATTTTCCTCAAATTGGCCAATCTGGGTGGACTCACTGTCTAGTTAATTATGGAAGGCAAGCTCTCTAAATTGAAGAGCCAGTGAGAGGCTCTCGAACATTGAATGAGCTTTCCAAGTTAACTGTGAGGGGGTGTCTCAAGATGGAAAGATCTCCAACATTTTGAAATTCCAAATTAAAAAGTCCTCAGAGACCAGGCAGCGAGAGATATAAGGCTGTCAGATGCTGTAGGTGAAACTAATTTGGGAGGCAACTGCCTAGAGTATGGCCCTCCTTAACCCATCTCAATCTTGGTGTACTGCTGGGAGTCCATCTTCAGTCAGTCTCCAACATGATCAGTCCTAATAAAAGCCTATTTACTCACGGCTACGTGATAGCCTGGTTGACAATAACCACCCACCACCACCTTACCTCTTAAAAAAGTGGCTTGGCAACCTGATGAAATTAAGGAACTAACATGCAAGCTGGTGTCATGAATGTGCTTGCTTGGCTACCTCCAAGCTTATTCCACTTATTCCACTAGGGTGCAGATTCGACCCCTAGATGTTACATGTATGGCTCACATGCATGCTGCAGTCCATCTCAGCCAACAGAACTCAACATATTCTTTTTCCTGCTTCTGGATATGACCTCACTTAATTTATGCTTTTCATACGTCTTTGCATCCAAAACTTTTACCAGTAGATACCAGCCCCTGTAATATAAATCCCAGGACTGCTAAATACTATGGTCGCAGAACTGTACATAAAGCATCAATCAAAAAAATCTGGAATTTTAAACAAGTGCTAATCCATTGGCAACCATGAAACCATTATCGATTGTTGTAAAAACTTGTCTGGTTCACAAACATCCTTCAGGTAAGAAGATCTGCCATCCTTAGGTCGTCTGGCTGCACATGATACCAGACCCACAATAATGTGTGTGACTCTTCACTGCCCTTTGGGAAATTTAGGGATGAGAAATAAATACTAGCCCAGAGAGCAAAGTAACAATTTTTAAAAAAATTTGGATTAGAAAGTAATATAAAGAGACCAGCTGACATGGTAATAAAATGTATCTAATTGTAATATCATTTCTGGGATTGTTATAGTGACCTTTACCCAGACACTTTGTTAGCCTTTTACATAAAATCATAACCAGAAAATGGAGTTAATTGACTCATTCTGCCTGTGTTGGCCCTCTGAAAGACCTGTCAAGTAAATCACACACTCATACCTACTCTTTCTCCATTGTTGTATATATTTTTCTTTTCAAGTATTTGCCCCATATCTTATTGCAAGTTGTTATTGCGTCTGCATCAGCTGCTTTTTCAGATACCATATTCCAGTTTGTATGTTTTTTAAAGAGAATGTTTGTTTAAAGGTAAAACTAATCTATAATGAAATGCAGGCAGCTTGTTCATGTAAAGTTGATTTTTTTAAAAAAAACTATTTCTCTGCCATTGTTTGTGCCTCTCTCTCTTTCTCAATGCAGATGCTGTGAATCTGACTTTTGATCCCAACACAGTGAATAATTATCTCCGTTTATCGGCTGGAAATCAGACGGTGACAGAATGTTATCCAGAGTCACAGGCCTACCCCAATCACCCTGAGCGCTTTGACAGCTTGTGGCAGGTGTTGTGCAGTGAGAGTCTGGCCTGTGGTAAATATTACTGGGAGGTGCAGGGTCAGACTTACACACACAACTTTCTGGCCAAAGTGGGGGTTGTGTATGGGAGGATGAAGAGAAAAGGGGCAGAGCGGTCCTGTTGTATTGGTGAAAATGCTATGTCCTGGTGCTTAAATGTTTACCCAGATGGAGGAACCTGGCTCCGCTTTTCCACAAGACACAGAAATAAAGGTATTATCCTTCCAGCAACGAGGTGCGAGCGGATTGGGGTTTACCTGGATACTGAAGCAGGCACCCTCTCGTTCTACGCGTTCAGTGACAGAATAATCCTTCTGTATAGTTTTCAAGCTGTGTTCACTGAACCCCTGTATCCAGCCTTTGGCCTTTACTCCAATTCGTCCATCACTATTCAGCAGTTTGATCACTAGTTATTGCTTCCAGCATCCCTGTTCTGACCTTGCACCTTATTACCAAGCACCGTCTAAAATTCCTTTCAAAATGTTTCCTTGGAGATTAGTCTGAGCAATTCCTATGAGGTGGGACCAAAATGTCAGTAGGGTGAATCCTTCATAGTAAAGAGAGTTACAGAGACAGGACAGAAGATGTGAAAAGGAGATTGAAGAGGGAGAAAGTGAATTAAAGTGAAACAGAATTAGTGAGCAGACAATGACTGCTGCTTTACATCAATGAGTAAATCCTCTGCCCCAGTGAGACTGAGTTTGAGAGAGTCAACTCCTCGTGCTAAGTTTGTTGATTGTACCTGGTGTAACATTATTCTTCGTTCCTGGATTTGAGTTTACTGGCAAGGCTAGATTTGTTGCCTTGAGAATGAACATGGTGAGTCACATTCTTGAATGCTGCAGTCCATATTGAAAAGATATATCCTTGCTGTTAGAAAGGGAGTTCCAGAATTTTGATTCAGTTAATGAAAAACACAGCAATGTTATTGCTCCAACAGAGCATCTTGGATGAGAACTCGCAAGTGGTGGTGTTCATCTAGGTGGCAGATGTTGTTGGAAGATGTTATAGGACACTTGGTGAGTTCCTGTAATGTATTTTGCAAATGGTACATACTGCTGCTTTTGTGCATCAGATGGAGAGAATGTATGTTTCAGATCGTGGATGGGGTACTGATCAAGGAGGCTGTTTATCCAGGTGATGTTGAGTTTCTTGAATGTTGTTGGAGTGGCATTCATCCTATCAAGTGAAGAGTATTCTATCGTACACCTGCTATATGTCATGTAAATGATAGAAAGGCTTTGTGGAAACAATGCAAATTATATGCTACAGAGTTCCCAGCCTTTGGCCTACTCTTGAAGCCACAGTATTTCTATGGCTGGTCCAGTTATGTTTCTGGTCAATGGCAACCCCTAGGATATTGATAGTGATTGATTTAGTGACAGTCATATTATTGTATGTCAAGGAGAGATGGTTAGATTCTCACTTGTAGGAGTTACAAACATATCAACGTATGAATTAAGATCAGGAGTATGTCGTTCAGTCCTTCAAGCATCCTCTGCCTGTCAGTAGATTACAGCTGATCTGACTGTAAAATCAAATCAAAGGAGACCTTATTGAAACATACAAGATTCTTGGGCATGCAGACACAGAGAATCTTGGAGAAACTCAGGTCTGGCAGCATCTGTGGAGAGAGAAACAGAGTTAATGTTTCAAGTTCACTAGAAAAAGATTTTTTGGTGGTTTGGCATGGTGAATATGGAGAGGTTGTTTCTCCCTATGGAAGAATCTAAGACCAGAGGGCATAATCAGAGTAATATTATCTTTCAGTAGGTAGAGAATCTTTGGAATTTTTTACCATAAAACCTGTCAAGGTTTTGTTGTTAAGTATATTCAAGGCTGACAGAGACAGAGTTCTAATTGGTCAGAGAATCAAAGGATTCCTTGAGAGACAAGGGAAGAAAGCGGATTTGAGTTCTAGTAGTCAGCTATGATTTCAGTGAATGGCAAAGAAGAGTTGATTGGCCAAATGGACTACTTTCACTCCTATATCTTATGGTCTTATGGTCTAAATCCACATTCCTACCTAAACTTAATAACATTTCACCTCCTTGCTTAAAAAGTTTATAAATCACACAATACCAGGTTATAGTCCAACAGGTTTAATTGGAAGCACTAGCTTTCATAGCGCCACTCCGTCATCAGGTGGTTGTGGAGTATAAGATCGTAATACAGAATTTATAGCAAAAGTTTTACAGTGTGATATAACTGAAATTATACATTGAAAAATACCTTGATTGTTTGTTAAGTCTCTCATCTGTTAGAATGACCATGATAGTTTCACTTCTTTCATATGTAAAATCACAAAACTTGTTTTAAAAGGTTTCATTCTCAGGTTAACTGTAACAATTGGTGTCAGCGTAGATAAGATGTTGAGGTATTGAAGGTGTTAGCACCCCATGTTCCCTGTCTGTGCTATAATGTTTAGACTGATTCTAATCTAAAAAGGTGAGTTAACAGAATCTTTCATAGATTTCATGCAGTTTTAAGCCAAGTACAAAGTAACTCTGCAAGTACAAATTCACCCCATAGACTTGTGTCTGTCTGTCTGTCTGTCTGTCTGCTCGACCACTTTTCACTGCTGCCTCCCAAAGTCTGCCTTGGTGGATGGTCACCCGAATGTCCTGGACCGCTGAAGTGTTCTCCAACTGGAAGGGAACACTTATGTCTGTTGACTGTTGCCCATTCATCTGTAGCCGTAGCCTTTCACCAATGTACCATGCCTCAGAGCATCCTTGCCTATCTCGAACCTTCGGGTGACCATCCTCCAAGGCAGACTTTGGGACAGGCAGCAGCAAAAAGTGGCCGAGCAGAGGCTGATAGCTAAGTTCAGTACCCATAGGGAGGGCCTCAACCGGGACCTTGGGTTCATGTCACAGTACAGGTGACCACCATTGCACTATACCCACACACACAGACACTCCTGCATGCGCACACACGCAACCTCTCACAGACTTAGACCACTTTACACTCACACTCACACACACACACACAAACACATATACATTCTCTCTCACAGACACTCTCAAACCCCCACCCCAGACACACAGACACAGACAAAAACCTAGATGCATACATTTGTGGGGTGAATTTGTACTTGCAGAGTTACATTGTACTTTGCTCAAAAACTCACTTTTTAGATTAGAATCAGTCTAAACATTATGGCACAGACAGGGAACACAGGGGGCTAACACCTTCAGCATCTCAACATCTTATCTGCGCGACACCAATTGTTACAGTTAACCTGAGAATGTAACTTTTTAAAACCAGTTTTGTGATTTTACATATGGAAGAAGTGAAACTATCATGGTCATTCTAACAGATGAGAGACTTAACAATCCAGGTATTTTTCAATGTATAATTTCAGTTACATCACACTGTAAACTTTTGCTATAAATTCTGTGTCTTACAACTGTGTACTCCACAACCACCTGATGAAGGAGCGACGCTCCAAAAGCTAGTGCTTCCAATTAAACCTGTTGGACTATAACCTGGTGTTGTGTGATTTGTAACTTTGTACACCCCAGTCCAACACTGGCATCACCAAACCATGCTTAACAAGCATCTACTTGCTTCTGCTTTAAAATTACTCCAGGACTCTGTTTTCACCATCTTATCAGGAAGAGAGTTTCAAAGACTTACAGCTGTCTGAGAGAAGAAAGAAAGCTGCATATTTGCAGTTTAAATGAGTAACCCCTGATTTTCAAAAAGTGATCCCTAGTTCTAGATGTTTTTCATATCTAATCTGGCCATCATGCAAATTGAAGAAAGCAATGATGTATTTGAAATATAAATGCCCGTCTTTTCCACAGCTGCATGTAATGTAATGCTGCTGCTTCCATATATTCTGAACTACTTAAAACAGTCCTGACCAAATTAAATATTAGTTGATGGTGAATGATTCAATGTGTTTGAATCATGTCATTTCTTACTCTTCTAATTTCCAGCAGGCACAATTCTAGCTTGTCTAACCTTTCCTCATTAGACAACCCTCTCATTCAAGGTATTGGTCTGTAAAACTATATATAAACTGACTCCAACACAATTACATTCTTCCCAAAATAAAGTGACCAATATTCCAGATATGGTCTCAACAATGTAATGTATAACTGAAGCTAAGTTTCATACTCCGTTTCCCTTGTAACAATTCTGACATTTTATTAGCTTTCCTAATTACTTTCTGCACCTGCATAGTAATCTTTTGGGATTATGCACTAGGACATCCAGATCTATCTGCTTATCAGAGCACTGAAATATACACCCATTTAAATAATAACTTACTGTCAAAATAATATTCTTCCTGTCAAAATGAACAATTTCACATTTTTCTACATTATACTCCATTTGCCACATTTTCGTCCACCCACTTAACCTATCTATAACTTTTGTAGCTGTCTCATTCCACTTCACAACTTATTTTCCTATCCATCTTTGTGTCATCAGTAAATTTCATAACCATACCTTCTGTTCCTTCATTGAAGTCATTTATATACATTGTAAACAGTTGAGATCCCAGTATCAATCCGTGGCATACTTCTTGTTACACTTTGCCATTTATATCTATTCTCTGCTTCCTATTAGTTAGACACTATACTGCCTCTGAAACCGTAGTTTTTATTTTCCCCAAAAACATTTTCAGATACTCTGGAAACATGAGTGCAGTACATATACTGGTTCCTCTTTACCTACAGCACACATTACCTCCTCAAAATACTCAAATGGATTGGTCAAACGCAATTTACATTTCACAAAACTATTGTGACGCTGCCTGATTATTTTTAACTTATCAAAGTGTCCTGCCTTAACTTTTAATATAAACTTCTAACATTTTCCCTGTGAGCGGTATTCAACTAAGGGAATATTGGCCTGAAGTTGCCTGCCTTCTGACTCCCTCTCTTTTTAAATAAAGGAGTAACATTCGCTACTTTCCAATCTAATTGAATCATCTCGAAACAAAGGAGTATTGGAACTTGAAATAAATTACATGGAGTAAAGTCCTGCATGGTTCCCTTCCATTTTTTGATTTATTGCTGTATGTTACTTTTATCCCTTAAAGTGAACCTATGCAAAATATCTGTTCAGTTAATCTGCAGTTTCCCTACTTTTCATTATTAAATCTCCAGTTCTATAGGACCAATGCTTATTTTGTTAACTTCTTCTTCAAAGTTTATAGAAACTTTTTATATTTCTGGCTAGGTATCTCTGATAAACTAATCCATTGTAATTTTTTTTTTGGTCATTCTTAGCTGTCTTTTATTTTCTCTCCAATCTTCTGACCTGCCAAAGGTCTTTACACAATTATGTGCTTTTTTTCCTTTTAGTTTGAGAGTTAATATTTCTAGTGAATCATGGAAGGTAGGTCCAATGGAATTTTTCTTACCCACTGGTTTATAATCTATTCTGTGTATTCTGAAATAATCCCTTACATGTCTGCCACTGCATTGTGACAACTCACTAGGGTGACATGCTAGAAATCAAGCCCCATTACTCCCAAATTTATTACAAAACTTGAAGATTTTATCAAAGGTCGCAAAGATTCATCAATTTAACTATCATTCTAATAGACCCAGATGAACAGAAAACATGATCCAGGTTTCTTTCCTTAACAATAATTATTATTTATGAATAAATAAATAGATTCTAGTTATAGGTAAACAACTACAAATTGTTGACATATAACTCTACTGGGTAAAACTCCAACCCCCTTATAAAATTGCACCTATGCACATACAATCCCCCTTACTTAAACTTTAGAAAATAGTTTCAGACCCCCGCTTCTCTCCCTCAAATTGAATGTAAAATTCCCAGGGTCGCCTACATTACAAGATCATAAATTAATTACATCTCATTGCACAATATCTGGTTGAATCTCTGGTAGATTCCAGAACATGCTACTTTAAGAAACTATCCCAACAACATTCCATGAGTTTCTTATCTTGCCTTAATTATTTCTTATTTCCACTCAAACTGCTTCAACATCTTGGTTTCCTGAAATTAGTAATTATTATTCTGCTGTAGGAATAATCATTCACAGAGTAACCCCTCCAACACATTCATCTCTCTAATCTGATTTGTCCTATACCAATTTGCATGTGGGTCAGGTAATAGTGCAGAGATTATGACCTTTGAGGTTATATTTCTTAATTTGGCACATACCTCCTGATATTAACGATGCCATAGCTTCCTTCTTTGTCTTTATCATTGGTACCAATGTGGACAATGACAACCGGATCCTCCCCCTCCCACTGAATTTGCTGTCTAGCTCTGAGCAAATGTCCTGAACCCTGGCGCTGGACAGGCAACACAGTCATTTGGACTCAGGCTCTTTGCTGCAGGGAACAGGGTTAATCTCCCTCACTATATGTCCCCTGCTGCTTCTACATTCCTCCTTACTCCCTTACACCTCTTTAATGGCATCAAGTACACAGTGGCATGATCAGTTAGCTCATCCACCCTGCGTTCCTTATCTCATCTGGACAAGTTGAAAGAACCTCAAACTTGTCGGGCAATTGTAAATGATGAAGCTCCTTTGCTCCTGTCCTCTGGATCCCCTTATCTGCCTCACATGCAGTCAGACTCTTTTGTCCCTTATCACATTTGACTTAAGATTGTGCTCTGTGTCTGTTTATTACCAATCTTTTATACTTCAGGTATTTTAAACTCTGTTTCTATTTGTATTCATTTTGCAATCATAAGAAGGTTGCATGGTCAAGAATAATAATGGCAGTTTTCAGGAGTAACACTGCATGCTGAATCTAACTGCATCTCTGGTCATTCAGAAGGAAATTTATGGACAGACTTGGTTCAGATGGTGGCTGAAGGTTTAAAAAATTAGAACTCTTATACCAACCTGCCCACGTCTGGGTTAAATGGAGGTGAGATGGAAGGAAAGGGCACTCCAGCCACTGGTGCAGACAAGTCCCAAGTGTTATCATCTAACATGGTCTGAAGGAATGCCTGAGATCTAATGAAATGAGAGAAAAACAGGTGCTGGATATATTAAGGCTTAATTGGGTGCAAATTACATGTAAAATTATGGGAAGCCATTAATGGGGTGTGTGAATTTTATGGAGTGCGGTTAGTGCGATTAACAAAAATAAAACTCACTAAAAGTGTGGACTTGGACAATCTTCTATTGTTTAATTACCAGTCTGAATGAATTGACATATGGATATAAAACCATCAGCAAATCCAAAATAGAAATAGTGATAGATTTGAAGGGTAATCTTTGACTGCACGTAACACAGGAAAATCTGAAGGAGAAGGAAAGAAAGAGATGGGCAGGTGGATGTATCCAGCCCAAACCTAAGAGGTACTCTGGCATTTTCTCCAAACCTTTAGAAATGAAGTCACAATAACTAGGTGAGGACTGAGCAAGTACCTTGGACCCCCAAGCCTAGATCAGATATACTACATCAATTCTCATGATCTACCTCCCACACCCAATTGAATGCTCCAATGCCCAGGCCCAGGCCTTCAATTCCCTACAGTTCTCTAATAACCTCTTCTCAACCTCCCACATCGAGGCCACTATTTGACCTAGCACTAAAGTTTTTGATTTGGATGTTTAGGAGCTCACCAATATGCAGAGGTGGAGCTTGGAAATCATAAGCTGAGGGCCACTTCTCAAAAGCCTTCCATTGTCCTAGAATTTGCAAGTACAAATAGCAAAGAAAGTTAGCACCACCAAACCTGGGTTGGGCAGGCAAGTGCATCAGCCTAAGGAGGGGGCAGTCTCCAAGGTGTCTACAATATGATGAGGCCCTACAGAGGACAGTAATAGCCATACACTGCAGAAGAAATACACTTGTAGGATCCCTTATGTGTTAGCTCACTATTCCAATACATCTCTTTGCCCTAAACATTGCTGATTATTTCACACAAGACCAACAGCTTTGACCACTGAGGCCAGTGAAGAAATTCTCTGGAGAAAGGATGGCTCACTAACTGAGTTCCTTATAAATGCAATGTTCACTTTGCCTACAAACAGCGCAGCAGCTTCTCCAGTCAGGCCTTGCTCCATTGTGCATCATGTATGGAACAGGATGTCTCACCTCATATTGTGACAGTTTTATTAGGAATTAGACAGGGACTCAAGCAAAAAACATGTCATAGCATATATTAACAAACATGAGGCTTTATTTACAGAGAAATGACACCTATGCTATAGGCACGCTCTCAATAAGTTTTCTTTTTGATTCACTTACACGAGGAGTGCAGGTCCAGGTTCTGCTGCCTGCCAAACAGTATATTCTGTTGGCCTTACAGCTTTGGATACCTGTAGTGAGCTCAAAGACCCTCATCTCCCTGTGACCTTGCTATTGGTGATGAGGATCAATGGCTAGGATGATGGAGTGCAGATTTCTGACCCTGAGATTGCTGGACTGGGCTCTCCATGGAAACTGCTAATCTGTCCTTGGTCAGACGATTGCATGGCTGAGGCACAGGATCCCTGTGGTGTAGCTGCAGTCAGCAAAGCTCAAGGCTTTGAGTTTGATGCCTCTCACGTACCTCTCTACTGTTCCTATTTCTCCTTGCACAAGTTCCAGGTTTGCTGACACCAGAGGGCCTCTCCTGTCTGGGATTGAGACACCTGGTCTCCAGCCATTCTCCAAGTGACAGCAGTCCTTGGCATTTCCTCCCTGGCCAGTGAAGTGGTCTTCACTTTGATCAACTGACTCAAATATCCCTGTTGTACCAACAAAGATGTCTGTATTTGAGCAGGTGTGGCAGAATGCAGCCTTATGATGCTTTCTCTAGGACCTCTGAACTCTATTCCTTACAGAAGCTGGAGGCTCTGTCTTTCAGGACAGGCTGCTTGACTGCTGAGACCACGAGCATTCCACTTGTACATGCATGACATTAAAAAAAAGGTGTTGCAGCCAAAGAGTAAGGGTTGTATGCAATGAATGACACTGACAGTGGGGTTAATGTAAAAACTGCACTAGAATGAAGAATAGCATTTATAGTACATGGTTTGCAGGACATGGATGTCTCCATATCCCTATAGCAGTGGTCTCATCTTCTCTTGCGAGTTCCATGATTCTCTCCTTGTAGAGGGTGAGGAGCCTAACATTGGGCACCTCACTACCCACTTGGATCCTTTCTGCCTTATTGTGAACTGTTTATTCCTAGAATGAGACAAAGACAGTAATTGACAGAAATGAAAAGGGGTGGCACACCTGTTAATATTGGTACAGATGAGGAGAAGATGCTGAGGTCTCCTGAGTAAGTAGGCAGTGCATAGAGCATGAAGGGTCAGTAGTATGGGAGATAGGGGTGGGTAGGAATAAGTGAGGGTTGCAACAGTGAGGGTGACAGACCATGATGTGTAGAAGTGTCTCCAGCTGCAGTTCCTGTCTGACAGCTTGACAAATCTGGAGCTGCAGCTGGATTCACTTTGGAGCATCCGCGAGGCTGGGTGAATTGTGGATAACAGGTTCAGTATGTTGGTCACACCACAGTTAAAATTACTGAGGAAGAAAGGAAATAGGTGATGAACAGACAAAGGAAGAGTGGTAAAGCAAAGCAGGGGTCCCTGCGGTCATCCCCCTCCAAAACAAGTATACTGTTTTGGATACTGTTGGGGCAGATGGCTCACTAGGGGAATGTGGTAGCAGCCAGGTTCATGACACTGTGGCTGACTCTGCTGCACAGGAAGGCAGAAAAAGGAGTGGAAGAATTATAGTGATGGGGATTCAGTTGTAAGGGGAATAGATATGCGTTTCTGCAAGTGCAAATATGAGTCCACGATGATATGTGCCTCCCTGCTGCAAGGATCAAGGCTGTCTCGGAGCAGCTGCAGGACATTCTGGACAGTCAGCCAGCTGTCATGTGCATTTAGTCCCTAATGATATAGGTAAAAAAAACAGGAATGAGATCCTACAACCTGAATTTTTGGAGTTAGGAGTTAAAAAGTAGGACCTCGTAGGTATTAATCTCAGGATTGCTACAAGTGCCACGTGCTAGCCAGGGTAGGAATGGCAGGAAAGCTAAGATGAATACATGGTTTGATGGATGATGCAAATGGGAGGGACTTAAATTCCTTGGACATTGGTACCGGTTCTGGGGAAGGTGGGACCAGTCCAAATCGGATGGTCTGCACCTGGGCAGGACTGGAACCAATGTCCTCGGGGGAGTGTTTGCTGGTGCTATTGAGAGATTTTAAACTAACATGGCAGGGGAAACCACTGCAGGACGTCAGAGGAAAGTAAAATGGAGACAGAAACAAAGGACAGTAAGGAGAATACTGAAAGTGGAAGGCAGAGAAACCAAAGACAACAATCAAAAAGGATCACAATTCACAATGATTCTAAAAGGGCGATAAATGTCAAAAAAAAGAGACAGAAGGTTCTGTGTCTCAATGCAAGGAGCATGTGTAGTAAGGTGAATTAATTAATTGCGCAAACAGTGATTAATGGATATGATGTAATTGGAATCAGAGAGACTTGGCTCCAGGATTATTCAACTTTCAGGAAAGACAGATGGAAAGGAAAGGGAGATGGAGTAGCATTGCTGGTTAAGGAGTTTTTTGCACAATAGTAAGAGAGGACATAACCTTGGATGATGTGGAATCAGTACAAATGTAGCTGCGGAACCAAAGGTAAAAAATCATGGGAGTTGTGTACAGACCACGACAGTAGTTGTGATGTTGGGAGACTGTATCAAACAAGAAATTAGACATGCATGCAGTAAGGATGCAGCAATTATTATGGGTGACTTCAATCTACATATTGTTTGGATTAACCAAACTGGTAGCAATGCAGTGGAGGAGAATTTCCTGGAATGTCTGAGGGCTAGTTTCCTCAATCAATATGAGAGTGGTGCTGGAAAAGCACAGCAGGTCAGACAGCATCCTGATAAAGGGCTCCTGCCTGAAACATCAATTTTCCTGCTCCTCGGATGTTGCCTGACCTGCTGTGGTTTTCCAGCACCACTCTAATCTTGATTCTGATCTCCAGCATCTGCGGTCCTCACTTTCGCCTCCTCAATCAATATGTTGAGGAACCAACTAGACAGCAAGCCATCCTAGACTGGGTATTGTGTAAGGTGGGAGGATTAATTAGCAATATTGTGATGCAAAATCCTTTAGGGAAGAGTGACCATAATGTGGTAGAATTCTTCGTTAAGATGGAGAGTGAAACAATTAAACCTGAAACTAAGGTTCTGAACTTAAAGAAAGCTAATTTTGATGGTATGAGGCATGCATTGGCTAGGATAAACTGGCCAAAGATACTTAAGGGATTGACTATGAAGACATAATGGCAGACATTTAAAGAACACATGGATGAACTTCAACAGTTGTACATCCCTATCTGGCGTAAGAGTGAAATAGGGAAGGTGGTTCAACCATGGCTAACAAGGGAAATCAGGAACAATGTTAAAGCTAAAGAGGAGGCTTACAAGTTGACCAGAAAAAGCAGCAAACCCAAGGAATGGGAGAAATTTAAAACTCAGCAGAAGAGGATAAAGGGTTTAATTCAGAAAGGGAAAAATAGAACACGAAAGTAAGCTTGCAGAAAACATAAAAACTGACTGCAAAAGCTTCTATAAATATGTGAAGAAAAAAAAAGACTGGTGAAGACAAATCTAGTGAAGACAACACTACTATTATAGGACAAGCCAAACAGAGAACAGCCAGGGAATTCCTAGAGGCATGGCACTCATCCACAGATTCAATCAATAAGCACATCGATCTGGACCCAATATACCGACCACTGCAACGGACAGCTGGAACTGACAACCAGAAGCGACAGATTCAAACCACTACAAATGCTGGAGGAAAGATCACAGAAGCGCTTCACAGGAGGCTCCCAAGCACCGAGGATGTCACCTAGACAGGGGACGAAACATCTGCAACACAAATTCCCAGCTCAGCGAACAGAACCACAACAACAAATCTAGTTTCCTTGCAGTTAGATTAATTCATAATGGACAACAAAGAGATGGCAGACCAGTTGAAAAAATATTTTGGATATGTCTTCACTGAAGAGGACACAAATAATCTTCCAGAAATGCTAGGGGACAAATGGTCAAGTATGAAGGAGGAACTGAAGGAAATCCTTATTAGTCAGGAAATGGAATTGGGGAAATTGAAGGGATTAAAACCTAATAAGTCCCCAGGGCCTGATGCTCTGCATCCCAGACTACTTAAGGAAGTGACCCTGGAAATAGCACGTGCATTGGTGATCATTTGTAGCATTCTATAGACTTTGGAAGAGTTCAAATGGACTGGAGGGTAGCTAATGTAACTCCACACTTTAAAAAAGGAAGGAGAGAGAAAATAGGGAATTATAGGCCATTTAGCCTGACATCAGTGGTGGGGAAAATGCTGGAGTCAATCATTAAGGATGTACTAACTGAGCATTTGGAAAGCGGTGCCAGAACTTGTGCAAGTCAGCATGGATTCACTGACGGGAAATCATGCTTGAGAAATCTTATGGAATTTTTTGAGGATGTGACCAGTAGAGCAGACAATGGTGAATCAGTAGATGTTGTATATCTGGACTTTCAAAAGGCTTTTGATAAGGTTCCACACGAGATTAGAAAGCAAAATTAAAGCTCATGGTATCAGAGGTAATGTATTGACATGGATAGAAAATAGGTTAGCAGATGGGAAGCAGAGAGTTGGAATGAATGGTAGTGTAGCAAGCAGTGACAAGTGGGGTGCCGCAGTTTCCAGTGTTGAGACCTCAGCTGTTCACAATATACATTAATGATTTAGATGAAGGAATTGAATGCCATATCTCCAAATTTGCAGGTGACACTAAGCTAAGTGGCATGTGTGCTGTGAGGAAGGTGCTAAGAGGCTGCAGGGTAACTTGGACAGACTGGCTGAATGGGCAAATACTTGGCAAATGCAATATAATGTGGATAAATGTGAGGTCATCCACTTTGGTCACAAAAACAGGAAAACTGATTATCTGAATGGTGACAGTTTAGGAAAAGGTAAGGTGCAAAGAGACCTGGGTGCTATGGTGGAACAGTTGCGGAAGGTTGACAAGCAGGTGCCATGGTGAGGCCACACCTTGAGTATTGTGTGCCGTAATGGTCTCCTAGTCTGAGGAAGGACATTCTTAATATTGAGGGAGTCCAGTGAAGCTTCACCAGACTGCTTTCTGGGGATAGCAGGACTGACATATGAAGAAAGACTAGGTCGACTGGGCGTGTATTCACTGGAGTTTAGAAGAATGAGGGGGGATCTCAGAAACAACGAAATCCTGATGGGACTGAACAGGCTAGGTGGGAAGAATGTTCCCAATACTGGGGAAGTCCAGATCAAGGGGTTACAGTCCAAGAATAAGGGGTAAGCCATTCAGGACTGAGATGAGGAATGTCTTCACTCAGACAGCTGTGAACATGTGGAATTCTCCACCACAAGAGGCTGTGGGGCCAGTTCATCAGATGTATTGAAAAGGGAGCTGGACGTGGCCCTTGTGGTTAAAGGGATCAAGGGTAAGGAGAGAAAGCGGGAATGGGATACTGAGATTGCATGATTAGCCATGATTGTATTGATTAGTGGTGCAGGCTCAAAAGGCCAAATAGCCTTCTCCTGCATCTATTTTCTATGCTTCTGTGATCCTTGATCAGAAGTGGGCCAAGCAACAGGGATGGAGTGAGTGGGAGATAGCAGAGAGGGAACTTATCCTGATGGACCGGAGATGGTCGTTGTGGCATCTTAGGCTGCACTAATCCTGGTGGCAACCTCTCTCTGCCACACAGACACTTTCACACATTTCCAACACACCCTTCCACCTGGACTCGTTCTCTGGCATTTTACCTGCACATGATCCCTTCATTGAGAACTTGAGACTTGAAAGGGTTCAGAAAAGATTTACAAGGATGTTGCCAGGGTTGGAGAATTTGAGCTGTAGGGAGAGGTTGAATAGGCTAGGGCTGTTTTCCCTGGAGCGTCGGAGGCTGAGGGGTGACCTTATACAGGTTTATAAAATCATGGATAGGATAAATAGACAAAGTCTTTTCCCGGGGGTGGGGGAGTCCAGAACTAGAGCACAGAGGTTTAGGGTGAGAGGGGAAAGATACAAAAGAGACCTAAGGGGCAACTTTTTCACTCAGAGGGTGATACGTGTATGGAATGAGCTGCTAGAGGAAGTGGTAGAGGCTAGTACAATTTAAAAGGCATCTGGATGGGTATATGAATAGGAAGGGTTTGAGGGATATGGGCTGGGTACTGGCAAGGTGGGACTAAATTGGGTGGGATATCTGGTCGCCATGGACAAGTTGGACTGAAGGTTCTGTTTCCATGCTGTACATCTCTATGACTCTACTAGTCACCTTAATTTCACTGCTCCCCTTACCCTCTCTAACCTGTCTCCCTCTGAACTTGCTTTACTTTATTCTCCAAGTCCAAACTTGTCTTAGTTATCAAAACTGTCATTAAGGGTGGTGTTTTTACATGTGCTGACCTCTACTTTGCAGAGATTGAGCACCAACTCTCAGACATTTCCTTGAATATATTTAATATTTTGCTGGCCAGAGATGAAGTGTCAGATGACTGGAGGATAGCTAATGTGGTTCCTTTGTTCAAGAAGAACAGCAGAGATAGTCTAGGTAATTACAAACCAGTTAGTCTGGCATCAGTGGTAGAGAAACTATTTTTTAAAGTTCTGAAGGACAGGATTGCTGAACACTTGAAAAGGCAGGGATCAATCAGGAACAGTCAGCGCAGGTTCATTACAGAGTGATTCTGTCTAACTTGAGTTTTTTTGAAAAGGTGACAAAATACACTGATGAGGATAGTGCAGTTGCTCTGGTTTACATGGACTTCACCAAGGTCTTTGACAAGGTCCCACAGTGAAGGCTAGGCTAAAAGGCAAGAGCTCGTGGGATCCAAGGCAACTTGGCAAACTGGAACAAAAATTGATTTACAAATAGGAGGCAAAAAGCGATGGTGGAGGGTTATTTTTGTGATTGGAAACCTGTGATCAGCAGTATACCACTGGGATCAGTGCTGGGGCCCTTGCTGTTTTTGTACATTAAAAGCTTAGATGCAATTTAGTATAATTAGTATGTTTGCAGATGTCACAAAACTTTGGTGTTATTGATGGTGAGGAGGATGGTGTCAGGCTACAGTCTGATATTGATCAGCTGGCAAATTGAGCAGAGCAATGGCAGATGGAATTTAATCCTGATAAGTAAGAGGTGACACATTTTGAGAGGTTTAATCAGGAAAGGATAGGATCCAAGGGAATGCCATGGGACAAAGGCACTTTAGTGTACAAATCCATAGATCCCTGAAGGGATCAGTACAAGTAGAAGGCATAGAAAATACTTACCTTCATTAGCAAGGGAAGCAAGGAAGTCTTGTTAAAATTTTATAAAGCATGGTTAGACCACAGATGGAATACTGTGTGCGATTCTGGCTGCAACACTATTGGGAGGATATGGTTGCACTGGTGAGGATGCACAGGAGATTCACTAGTTTGTTGCCTGGAATGAAAAGTCTCTGTTATGAGGAGAGACTGCATAGGCTGGGTTTGTTTTCCTCAGAGCAGAGGATGCTGAGGGGGTTCTGATTTGAGATAAATAAAATAATGAGAGGCAGAGGGAGGGTAGATCATGAGAATCTTTTCCGCATGGCAGATGTATCTCAGACCAGAGGGCATAAATTTAAGGTGAGGAGTGAGTGGTTTAGAGGAGATATGTGAAAAATGTTTTTCACCCAGAGTGTGGTAGAATTATGTTATATGCTGCCTGAAAGAGTGGTGCGAGTAGATACTCTCACAATATTTGAGGAGCATCTGAATGAGTACCTAAAATGCCAGAGACTATGGACAATGTGCAGGCAAATGGGATTAGCATAGTTTAAGGTTTGTTAATTGGCATATACTGGTGGGCCATAGGGCCTGGTTCTGAGCTGTAGGTTCTGTGAATCTTATCTTCAGCTGGATCATGATCTCACCAATAAATATAAAGCTGTTATTTCCAGGACTGTCACTGACCTAATCTGCTCTGAAGAGCTCCCCGCCTGAATTGTCCTGCATCAGGAGGAAAAGAAGGTGGTCTTGCCCTATTAGGAAAGAAGGAGACCAGTGTTGCAATGAGATCAAGACATGAAATTAGTCTGGGTAGATATTTAAAAACGCAAGGGAAAGAAATTGTTTACCCTTCCCTTTGTCTAGAGTTAATTTTTAAAATGGCTTAAGCTGTTTCCAGTCCTGTAATAGTTCATAGTTTACCTAGAGTGTGGTAGAATTATGTTATATGCTGCCTGAAAGAGTGGTTTGTTTGTTTTTGTTGGAAATCGATTTAGATGGGGATAACGTATTAGTGTCTCCAGTGGTTTCAGGAAAACCTGTTGAATATGTTGATACTCAAATTGTACAAAAAAGTCTGAGTGACTTAAAAGAAAGTGGGAATTGATACTGTAATTAATTATGCATTCAAAAAGCCAGAAACTCAGGCTAATTTTAAAAAGGTATTTGAACATTAGGCTATCTTTTAAATTAGCTCTGGACAAAGAAATGGATGAACAATTTCTACAATCTCCCCATCAATATATTTTTATTCGGCAAATGTTCTGGAGAAAAATTAGCATCAGCTGCCAGCATCAGTGACTGTAGATGCTGGATCTCTAAGAATCCGTACCTTAAAAATGTTTTCAGCTTTTTTCAATTTGTAAAGACAATCAAAACAGATATATGAAACAGATATGCAGAGTTGCATGGGCTTGTGCATGATACAAAGTTTGCAAAATATTTGACATGAGGTGCCTGACAGCACCAGGAATTATAGTTCGATTCCAGCACATTCTCCACGTCTGTGTGGGTTTATCTGTGTACAGTACTCCAGTTTCTTGACGTGCAGGTTAGGTGAACTGGCCATACTAAATTGCCCATAGTGTTCAGGTATAATCAGGCTAGATGGATTAGCCATGGGAAATGCAGGATTACATGGGTGGGGTGGATCTGGGTGGGATACTTTTTGGAGAGTTCGTGTGGACTTGATGCACTGAATAGCCTGCTTCCACACTGAATGAATTTTAAGGAGATGTTGGTATGTTTTAGAAAGATTGCAGATAGACAGACACAGCAGATAAAATTCAATGTGGAGCAGTACAAAGTAATGCACTTTAAGAGGCAAATAACGCAAATTTGTCAATAAGGTACAAACAAGTTTGGAGAAGTACACTCTCTACTACTACCGCTCACAACATATATTTAACTCATATATGCACAGTTAGTGATATGCCTATTTACAGATTAAGTTACAATTAAAAAGAATCAATCAAGTTTCTGTAATGATTAACAGATTTATCAATTTATTATGAAAATAAGACATTTGACAAAGATGCAAAACTGAAATGAAATATTAAAAATTAAATGAAAATGTTATATGAAACTCCAAGACAATTCCAAATCACCACACTCCACAGTTATAAATTCAGACATATGATTTCCAGCTAACAATTCCAAACAGTTAGTTTAAGACATGTAATTTCCAGGAAGTGTCTGAAAAAAATGTGTTCAGTGACATTAATACAAACAGGCCCAGCTATCACCTTAAAACTTTAAGTGATCCAACTTTCACCAGCCTTTAAACAGAAATCGTCAGTAAATTAATAATGAAGAAGAGCTGGTGGCACAGTAAGTTGAAAGGATTCTTCAATGTACAATCGTTAGTTGGACTTATAAATACAGAAAGAGATTATAGAAACAGGAATCATGTTAGCACTGAAAAGAATCACTAAATTATGACCGATCTTCAACTGGAATACTTTGGGAAATTCTTTACAAAGTGACCAGAGAAGGTTCATCAGGATCTTACCAGGAATTCAGAGACAAGAGTGTGGTGCTGGAAAAGCACAGCAGGTCAGGCAGCGTCCGGGGAACAGGAGAGATATCATCAGGAATGAGCCAGGGATTCAGTTAAGAAGATCTCTTGAAACAAACTGTTGAAAATAAGAAAGTTAGGAGCTGATGATCTGGGTAACAGAGCCTTTTTTTTAAAGATGATGAAATATGATAACTCGATATGGAAGAAGCATTTCGTTGAATCAGGCGTTATAAATTTAAAACAAAAAAAAATCACATGTCGAAAGGGGAGAAATCTGGAAGCGATTTTATAATTTAGAAGGGGGTTAGAAAGTAGTTCAGGATAAGAAACTTACGGAGTTATGGATAAAAATCAATCGCAGATGAAACATCAAACAAGACTGCTTTTCTAAGGGCTAGTACATGTGCTATGGGCTGAACGGACCCCTTCCTCTTTTTCTGCTTGGCGCTGAGCTTTGTTGCTAGGTAACGAGTCAGGCAGGCGCATGAAGGGCAACTAAGGGTCTTGAGCACCTCATTCAAGATGGCGGCGACCGAAAACCGGAGGTTGGCATAAGATGGCGGCGGGTGGGAGCCCCTTGGTGATGGGGTCGGCGGGAAGGCTTAGGCGCTGCTGCCTCAATGCTTGGATACCCGGGTGAGTGTAGGACTCGGTTTCTGCCCAAAGCTGGGACCAGGAGAGCTGTCGGGGTCGGGAGTGGGGGTGTGACTTGGAGGGAATGGGGAGCAATATTGGTTTGGGAGACGGTAAAAGGGAGAATGGTTTTGGATGGGGGTTGGTTGAGGGGAAAGGGACTGGGGTGAGGTTTAGTGGGTGTGAGAGGGAATGCACGTAGGTGAGGTTGAGGATGGACGTTGGATGAAGGGGATGAGAAATGAGAGAACGTGTCAGACTACTGGGTGTTAAAGGAAATGGAGTGGGAGGTTACCGAATGTGGAAAGTTGTCAGTGGGTGGTTATGTTGTAGGAGGGATAGTGTGGAGCTGCATGGGAGATGGGAGAGGTGTCAGCACAGTGTGAGCAAGAAAAACATTAGGCTGGCCTGGAGATAAGCGGAGAATGTCGTGGTTGACCTGAAGGGGATATGGGGAGGTGTGTCAGGGTGGCGATGCTAGTTCCTGAAATGTAATTAATTTCTACTCCTTGCCCCTTCCCCCCCACCCCCCCAAAAAAAAGCTTGGTTCCTGTGCGTGGGTCTCGGTACAATCCTTATTACCTGGAACCTGAGGTAAACAAGGAGCAGCACCAGATCCCAGTTACTGAACTTGGCCCAGAGGAGACAGCGGCCCTGGAGCTCAGGACTACCCGACCCATAAAGGCAGCACTAAGTCATCAGAGCAGTAGTGTCTTTTATGACTTCTTGGTCAGGTTAGTGAATTGCCTGAGTGTTGCCCCAGTGCCTATCTTAGCCTCGTCTGATTATCTTGGTCTGTGCCAGTAGCTGTGAACACCTTCATGGTTAAAATGTTGATTCTCCTGCTCTTCGGATGCTGTCTGATCTACTGAGTTTTTCGAGCACCACACTTTTTGACTTTGATCTCCAGCATTTGCAGTCTGCACTTTCCCCTAGTTGAACACCTTTTGTGATGTAAACTGGAGAGATTGGTGTACTTGACACTGAGATAGTAGACCCTGAATTCATGATGCACCCTGTTGTAATATGGACAACAGAAACTGGATTGCAAATTTGTTCTGTTTGTTTTAAAAAGCACAAAAAGGCACATTTTAGACTAGAACTACAGGTTAAATATGTAGATTAATTTTATTTGCTGCTGAAAATTTGTTGCTGGAAAAGCGCAACAGGTCAGGCAGCATCCAAGGAACAGGAGAATCGACGTTTCGGGCATCAGCCCTTCTTCAGGAATTCCTGTGCTTTTCCAGCAACACATTTTCAGCTCTGATCTGCAGCCCTCACTTTCTCCTCGTAGATTAATTTTATTGTCATTCTAAGGAATTGATAATACTGTAAGTTACTGCCTTTGCAGCCTCGGGACAATAAAACTAAATGAGGCCTTTAAACCAACTGAATGTTCTTCTGCATTCTACTCTTTGTTAGCTTGAGGTAATCTAAAAGTCTGCTCATGTCCTAACTCTCACCAAGTCCTATTCACTCATCATCACTAGTGCTGAATGACCTACATTGGCTTGTGATTAAACAATTTCAATTTAAAAATGAATGCTTGTGTTTTCAAATCCCTCCATGGTCTCCTTTTTCTTTTCTATAAACTCCCAGAACCACAGCCTTCTCAAATACCTTCTTCAACTGTAGCCTTTTCATGCATCCTTGATGTTACTCAACAACTTGGTTTATGTAGCACCTTCAGCCCAAGTAAATGTCCCATGAGGCTTCCTAAGGACATTTTAGCCTGAGCTGCACCATAATAGTATAGATGAGAAATAGTGTTTGAGTGTCTGAGAATAACAGTTTATTGAGGTCGAAAGTATATGGGAGATAGTCATACAGCACAGAAATAGAACCTTCAGTCCAAGCTGCACATAATTCCAAACTAAACTAGTCCCACCTCAGTACTCCTAGCCTATATCCCTGCAAACCTTTCCTATTTATGTACTTCTCCAAATGCCTTTTAAATGTTGTAATTGTGCCCACATCTACCACTTCCTTAAGAAGTTCATTCCACATGTGTGCTGCCCTCCGTATAAAACAATTTGCCCATAACGTCTTTTTCTAAATCTCTCTCCTCTCACTTAAAAATGTACCCCCAGTCTTGAAATCCCTATCCTAAGGAAAAGATACCTACTATTAACCGGTTCTATACCCCTAATTTTTTCTATAAGGTCACCTCTCGATCGCCTTCGCTCCAGTGAAAAGTGTCCCAGCCTAATCAGCCTTTCTTTATAAATGAAACCTTCCATACCTAGTAAATCTCTTCTGAACCCTCTCCAGCTATTTAATAATATCCTTCCTATAACAGGGTGACATAAACAATACTGCAGAAGAGGCCTCACCAATGTCCTGTACTGCTTCAACATGACTTTCCTATACTCAAAGGACTGAGCAATGAAGACAAGCATGCTAAATGCCTTTTTAACCACCCTGTCGATTATGTGATTTGGAAAATGAGGACTGCAAATGCTGGAGATCAGAGTTGAGTCATGTGCTGCAAAAGTACAGCAGGTCAGGCAGCAACCAAGGAGCAAGGGAATCGACGTTTCAGGCATAAGCCCTTCATCAGGAATTTTTTTTTTCCTCCCCTGCTCCTTGGATACAGCCTGACCTACTGTGCTTTTCCAGCGCCACACTTTGACTGTCAATATGTGATGCAGACTTCAAAGAATAATGTACCTGAGCCCTAGGTCCCTCTGTTCTACAAAACCACCCAAGCATTAATTATATAGGTCCTACTCTTGTTTGCTGTACTAAAATGCAATATATGTCGTTTATCCATTTTGAACTACATCTGCCATATTTTCAGCTCATTGACCCATTTGATCAAGATCCCTTTGTAAATTAGAAAACTTTCTTCACTGTCTACAATGCCACCAACTTTGGTGTTGTCCGCAAACATACTAACCATGCCTTCTATATTCTCATCCAAACAAAAAACACCCAGAACCAATCCCTGTGGACAGGCCTCCAGTCCGGAAAACACTGTCTCCTGCCGTTAAGCCAATTATGTATCCAATTGGCAAGTTCATCCTGAATCCCATGTGACTTAACTTTACTAATTAGCCTACCATGTGGAAAACCTTGTCCAAGTAAGCAGAGTCTACTGCTCTGCCTTCATCAATCATTTTGGTAACTTTCTCAAAAACCTCAAATCAAGTTTGAGACATGATTTTCCTTGCAGAAAGCCATGCTGACTATCCCTAATCAATTTTTACTCAATGTCCATAAAGTCTGTTTTAAAATCACTTGCAACAATTTACCCGCAAATGAAGTCAGACCCACAGGTCTATAGACTTCTGGTTTCTTCTTACAACCCTTCTTAAACAAAGGCACAACATTAGCCACCCTCATCAGGAATCTCACCTCTAGTTCCTGAAGATACATATATTTCTGCAAGGGGTCTTGCAATTTCCTCCCTTACTTCCCACAATATTCTGGGATACATTCTATCAAATCCTGGAGGTTTATCCACTTTTAGTTTCTCTAAGACCTCCAGAACTTCCTCTTCTGTAATGTAAACTCTTTTAAAACATCAGAATTTATTTCCCTGTGTTCTTTAGCCTCCATTTCTTTCTCCAGTTAAAAACTGATGCAAAGTATTAATTTAGTATCCCTCCCATTTCCTGCGGTTCAACACAGACAACTTCCTTTACCTTTCAGAGGCCCTACTTCTCTCTAGTTATCCTCTTACTCTTAATGTACTTGTCGAATCTCTTTGAATTATCCTTAACCTATCTGCCAATGCTATCTCATCCCCTCTTTGCTTTCCTGATTTCTTTGTCTAGTTTTACAAGCATTTGTTCTCTTGTTTTTTTTCAATTTGACAGTACTCTTGAGAAAGTAACATTTTTTCTTACTATAAATGCTTTCAGCAAGTTCACCAACATGATGATGCTGAAAGGTCAGAAATTACTGTCCAGATCGATCATGAGCCAGGTAAAGTCTGCTTGTTCTTCTATCCGAAAAGCTGTAGGATTTGACCTATGATTCTGGGGAGGTATTGGGACTGTGAATAGGAATACAGAAAAGAATCTCTCTGGGAATGGGAACAAGGGAACATCAGTGATACCTTGATGAATGTTGGCATAATAGTTGTCACACAACCCTAAATAACACAATATATTACTACTTAAACCAAGATAGTTTATGTCCTTTATGTTGGACAGTGACATCTTCTCTGTCTGCATCCCTGTCCACTGCTATTTAATAGGGACTGGCCCCACCATTGGTGTACCCTGTTTTATATAATCTTTCCCTACCAGCACTTACCAGTGATATCCAGGGACAGACCTGCAACTCACAATTACATGTGTACACAATCTAAACTGTGGATAGGTCTCCTAGTCATGTAAATTGACCTCCTGTATTGTAACTTAATGAATTGGGAGTGTCAGATGTGCTGCTGCATAGTCACTGTTTTTGTGTTCATTTATCTCAGAGAAAAATGTCATGAACCTAGAAGCATTGAATAGGATTATCGATGTTATGGTCTAATGAGGCAGTTGTTTCCCTAGACTTTTGAATCAATTAAACGGAAGCAAATTGAAAGTTACCACAAAGCATCAGAGTCTGAGAAGGAGGCCATTGAATGTAATCCATACAAGATCTTCCACCAAGCTTTAGAAAACTGTAAACCTGTCATTGGGTTGACGAGCATACAACGTGGTGGCAAATCCTACCAGGTAAGACATGACAGCACTTTTCATCCTGTTTTTGTTTTGTATTGAATAAGCAGATCTTTACCTCACACTCTGTTCCCTATCTGCTGACATCAGCCCCACCTACCCAATTCTCTCTGGCAACAATCTGAAATCAAGCCGACCTGCTCACAACTTTGATGTTTGATCCCCAGATGAGCTTTCAATTCCATTCATGCTATTATTAAGATTGCCTACTTCCACCTATCATCAGAAACCTATGTACATGACTTTTTGAGATGCATTTAGAGCTGGTCTATAAAATCCATCTGTTGTAAACTTCTTGTATCTTATAGGTAGCAAACATAGATGACAAGAACAAGACTTGTTACATGATCAGTCAATCAAAGTGTGAATTTTTTTAAAAATCCATTATTCTCTGGCCTTGCTTGTCTTTCTCTACACAATCTCCTACAGCCTACAACCCTCCAAAATACCTATTAATAAAAGGCCATAACTAGGAGGTGGTGGCAATTCAGCTCCTGTTCTTTGGTGCATTAACACGCTTTCACCTGTTACTGTGTACAAAGATTATTTTTGGGAAGCTCATGGGTGAGACTTGTGGCTTCACTAGTGAACCAGCTCATCTTTATTTTGATACAGGTGCCAACACCTCTTACTGATAATCGCCGACGTTTCTTGGCCATGAAATGGTTAATTACTGAATGTCGTGAGAATCGGCACCGCCGCACTCATATGAATGAGAGATTGTCACAGGAGTTGCTTGCTGCATTTAACAATGAGGGTAATGTGATCAAAAGGAAGCATGATCTTCACAAAATGGCTGAAGCAAACAGAGCCTTTGCTCATTTTAGGTGGTGGTAAGGCTTTACAAGGGGAACTTAGGATCTGGGATTGTTCTATCTGAAGCAGCCTGCAAGCTAGCCTTGAAGGTAGAAGACAAAGATTCTACCTCCTACCCTTGACTTCATCTCATTTTCTTTTACTGTTGCACCAGAAAGTGAACATTGTAAAATAAATCTTCATCTTTGAAACTCTGTCCTGAGAATAAGTGGTTTTCTCTGCTCTCACCATAAAGGTTGAATGGATTGTGTGTTAATTCACATTACAAACTTCATTTACAACCCTAAAACACTAGCTAGCGGAAGAGTGTAGTCTGTTTAGTGCATAAATAAAGGCTGTGGATATAAAAACTGCTGTCAGATGCTTTCTATCCTCACTCACTAACAGTCATGCTCTTGTTGTTGTACGTATGCAGGTTATTAGTGAGAAAGGATGAATTAAAACTCCAATCTCAAGCAAACTTTTATTTGCATCACGAATCATTCCAATATACCAAATACAAAGTTCAAAATGCCAGAAGTGAGGCTGAAGTCACATGAAATACACAAACATACTCAATAACCACATCACAGGGAGGAACCACTTTCATGCCTTTCCCAGCAGGCCTGATGGTTGATGCACTCAGATGAAACAGTGAAATGTAAAGTGCTAGTCCAAAAACAGTAGGGCTCAAACTTTGCAGTTCATAATAAAATTAACATTTATTCAGTTCTGCAACTCCGATAAAGTAGTAAGTGGTGGGTTTATCCCAGAACAAGACTGGAGACCCCACCAGGTGGAATTTTTCTGGGTCGAAATGGTTGAGCAGGTGTTACAGGGCTGGGTGGGGGTTCTTCCTTCATTCCCTGGGCCACTTCTTGGTTTTCGGTTTCAAGGTTGCCTGAACAAAAAGCACAATTAAATAGAGAAACTACACACACCCCCTCCTTGGGCCAGAAATCAGCCAAAGCAAGTCTAAATAACTTACCATTAGATCATAGCATTGTAAAACAAGACATCTTTATTTTTTTTGAATGCTCAGTATTTAGAATGGGAACTGACTGCAGGCAGTTGAAACTTCCACTTGCAGCAGCTGGCTTCCTCAGCAGCTTGGAGAGGAACATCAATCTCAACTCAAGGATTCAAAGTTTGAGAGAAGATTTGTAGCTAGAGTGCTCATTATTGTGGTTCTGTTCGCCGAGCTGGGAATTTGTGTTGCAGACGTTTCGTCCCCTGTCTAGGTGACATCCTCTGTGCTTAGGAGCCTCACATGAAGCGCTTCTGATGTTTCCTCCGGCATCTGTAGTGGTTTGAATCTGCCGCTTCCGGTGGTCAGTTCCAGCTGTCCATTGCAGTGGTCAGTATATTGGGTCCAGGTCGATGTGCTTATTGATTGAATCTGTGGATGAGTGCCATGTCTCTAGGAATTCTCTGGCTGTTCTGTTTGGCTTGTCCTATAATAGTAGTGTTGTCCCAGTCAAACTCCTGTTGCTTGTTATCTGCGTGTGTGGCTACTAAAGATAGCTGGTCGTGTCGTTTCGTGGCTAGTAGGTGTTCATGGATGTGGATCATTAGCTGTCTTCCTGTTTGTCCTATGTAGTGTTTTGTGCACTCCTTGCATGAGATCCACTCACTCATCGACAGATTCAATCAATAAGCACATCGACCGGGACCCAATATACTGACCACTGCAACAGAGCTGGAACTGACAACCAGAAGCGGCAGATTTAAACCACTACAAATGGCGGAGGAAAGATCACAGAAGTGCTTCACAGGAGGTTCCCAAGCACTGAGGATGTCACCTAGACATGGGACAAAACATCTGCAACAAATTCCCAGCTTAGCGAACAGAACCACATCAACTCAAGAATGCCTAGGATATCAAGTATTCTGATGAGATGCTGAACTGGGTTTGCAGTTCAGACATATCAATCAGACCCTCCCTTAACAGAAAATTTCATAGTACTAGCACTACATCCAGTGCATTTCCACATTTTGCCCATTGGGGCAGGGACTGAGAAGAATGTTAACATTGTAGTGCAATAAGAAAATGTTGGAACTAACAAAGAAAAGGTAGCATATCACCAATCTTTCTGGTTACATCCTATGAAAACACTGCTTAAAGTGTGGTACCGGTAGTCAGCCTGAGTGGATCACCTCTCACAGCAGTACCTTAGATCTTGCATAATAATGTGGAATAGATTTGATCATTTAATGATGGACCTGTTCCACACAGTGCCCAATATATTGATCACACGTAAAAACAAAACACTAAACTTACCTACTGGATTTACCTACCTTAAATTCACCATCTCTTCCTCCTTTATGAGAATCAGTTGGTGGGCAGCTTAAAATCACTTATTACCAACCCCCTGAACTAAACCTTTCCATCACCCATTTCCCCTCCCTGAGCAGAACCAGAACTCCACAACCAAAAAAACCTTTGATTTCAGTTTATTCTGTTTCAGTTTAATGTAAATTACATTCAGAGACTATTAAATGAAGATGTATCCAGCTAAAAATCAGGGAGGTATGATAGTCTGCTATTGTACAAAGAAAGTTCTAAAGTGAAGCACAGGAATCAGTAGATTGTTCCTTGTATTATCAGCTGGAAAAGAATCATCACCTTTTTAATGTGGTCCTAAAGATGATCTCACACGAGACCAACAGTTAAACCTGGCACAGCTCAAGTGAGTGTAAACTGACCATGCAAGATTATACTCAACTGCTACTATAATGTCCAAATTTTTATTAACAATTCTAAGCAGCAGCCTGGAGGAGTACAACACAGGGGAATTACATAAATCAATTAAGTCAAATAGCACTAGCAAATAATTTTTTAGTCATGTTTCTCATCATTTATTCTCATTTCTTTCTAGCTGAGGTGTCTGGAAACATCATTTGTTGTCAGGGACTCAGCTGGTGAGTGTGCCTGTCATATTCTGGTTACTGCAAGGAGCATCAATTCATATTAATTAGGTTAATGCCTGTATTAAAATAGGAAACTATACATTATACAAAGAGGTTACATGATTACCCATCATCAACAAAAGTTACGACCTCCTCAGCATCTCCCCATACAGCAGAGGAAGTCTGTATCTTGGCTGGGATTTTGTATCGTATTTTGTTAATTGATTTACGGAAGAGGATATAGAACACCCAAAAAGGAAAAAGTGGCCAGTCAGCTCCTCTAAACTTTGCATTGTGTTGGTAATAAAAGGAGGTGCCCCAACCATCACCAGTGGCTATACACAGTTAAGGATTTTCCCTAAAGTTCCTGGCTTTTCCCAAGTTAGAGCAAATTTCATCTTATCTTGATGATATCTTATCTTAGGTCCAATTTAACTTTTGGTTAAACATAGTGCCCAAGCTATTATTGCTGGGAGGTTGTTTGGGAATTTGCTTCGCATTTCTACCATAGTTTTTAGTCAATTCAGATGTGGATTTTGGCCAAGTCTTGCCACAGATTGTTTGACTGAAGGTCAGGAATAGCTGAACATTTGCAGGTTACACAGTCAGAAATGACGACAAACTGAGGATTGTGAAAGATTGTTATCTATGCTGGCATATGGATAGATGAGGCAAATGCAATTCAGCATAGGAAAACATTTGGAAGTAGAAATGAACTTTTAAATGAAAGAGAGCATAAGCCATAATGTGCAGATGGCCAGTCATTAAAGATGGAAATACATCAATAAACTCAAAAAGACAAATTTAAAATCCTTGAATTCCTATTTTAATATTTCTTTGTTTTATACTTCATATCTTGAAGGTCTTGCAGTATGCCATAATTGTGTCCAATACCACTTAACTGTTCAAGGTATATAAAACAATGGAAAAGGTGCAGTGTCACATCACTAACATTATCAGTAAGGGATTATAGACAAGAAGAGTTGAAAGCCCAAGAAATATTAAAATAGGAATTCAAGGATTTAAGTTGGTCTTTGAATTTACTGATGTATTTCCATCTTTAATGACTGACTATCTGCACATCATGGCCTCTGCTCCCTTTCATTTAAAAGTTCACTCCTACTTCCAAATGTATTTGTTCCTATGCTGACCTGCATTTGCCTCATCTTTCCATATGCCAGCATATGTAACAATCTTTCACAATCCTCAGTTTGTCGTCATTTCTACTAACTGTCATCCTTAGTAAATATCACTGTAGTTCCATCAGTCTCAATTTGTGTTATTTCTCTCAAATGAATATCCAATTGAAATACTAAACTATATCAAAGAGAACGTAAAGCCAGTATCTCGAGCATGACTACAGCTTTTTTTTTTATAATTAATTCTGCCCTAATGTTTAGTGGAAGAAATCACACTGCTGGTAGCTGTGGAGAGAAGAAAAAAGATGTAAGGCAGCAAATTAGGCCTTTTACTAAACCATCTAACAAACCAGAGTAAATTTGATTAGGGGAATAAATTGATGACATCTCCAGCACCTGAATAGATCAATTACTTGTTTACTATATAATCACTTATCTCAAACCTTAAAATGAAGTGCAACTGTGGCTGCTAACTTGTTACAAAGTACTGCATGAGGGAGATTGGGTAATCTGTTCAAATAGCTAATTCAGTTAACAAATCTGCTTTCCCAATGACAAATCTAATGAAACAAAGTGCATCTTAAAATGGTGCATTGAAGCTGCAAAGTTATAAGAGTAAACTGCATTGGCTGTGGTCATGAGAGGAACAGAAGTTTAAGCCATTTTGCCCTTCAAACCTGTTCTACAATTTATCAAGATCACAGATCAGCAATAGTCCAAATGAACTTGTCCCATCTCTCAACAGCTATCTTTCAGCTATTACAAGGGGGCATAGCTTTAAATTAAGGGGGGGTAGATATAGGACGGATGTTAGGGGTAGGTTCTTCACTCAGCGAGTCGTAAGTTCATGGAATGCCCTGCCAGTAGCAGTAGTGGACGCTCCCTCTTTATGGGTATTTAAGCGGGCATTGGATAGGTATATGGAGGATAGTGGGTTAGTGTAGGTTAGGTGGGCTTTGATCGGCGCAACATCGAGGGCCGAAGGGCCTGTACTGCGCTGTATTCTTCTATGTTCTAACATCTAATGTCTAAGAAATATTAATCTGAGATACAGTCAACAATTTCACATTATTATATAGAGAGATTTCCAAGTGGCTATCACATTCTGTGTAGAAGTTAATTTAATTACTAAAATATTGCCCTGGGCTTTAAGATTCTGACCCCTAAATCTTAGATATCCCAATCAGCAGACAGTTTCTCCTAATCTACTTATTGGTTCCTAACAGGTTTGAAGATCTTATTTTTGCTGGACATTGTCAATTGATAAAATCCAACTTCAACATGAGTAAATTTTAGACAGCCTAGTGACTTCTGGCTTTTCAATTGCTTAAACAATTTAGCTGGTTCCATCTCCCTAACAAGGCCAATGCTTTCCTGCCACCGATTCAAAATGCAAACAACTGGAACAAGGAAGTCTCATTCTGCAGTTCATCAAAAGCAAAGCAAAATCTTTCCATTCTCAAACTTCAAAATCCAGGACAAACAGGAGACAAGTTCAAGTGTACAGTTTGTGCATGCATTTGTTACCTGACATTCCTACTGGTCAGTGCGAACTATAAGGAGAAAGAAAGGAAGTTAGCAAAAATGGCAGCATTTCCACAATTCTGAAATTTTTTCATGCAAGCTCCAGAAGTCTGAAAAGAAGTGTCAACCAGTTTGAGGAGTGGCTGTGGAAATCTTCAGAGGCCTTTTACAGAATTCTAGGCTTCTCTTTTTAGTCCAAGTAGCCTCATTTCTTCAGTTAGTGTTCATTTTTAATGACATAATTCAATTTAAATTGTACCAAATTATACCTGAATAAAAGATCATTGCCATATTGACAAGATGATAATCTAACTTGAAAAAGTTTTAAATCTTTGAAAATAGGTCATTAGCAAAAAAGTAATATTCTTCTTCAATGACACTTCAATAAAAGTATTCATCGTTGTCATCAAACCACTGCAACTCCTGCCTTGAAAGTCAAGGGCTGTAACACTCGATAGCATGTCTAATTTTTATTTTATTTAAAATCAATGTTCAGAAGCTAAAACCTGAACCCTATAGAAAAGTCATACACAAACAAACTAGGAAAGTTTGTAAAGAAAACATCTTAGATGTAAAATGAAAAGCAGTCACTTCAACTTCCAAAATTTAAAACAGTGGCTATTACTAACAAAAATTGTTCACAATGGACCCATTTCTGAATCAATGTTAAAATTAAATTACAACTCTACAACAATTTGGAATGAAATGCAAACCAATCCAAGTCTGATGTGAATGCCTTAAATATTTATCTACTTGACCCATAATGTGTCAAATCTAAATATTGATTAGGGTTGTCAACATATACAAATGATTGTGTTGTCTTTGTTGAACAGACAACAGATGTAGCATTTGGGATTACCCCAAACTGAAGTTTAGGAGAGGGGAAAGTACAGATCGTATAGATTTAACAGTCTTACACAGGTGATAAATCTAAAATAAACATAGTTAATTATACAAGGAAGGTGGTCCTACTTCAGTTAAAAGGAAATTGACAAGACCACATTGCAAATACTGTGTGCAGTTTGGGTCCACTTATTTTAGAAGTGAATTTAATTATCTTGATACCTCGGATGACGGGGGTTGTCTTATGAGGAAAGACTGGACAAATAGATAGTCTTCAGAACTCCAGTGGGAGCAGAGGGGTGAGTAGGTTTAGAAGATCCTGAACAATTTTGACAGTATGGATGTGAAAAGAATATTTCTTGGTTTATGGGTCAGTCCAGAATGAACAGACACTTAAAAATGAGGGATTGCCTTTTAAGGCAAGCAAGGAAATTTTCTCTCTCCCTACTCCCTGCTTTGGAATCCTCTGCTTCAAAAGATGGAGGTAGGGTCATTGAGTATTTTTCAAGGCAGCTGTAGATTGATTCTAATAAATGTTATGGGGGATAGATTGGAATGTGGAATTTGGAATACAGAGATTAGCCACGATCCTATTGAATGGCAGAGCAGACTTGACATGTTAATGTCTGATGATACCACAGTGCATATAGCAAATTAAATAGCAATTTTAAAAATAATAAATGCATTACACTAGGGAATATTCTTACTGGCTTAGTTTCCTCTCGTGTTCCTGACTTGCTCAAAATATTTGCATGCAAATTACTTTAATCTGAAATGAATTCTTCATTTCAACATGCAGCATTGCTAACATAAAAGTACTTTAAAAATCTTTTTTCAATTCCTTTACTTTGACATTTGCAGCATAAGCTTGAGTAAAGACCAATGTGTATTCTGTACCTTAAATTATGGCCTCCAAGTCAAATGACCTTGCGGTCATTCTAGGTCATTGTTTGGAAGATGCTGCTGGAACAACTTTAGTGAGTACTAATGATCTTGCAGATGGCATTCACAGCTACCATTGTACAAAGTTTGAGTATATTTAAGGTAGTGGGCCAATTGGTCCTATATATTAAATGAGGTTAGTGTTGTTGAAGCTGCACCAATCCAGGCAAATGTTCCATCACTTATGCCAAAGTGGAGAGGCACTTGCCAGAGATGTCCTAGCCTTTGACTTGCTCTTGTAAGGTGCCACATTAAATTATAAGGCTGGTTCTGTTTCTGTTCATTGTTAATCCCCAGGATATTGATAATGGTGCATTCAGTGACACCAATGCCACTGAACATCAAAATAGACAATGGTAAAATTTAGTATTGTTGAAATGGCACTTGATGAAAAGTAACATTTGCATTGTATCAGCTCAAGACAGTTTATTTTAACAAATGGTTTGCTGCACATGGATACAGGCCTCTTCAATACTCAAGGAAGTATGAATAGCAGTGTTGAATATAGTGTAAATTGTTAGTCAACATCCCTACCCATGAACGTATATGGGGAGAAGATTATTGACAAAGACGATAGGAGAAAGTGAGCACCACAAATGCTAGAGATCAGAATTGAAAAATACAGTGCTGGAAAAGCACACCTAGTCAGGCAGCATCCGAAGAGCAGGCGAATCAATATTGAGTATAAGCTCTTCATCAGGGAAGGAAGATGGACAAGTAGGACAGTTCAAGGGGGGGGGGGGGGGGGGGGTGATGGTGGGTTGGAAGATTGACTCTGGGACAGGTTGGGGTTGGGGACAGGCGGGGAATGAAGAAACCAGAAGATGATGTGTTTTTCCTCGAGGCATTGGGTGGCTGATGTTTGATTGTGGAGGACTTGCATGTCCCTAGCGGATTAAAAGCGGGAGTTAAAGTGTTTCAGCCACAGAGCAGTGGGATTTTTGTTTTTTTTTTTAAGTGTGTGCCCCAGGGATGTTCTCTGGGGTGTTATCAAGTAGGCATCCTGTCTCCCCACCGTACAGGAGACCATACAGAGCAACGGACACAGTAGATGATGTGTGAAAGTACAGGTAAATCGGTCAGATGTGTAAGGATCCTTTAGGGCTTTGGACAGTGGTGAGTAGGGAGGTCTGGGTACAGGGTTTGCACTTCTTATGGTGCCAGGAATGGAGGGTGGAGTGGTGGGAGCTGTGGACCTAACAAGGGAATGGTCTCTGTGGAACACAGATAGTGGTGAGGAGGGAAATATACCCGATGGTGGTGTCTGTTTGTAGGTGGCAGAATAGATAGAGGATGACGCATTGTCTCCAGAGGTTGGTGGGGTGGAACATAAAAGGACCGGGGTGGGTGGGGGTCTGTCCTTTTTGCGATTGGGGGTGGGGTTCAACAGCAGAGGTGCAGAAAGTGGAAGAGATGCACTGGAGGGGGGAAATTGCAATCCTTGAAGAAAGGAGCAATCTGGGATGTTCTGTGGAATTGGTCCTCCTTGGAGCAAATACAGCAGAGGCTTTGTGAGTAGGGGATTGTGTTTTTACAGGAAGCAGGGTAGAAGGAGGTGTAGTCCAGGTAGTTGAGGGAGTCTGTGGGGTGGAAGTAGATGTCTATGTGAGTCTTTTGCCACAAAGAAAGATGGAGGGGTCTAGGAATGGGAGGGGAGGTGTCAGAGATGGTCCAGGTGATCAGTTCAACCTCCTCACAGGTGCACTAGGTGGCACCAATACAGCGGAGGAAAAAAGGTGGGGGAATATGTCAGTGTAGCTGTAGACGTTGGACTGTTTCAAGTACCTAAAAAGGCAGGCATAGCTTGGGGCCATGCAGGTGCCCATGGCTGCTCTTTTGTCTGGAGAATGTGGGAGGATTTGAAGGCAAATGGTTGAGGGAGAGGACCAGTTCAGCCAAATTGGAAAAGTGGGTCAGTGGAAGGGTAGTGGTTGGGTCAGTGGGGGCAGAAGAAAGAGGGGGCTTGGAGACATTTGTCATGGCAGATGGATATGTACCAGGACTGGATGTCCATGGTGAAGAGGAGACATTGGGGCTAGGGAGACGGGAGGAGGAGGAGGAGGAGGATGATGGTGTCCTGAGCATGTGAGAGAAGTCCTGGGCCAAGGTGGGCAAGACAGTGTCAAAGTATGCAGAGATAAGTTCGGAGGGGTGGGGCAGGAGCAGACTCAGACAATGGATTGACCAGGGTAGTCAGGATTGAGAATTTTAGGGAGGTAGAACTGGATGGTGCAAGGTTCCTGGACTATGAAGTTGGAGGCTGTAGATGGGAGATCCCGAGGTGATACGGTTGTGGATGGTCTAGGGGATGATAGCTTGGTGGTGGCAGATGACATATCCAATTGGCTGAACTGGACTTCACCCTGAACAATTTCTCCTTTGAATCCTCCCATTTCCTCCAGACAGAAAGGAGTAGCCATGGGCACCTGCATAGGCCGCAGCCATGTCTGCCTCTTCGTTGGGTTCGTGGAACAGTCCATCTTCTGCAGCTACACCGGCACCATTCCCAACCTTTTCCTCTGCTACACCAATGACTACATCGATGCTCCAGTGAGGAGGCTGAGCAGTTTATCCACTTGAACACCTTCCACCCGGACTTCAAATTCCTCCCCATCTTGATTTCTGGCAACAGACTCAGCATGGACATCTACTTCAAAGCCACCAACTCCCACAACTACCTAGACTATGTCTCCTCCCACCCTCCTGTAAAAATGTTATCCCTTACTCAAGGCCTCTACTGCACCTGTTCCCAGAAGGAACAATTCCACCACAGAACATCCCAGATGACCTCCTTCAAGGCTGCACTTTCTCCTCCCATGTGGTCAGCAATGCCCTCCAGTGCATCTCCACTTCCTGCGCCTCTGCCCTTGAACCCCCATCCCTCCAATTGCAACAAGGACAGAACCCTCTAGTCCTCACCTTCCACCCCACCAATCTCCAGATACAACACATCATCTTCTGTCATTTCTACCACCTACGAACATCCTTCACCACCAGGGTGATATTTTCCTCCTCACCCTTATCTGCATTTGCAGAGACTATTCCCACCATGACAGCCCCCACCAACCCACTCCCGGCACCTTCCCTTGCTGCCACAAGTGCAAAGCCTGCATGAACAGTTCCCTACTCACCACCGTCCAAGGCCCCAAAGCATTCTTCCACAGACAGATTTACTTGTCCTTCCACACACCCAGTCTACTGTTTCTACAGCTGTGTGGTATCCTCTACACTGGGAAGACCGGATGCCTACTTGCAAAACATTTCAGAGATCATCTGTGGGATACCCAAACACTTCAATTCCCCCTCCCATTCCGTCAAGGACATTCAAGTCCCGGGCCACCTCCACTGCTAAACTCTAGCACCCCCTACGCCTGGAGGAAGATTGTTACATCTTCTGTCTTGGAACCCTCCAACCACACAGGATCAATGTGGATTTCACCAGTTTCTTCACTTCCCCTCCACCACCTTATCCCAGATCCTTGTACATGGTGTCCAACAGGATAGAAGTGCAAATGAATACTTTTTGTCAGTATTCACACTAGACAAAGACCGGAGGAGGAAACTGAGATACAGGCTACTAGCCTAGACAGGATTTAGATTGCAAGGAGATGTTAACAATTCTGGAAAGCCAGGGAGGAGATTGCCCAGCCTTTAGCTTCGATCTTTTTGTCATTATCTACAGGAATAAATGCCAAAAGACTGGAGGATAGCAAATGTTGTCTTTATGTTCAAGGGGAATAGAAACAACCCTGGTAATTATAGACCAGTGAGCCTTACTTGAGTTGTGGGTAAAGTGTTGGAAATGGTTACGAGAGATAAGATTTTATCATCTGGAAAGGAATAAATTGATTAGGGATAATCTCAGTTTTGAAGGGTAGGTAGTGCCTCACAAACCTTAGAGTTCTTTGAGAAGGTGACCAAACAGGTGAATGAGGTTAAAGTGGTTGGTGTGGTGTATATGGATTTCAGTAAGGCTTTAGATAAGGTTCCTTACAGTAGGCTATTGCACAAAATATGGAGGCATGAGATGGAGGGGTATTTAGCGGTTTGGATCATAAATTGGCTAGCTGAAAGACAATTGGATGGTAGTTGACAGGAGATGTTCCTCCTGGAGTTCAGTTATTAGTGGTTTCTTAGCTTTTATTGGTAGAGGGATTGAGTTTCCGAGCCATTAAGTAATGTTGCAGCTGTACAAAACTCTGATGCGGCCGCACTTGGAGCATTGCATACAGTTCTGGTCACCACATTATAGAAAGAATATGGAATCTTTGGAAAGGGTTCAGAGGAGATTTACTAGGATTGGGCCTGGTATGGAGGGAAGGTCTGAGGAAAGGCTGAGTGACTTGAGGCTGTTTTCATTAGAGGGAAGAAAGGCTGAGGGACTGGAGACTGTTTTTGTTAGCAAGAAGGTTGAGAGGTGACTCAATTGAGACAGAAGATAATCAGAAGGTTAGATCAGGTGGACAGTTACAGCCTTTTTCCTCAGATTGAGGGGTGATAGATATAGGACAGAGGTCAGAGGTAGTTTCTTTTCCCAGTAGTAGGGGGCAGGGCATTCCCTGCCCCCAACAGTCATAGACACATCAAGTTTAAGGGCATTTAAATAGTCATTGGATAAACATATGGATGAAAATGGAATGGTGCAGGTTAGATGGGCTTCAGATAGTTCAACAGGTTGGTGCAAAAAGCGAGGGCTGAAGGGCCTATACTACGCTGTAATGTTCTATGTTCAACCTTCTTGAACTGTCTGTCCATCGTCTTTACACTTATCTGCTCTACCCTACTTTCTGACCTAAAACCATCACCACCCCATCTCAATGTACCTATCACATTCCCAGCTACCTTCCCCCCTTCAATTTATCTCAGCCCCCTTAGGCCTCACCCTAATTCCTGATCAAGAGCTTGTGCTCGAAACATCAACTTGCTTGTTTTTGTACAGAATAGTTCTATTTCTTCCTAGAACTGTTTCATGATGGATCCAATTATAAATCAAGGCCAGACCTATACTCTTAAATGGTAAGATCATGGAAAGTGTTGCTGAACAAAGAAACCTTGGAGCGGAGGTAGACAGGATAGTGAAGGTGATGTTTGGTATGCTTTCCTTTATTGGTCAGTGCATGAGTATAGGAGTTGGGGCACGGACCCAGGTTCGATTCCAGCCTCAGGCAACTGTCTGTGTGGAATTTGGACGTTCTCCCAGTGTCTGCGTGGGTTTCCTCCAGGTGCTCCAGTTTTGTCTCACAATCCAAAGATGTGCAGTTCAGGTGGATTGGGAAATGGGTCTGGGTGGGTTACTCTTTGGAGGGTCAGTGTGGGCTTGTTGGACCAAAGGGCCTATTTCCACACTGTAGGGAGTTTAATCTAACTACCATACAAATATGGTGCACCACAAAACAGAGCAGTTTTAAAAGACATAGCGGCCCTTTTGAAATTATGGACACAGACTTGTCGGCGATATTAACCAAAGCTGTGGTATAACACTGGAAGTGAGATTGTATGGCACATGGGGCCCCAGCAGGGGGAAACTGGTGCAATAAGTGGTACTTCCAAGGTTGGGAGCTTCAGCAGAAATGCTGTGAATGAGCTAGAATGGTGTAATTTAATTTAAGTTCATTTGAATTCAACTTAAACTAAAAACTTTTAATTTGATTGGAGTTTAAGTAGATAAGTTTGTTCTGATATAATAATAAACTACCTACTATTCTTAGTACTGTGATATGACACTCTTGTACTACCTCTTTGTATTCTGGTTTTTTTAAAATATATAGTTGCTTTTGTAAAACATTTGAAAAACTTATTGAAATTTTTTTTTTAAAATGGCCAGCATGGATAAGATGGGCTGAATGACTTTCTTCAAATGAAGAGAGAGATTAAGTGATAAAAGGGGTTGATAGTATATGTCTTTTTTTCATCAAATTTCTTGATTTCCACTCCATCCCCTTACACCACCTCTATACAGGTGAGGTGCAAAATGACAGTAATAGAATTAGGTTAGTATTTCCACTAACTAAAGTTCAGTTTGGAGAAACTGAATGATCATAGTTAGGTTCACATGACCGGTCTTAAAAAATCTCTACTAGTCATGCTACACAAGCTCTTTACATTTGAGCTAGCCTGTGTAAAATTATTTTAATTCTGAAAAATGTTTATTAAATCTTAAATAGATTACAGCAGCTGCAGAATTAGTTAGCCTGGTATCCTTCAGGGAGAATAAGCATGAGTATGGGGGTAGCTGCAACATTGCAAGTAACAGAAATCTGTTTAATAAAAATAGATTTAAGCCCAGAGGGGTCCTGGTAATAAAAACTTCCAAAGTGTTTCCCAGGAATCTGTTTGACACTCACATGAAAATGATTGGATATTATCACTATTCTTTCTATCCAAAACTACAGAAACCAAGGTGGAATTACAGTACATGGTGCTAATTAGAACAAGTTCTGAACAAAGTGTGTATTGTGTTTAGAACAGTGTGTACACATTCTTCAATGATTGCACATGCATAATGGGCCACAGCTGCAGGTGTCAGCTCACACTATTGTAAAACGAAGGTCATTACAAGGGTTGAATCACTTCAGCCACCATTAGTTGAAGTATCAGTCCTCTTCTTTAAAAATGGTGTTTCATTGAAGTGGACACAAACATGAAAACAACAATCATACTGACACACTACCTGCCTTGAAACTGGTTGCTGTTTGTCAGCTCATGTTACACTTTGTATTACTGATCAGGATCTTATAGGCTGTCATGCTTGCTTTAGTTTCAAACTTGAGTGAATAAAAATATGAAAAAAAGTTATGGACAATCACAATAGGAATTAAAAATAGAGGCATTAAGTTACATCATGCATGAGAATGATGGCAATGAGCTTCATGCCCAAGTAAGCCAGTTTTCCAAAACAAAAAAGTATCAGTCCTGACAAAAGCTTCACACATTGAAGCATAAGATACATCAAGCAGGTTAGATATTTAACCAATCTGCTATTGAATCTAGGTGTAAAACATACAAAGGTGCTCAAAGATTACAAAGTCTGAAAAATAAAAATCAGGTGTATTACCAGTTATAGGGCAATGGCATAGTGGTGATTTTCACTGGACTAATAATCCAGAGCCCCATGTTAACATTGAGGACATGATTCAAATCCCATTATAGTCGATAGTGAAACTTTAATTCAATAAACCTGGGATTAAAACCTAGCCTAACAGCAATCACGCCACCAACCCACTGCTGTCAAATAGTTTTTAAAAAATTTTAAAAACCATCTACTTCACTAATGGCCTTCAGTGAAGGAAACCTGCTGTCCTTGCAGGTCTAGCCTACATGGGATTCATGGCTGACAACTGCATTCTGGGCAATTAGTTGGGAAATATATGCTGACACGACTGGAGATACATCCTTTTGTACATGGGATTTGGATATCAAATTCCAGATGTTAAATGAGTACAGTTCAGTATTGCTAATAGTACATATAAACCCCAACTACAAAAGGCCAGCCCTTCATTGACACCGGAGGGTTTTGAACTTGAATATTTCCTCTACTCTAGCAGAATTTATTTTTGCAACACAAAATATTCAGGGCAGCACTCTCCCTAAACCAGAATTTTTAAAAAAGTCAAAAAAATGGTTGCATCAGCTCATAAGCACCTTGTTGGGTTAGATGTGTATGATTAGGTTAGGCTGATTATTTCTCATGTTTTAAATTGTGGTGAAAGACAAACTGAAAAAGTGTATGAACCACAATTACATTAATAGCTGTAAATATCTGACCACTTGTCAGAATGTGCATTTAACGAGACTAGAGCCAGTATTCTTAAAATTACTGGTATGGTCACTGATGCAACCTTAAGACAGCATTAAGTCACTCAAGAATTTTTAGGTTCAGCAACGGAAGAGCGGTTTAAGGATCTAAACATGCAAAAGTCAGCAATTCCAGTCAAACTATTGTACAGCACAAGTAAATTTGTTCAACACATCAGCTCAGATCCAATGTCAGTTGCTTTTGTTACAAGCCCATGTATTTAATCATGGCCTTCACTATTGTGAAGAAGAACCCACTCCCCTATTTGGACTCCTACAATGCACTTATTTGCCATGTCCTAAAAAGAGGTGTTAATCTCTACACTTACTGCAAAATTCTACTTGCTCAATGTTTTATTGATTCAGTTCTCAGGTAGTCAACAGCCTCAAGTTTGAGGTAAATCAAGAAACAGTGGTTAAAAAAAAATCACTCTTGATCCTGCCCACATTAGATTATAGGAGACAAAGGTTCTCTTTCAATAAGAATAGTTAAGTCAGTTTAATTATTGTCATCTTAATGTAAAACAAACTTAATTTGGATCCAGTTCTTTCACTGGGGGAAAACTGCTTTTTCCCTCACTAACACTACACAATCCCTATGGACCCAGTGACAATAGGTTTAGTCATATAAAAAAAAAGGTACCAGGTTCACTGTTGGTCTTGATGTTGCTGAATTATAGAATCCACTATTGGCCTCAATGCATGGGGGGGGGGGGGGGGGGGGGGGGGGAAGGTGTCAGGGTGGTAATTTTAATATTTGACACCCACTTATTCAGGCTTGAAATGTACATGGATCATGACTTATTTCCTACAGACTGCCAATATTCATGAATGACTACCTGAGGAACAGGCAAAAGATGGCCAACATTTGAATTATGCAAAACACTGAATTACACCTTTCACAGAGTCTACAATACCTAGTTATAGTCAGAGCCCATTTTAAGCAGGTGTACACAACCTTCCTGCACTACTAAAAATAGTTTCAGCCTCAAGCCAATGTATTTGATGCATTCATAATGTTGGCTATTCCATTTAACAAACATATCTGAATAAATCCTGTTAAACTCAATTCAAGGATAGTATTTACTCAAGAAAAAAAAAAAGGCTCTCACATTTCACTGCATAGCTTTAGTCTTTTCAAGCTTTAAATCCTGCACGTTGTTGTAGAGCAAGATGAGAGCATAGTACTTGACAGCCATTGGAGTGCTATTCAAGGTTCAGTGATTGATAATATTCCTGTAGCAGGTTTCACAGGACAGGATGGATTTCTGCCTACTTGCAAGATCTTGGCATATAATAAAATTAATTCTTCTTAGGAACGGCAATGACTGGAACCAAGCTGGCATGCTTATGCAATGCAATGTGTAGATTAGTTTTACACCAAAAGAGCCAGTTAATCTGACAGAAGTCACACTTGCTATTCAATCAAGTTAGAACTACTTGAATTCAGCAAGTTATTGCAGAATGTTTAACAGTGACGTTAGCTCATCCAAAGCATTCAGCAGTCTACAGAACTAAGGTTGGGACAGTTAGCAGTACTGCACGATGAAAGCCAGTTAACAAAGATACCAGTTTAAGCTTGACCTTTAACCCACGCAGGACTATTTAATAAACAAATCACTAGCTTAATAGCTATTTTTGAACAAAGATCGAGGGGAGGTGAAAAAGAAAAATGGATGGAATATGCTCAATATTCCAGTTACCCTAAAATCTTACTTACATGAGTCTGGGCCCTTTTCATCTTTCCCAGTTGCGAAGTCCTAGATTTAAAAAATAAATCGTTAGCCTTAAAACAAAAATCAAGGTTACAGGCCAATTTAAAATTGTGAAAACCAACAGGTGTCAAAGGCTACTCAGTATGAAGTACATTGAGCAATTGAGCATATTTTAGGCACAATTAAGCTGCTTATGAACAAGTTGCTATGATATAATCCATATGTAAACATTGAGCTTCATGGGAGCAATGTGTCAGGAAGCCACTAATACTGTACCATTACAGAACAAGACCCCAGATGCTCAAAACACTAACATCTCAAGGAGGGGGAAGAAAAGGGGAGAATATATGAACAGCCAGTCACATCTCCTCAGGTGAAGGGAATGCTTGGAAGCCAGGAATAAAAATTGTGTACATAATTAAGGAATTAAGCACAAATTGTTTTAGGGGAATGATGCAACATTACCACAAGGCTTAGGCTCGAGGAAGCCAGTAGAATATCTGTGGTTAATGGCTATTCAATACAGTGATCAGAGTTGGTAGTAAAGGACTAATTAATCTATTGGGAGCACAGAGAATGTATAACTGTATTCCCAAAACAAAGGAAAACTATGGGATTAGAAACAAAATTGCATTTCTATAGAGCGTTTGTTTATCTCGTTCCAGAGCATCATTAACAATGGAATAATTCTGAAGCTTTAGGTCCTGCAAAAGTAATTTAGAGTTAAGTAGAAAATTTAAAAAGTAGGGCCTCCATGCTTGTAATCCCAGAATTACTCCATGTCACATGCGAGTGAGACCAAATAAGATAAAATTGAATGCATGGCTAAAGAGCTGGAAAAGGAAGTGGGGGGGGCTTCAAATATCTGGATCACTGGGATTTCTTCCAGGGCAGGAGGGACTTGAAGACAGATCATATCTAAACTGGAGGGGCACCAATAAGCCTTGCAGCGAGTTATGCTAGTGCCATTAAAGAGATTTCAAAATTGTGTGGCAGGGTGGGGGTGGGGTGTGCTGTTGATTACTACTCTGGTTCCAAACATGTGCAGTGATTAAGATAGGAGGTCAAGTCTAATTGGAGAACAGACAGTCCCACCATGTTCATTAATCTGTCGCTGAGTCTGAAAGTGTATTTATTTCAATACAACAGGCAAGGCCAATGAGCTTAAAGCCTGGATTAGTGCAATGTTGTAGCCGTTAAGAGAAGAGCAGGACAGGCATTTCAAGATTCCAGGGTTGAGGTGTTTCAGGCATGATAGAGGGGGATGTAAAAGGGGTGGGGGTATTGTACATTAAAGTGGATTTCACAATCACACTAGAGAGCTCATCCAGTGAGGCCATATGAGTAGAATTCAGGAATAAAGAAAGGTGCAATCACAATGGGATTATACTGTAGGCTATAGCCAGAAGGTAAAGGAACAGATGCGTAAGCAGATCGTGGGGAAAAAAAAATGCAAGAACAACTTGCTGTAGTGAGGCTATAGACTGAGTTCCCTTAGTGCCAGGGCTGAGATGGGGCAGAATAAGTTTGGCGCATACAGGAGGGTATTTCTTTCCTTAAAAAATACATATTGTACAACAGGGAAGTCTCCAACATCAGAACTCCCTCCGGATCCTTCGCTCCACACTTCATCCATTTTTCTAACACCTTCCACCCAGACCTCAAATTTACCTGGACCATCTCAAACTCTTCCCTACCCTTCCTAGACTTCTCCATTTCTATCTCGGGCGACCGACTCAACACAGACATTTACTATAAACCGACCGACTCCTGCAGCTACCTCGATTACACCTCCCCCCACCCTGCCCCCTGTAAAAACACCATCCCATATTCCCAATCCTCTGTCTCTGCTCCCAGGAGGACCAATTCCACTACCGAACAACTTAAATGGCCTCCTTCAAAAACCGCGATTTCCACTCCAATGTGTTTGACGATTCTGTCCACTGCATCTCCTCCACTTCCCGCACCTCCGCCCTTGAACCCCACCCCTCCAATTGCCACCAGGACAGAACCCCACTGGTCCTCACCTTCCTCCTCACTAACCTCCGGATACATTGTATCATCCTCCGTCATTTCCGTCACCTCCAGACAGACCAGGGATATATTTCCCTCCCCACCCCTATCTGCATTCAGGAGAGACCACTCCCTTCACGACTCCCTCATCAAGTCCACACCCCCCACCAATCCAACCTCCACTCCCGGCACCTTCCCCTGCAACCGCAAGAAGTGCAAAACTTGCACCCACACCTCCCTCAAAGGCTCCAATGGATCCTTCTAGATCTGTCGCAAATTCACCTGCACCTCCATACACATCATTTACTGTATCCGCTGCACCCGATGTGGTCTCCTCTACATTGGGGAGACAGGCCGCCTACTTGTGGAACGTTTCAGGGAACACCTCTGGGACACCCGCACCAACCAACCCAATCGCCCCGTGGCTGAACACTAACTCCCCCTCCCACTCCGCCAATGACATGCAGGTCCTTGGCCTCCTCCATCACGAGACCCTGGCCACACGACGCCTGGAGGAAGAGCGCCTCATCTGCCTAGGAACCCTCCAACCACACTGGATGAATTTAGATTTCTCCAGTTTCCTCATTTCCTCTCCCCCCACCTTATCTCAGTCCCAACCCTCAGACTCAGCACCGCCTTCTTGACCTGCAATCTTCTTCCTGACCTCTCTGCCCCCACCCTCTCTCCAGCCTATCACCCTCACCGCCTTCCACCTATTGTATTCCCAGCACCCCTCCCCCAAATTCCCTCCCCCCTACCTTTTATCCTTAGCCTGCTTGGCACACCAGCCTCAGTCCTGAAGGGCTTATTCCCGAAATGTCGATTCTCCTGCTCCTCTGATGCTGCGTTTTTCCAGCACCACATTTTTCAACAGGGAAAGGGACCACCCTAGACTTGTACTAGGGAAAAAGCCTAGCTAAGTGATTGAAGTTTCAGTGGGGGAGCATTTTGGAATAGTGAACATAATTCAGTGAGTTTTAAGATAGTTATGGAGAAGGTCCTCAGGTAGAAGTGTAATTGGGGAAGGTTAATTACAACAGTACTTGGCAGTAACTGGAGAAATTAGATTTGGGGGCATCTGTTAGAGGGTAAAATCAACATTTGACACGCAAGAATCTTTTGAAGACCAGTTGATCAGAATTCAGGACCAGCATGTTCTTGCAAGGATAAAAGAAATATGGCAAGATTTAGGAAACACTGATGACGAGATATTGAAAGATTAGTCAAAAAGAAAAAGGAGATATAAGATTTAGGAAACTAAAAATCAGACAAGAGCCTTGAAATATAATGGAAGCAGGAAAGAATTAAAATTTGGAATTAGGATGGCTAAAAGGGGCCAATGTCCTTGACAAGTAGGATTAAGGAGAATACAGAGGCATTTTATACATTTATAAAGGAGCAAGTGGGTTGCTAGGGAAACAATAAGTCCAGGGAGGGAATTTATGCTTTATGTCAGTGGTCATTCATGAAAACTTGGCATCAATATTCCACAAGGAGGACATGAATGATGGTAAGATTAGAGTGAGGCTGAGACCTTCAGAGATCTTGATATTCTCTTTAGTCACGAGGGGTTCCAGAAGACTGGAGAATAGCCAATGTTGTTCCTTTAAGAGGTGCAACAGGGATAGCCCAAGAAATTACAGGTTGTTGAGCCTCAGTAGTAGGTAATATCGAGATTTAGTGACAGGTTTACTTGTATTACTGAAAAAATGAACTCAGCACAGATAGTCAACTAAGATAGAGATGATTTCGTATAGTGGGGAGTGGCCTTGTCTCAAACTTTTTATTTAAGGAGGGTTTTGACAAAGTGATAAAGATGATTGATGACACTAGGGCAGTGGATGTTGTCTAAACAGACTTTACTAAAGCATTACAAAGCCCCTCACAATAGGCTGGTCCAAAAGATTAAGTCATGTGGGATCCAGTGAGTTGTTAAGTTGGATATAAGTGGGCTTGGTGGTTGTGGAGGGGTGCTTTTCTGATTCGAAGTCTGTGACCAGCAATGTTCTGAGAGGATCAGTGCAGAGACTCCTGTTGTTTCTAATTTCATATAAACGATTTGGATGAATATGTATGTGGAACAAGCAAGTTTGTACACAAGACAAACATTGGAGTTGTAGATAGGAAGGAATGTTGTCAAAGGGATGCATCAGGATATTGATCAATTGGAAAGTTGGGTGGAGAAATGGCAGACAGAATGTGATCTGGACAAGAGTGAAGCAATGCATTTTGGGAGATTAAATGCAAAACAAAAGTATACTCAATAGCAGCACCCTTAGGAGTATTGATATACAGAGGGATCTTGGGATCCATGTCCTGAAAATGGCAACACATGAGGATAAGATGGTAAAGAAGGCATAGAGCATGCTTGCCTTAGTCAGTCAGACCACAGCTTTGCCTGCCTCTTCATAGGATACATGAAACAGTCCATCTTCCACAGTTACACTGGCACCATCCCCCACCTTTTCCTTTGGTCGATTGATGACTGTATCAGCTCCCACGAGGAGGTTGAACACCAACTTCATGAACACCTTCCACCCTGACCTCAAGTTCACCTGGACCATCTCACAGCTCCCTCCCCTTCCTGCACCTGTTCATCTCTAGCAACAGACTCACCTGACATCTATTTCAAACCCACTGACTCAGCTATCTGAACTACACCTCCTCCCACCTACGAAAAACACTATCCCTTACTCCCAATTCCTCTGCCTCCACTGTATCTGCTCCCAAGAGAAGCAATTTCACTCCAGAACACCCCAAATGGCCTCCTATTTCAAAGACCATAATTTCCCCTCCCATATGAGCAACAACATCCTCCAGTGCATCTCCTCCACTGAACCCCACCCTTCAAACTGCAACAAGGATAGAACTCCCTTTGCCCTCACCTTCCACCCTACTCCTCTCCAGCTAATGCATTGTATCCTCCACCATTTCCACTACCTACAAATCAGACCCCAACACCAGCAATATATTTCCTTCCCCCACCCTTACTGGCATTCTGTAGAGACCACTGCCTCTGCAACTCCTAGTTAGGTCCAAGGCCAACCCACCCTCCACTCCTAGCAACTAACCCAACCTCCACTCCTAGCACCTCCTCTTGCCACCACAAGAGGTGTAAAACCTGCACCCACACCTGCACCCTCACCTTCATCCAAGGCCCCAAAAGGATCCTTCCACATTGAAACACCACATCTAATGTGTCCATTGCATGATGTGGTCTCCTCTACATTGGAGGGACAGGATGCCAACTCATGTAATGTTTCAGATAACATCTCTGGGACACACACCAAACCACCCCACCACCCTGCAAGTTCTGGGTTGCCTCCCCTGCCAAATCCAAGCCACCTGATGACTGGAAGATGTTTTGCCTTGGAACTC